>NC_040909.2:27074175-27376883 GCF_004126475.2 Phyllostomus discolor | reverse complement strand
CAAGAGACTTTGTAGGTGATTGACTGTGCTCCTCCCCAAAGCTCTGCAGAGAGCAGGCTTTGTAAAGATAGTGGAAGACAGGAGATTCACAGCTAAAAGTTCCTAATGAGGACAACTCGAGCGTGTTATTTTCAACATTCAACTCCCAAGTTTGAATAATTCATGGGGAAAAAAATCTGTTCAACTAGAAGTGACTGGGCTATTTTAATGAAAGTAGAGGTATGGAATATTTTAGGGCTGGAGATTACGAGAAGGAGCTGAAGGTGGGGAGACGAAGTGACCAGCCTGGCAAACAGTGAATCCGTGAACTCCTCTGGCCAGCACCCTCGTTGTCCAGGGTCACATGTTGGCTAGTGATTAACCCAAAATCAGAACCAGACCTTGAGGTGCACACGCTTGGCTCTTTCCACTGAGCCACACAGCCTGCTATAAGACACCAAAGGGGGGTGAGGCCCAAGGTCCTTCTCTCTTGCATTGCTGGGCTACAAAACACACAGGGGGATCATATTTCCTTTTCCATCTTCAATCTAGCCTAGTTGATATCAACTGGCTGCACATTAGAAGCCCCCGGGGAGGTTTTTAAAAATCTGAATGCCCAGAACCCATCCCTAGACTGATTAACTCAGTCTGTGGGGGTGGAGCCCAACCCCCTGTCTCTTTAAAGCTCCCTAGATGATTCCAACCACGTTCAAGTCTGAGAACACTGAGTCTAGCCTTTCTCTCTCTTGTTATCCTATTCTCTTAAAGACCAGAATCCTTGTCTTAATCCCCTGGTTTTCTTTTTGCTAATGCTTAGGGTTTTTCTCTTTTTCTTTTTCATAGTCCCTAGAGAGAGAAGAAGTGGGTGGGGAGAAAGAGAGAGAATCATCAACTTATTGTTCTACCCATACATACATTGGTTGACTCTTGCATGAGCCCCAGCAGGGGTGAAACCTGCAGCCTTGGCCCATGGGGATGACACTCCAACCAACTGACCTACCTGGCCAGGGCACTAATGCTCAGGCTTTAACTATACCCAGAAACCATTTAAGATATTAGCGAAAACAGCCTTGTAGCCTCCTCATCTACTTTTCTCTCTTCACCTACCGGTCTACACAAAGTCACCCCCACAGGGCCTCACTCTTCGGGAGGGGGGGTCCTATTCTTGGTCCTTCCCTGCACCTCCCCTCAGAGCCTCCCTCTTCTTGAAAGCTCAGCCTGTGAAAGCTGTGGGGCTGGACTAGAGGGAATGGGAGTCCAGGATGGATGGGAAGCTTCAGGAGGGCTGCTCCTGTGGTTATTGGTCCCAGAGGGAATAATTCTTGCAGCAGCTCTTCTTTTTCTCTTGCTGGCTAAGTGTGTGGGCGTGCAGCAGGCATTTGCTAGGGAACGTTGGCAAAAAATAAAACTTTTCAAGCTTCAATTCTGTAGACAGATTGAGAGGCCTCCCAACAGTTCAGAATTGCCGAATCTGGTTCCATCCACCCACTTACCCCCCAGGAAGTGGTAGGTTGGGTTAGATGTCATTTGAGTTGTTAACAGTGGCCCAGCTTATGGGAGTTTAAATCATAAGGGTGATACTTTAAGATAAACCAGTCAACAGATAGTTTCTGAACACTCGTTGCATGCAGGGCACTGTGCCAAGTGCTGATAAAACCAAGAGGGAGGTCACCTCTGCTAAAGGTACTTTATGGCCAATGGAAGGAAAGGAAGACAGGTTGGCAGGGGGCAGTAGTCAGTCTGAAGTTCACGAAGAGCAGAGGGCTGAAATGCAGTTGCCCAGTAGGCAGGGACAGAAAGAAAAAAGAGCCATAAAAGAGGGAGGAGGTGGGGGTGGCAAGATGACAAGTGTGTGTTCAACTTCCTAGGATTTAAAGTCCTGATACCATTGGTCTCCCCCGTGCTCACTAACGATATTGCAGCCCCAATACGGTTTCAATCTTGCTGTTTTGACCCCCAAGACATTCGGACCCCTCAGAGAGCTGAGCAAACAGTCTCCCAAGACAGCTGCAGCTCCGTTCTCAGTCTGTCTCCGTCACCCTCTGCCTGTGTGTCTTTTGTCATTTTCTGACTCCCACACTTGATCTCTTTTGCTATCTCTTGGCTACATAGCATTTTTTCCCCCAAGGATAAGTAAAGAAATGATTCTAAGCTCTCAACATTTTATCAAAGTAATAATGAATATTACTGATAGAAATAATCAACATAAACTAAGATTAACAACAGCTAAAACTGCATGCAGGAAAAAAAGTTATTGACTAAAAACTGCCTGAAGAATCAAATCTTGACAAAATGTTGATATCTACATTTGATTGGGAAAAATTGGATTTGGTAGAAATAATGGCCACCAAGTGAAACTCACAAAGGCAGGTGTTATCATTGGAGAAATTGACACAGGGGAAAACCCGATAATGAATCAAATTTCACTGTAAAATTTAAACAATTTTGATGAGATTTGATGGCAATAGAAAGAATTTCAATAAACTATAATAAAATGGTAGAAACTGGAAACAAATTGTGTTCTAGGGAAAACTGATCAATGAATTTCATTACTTAATGACATGTTTTAGAAGTTCCTTTCTGGATGGAAATCTATCAGTGTTGACATGGTTCTGATGGAAATGTTATGGCCAAAGGTCCACTGGATTAAAACAGTAGTTAAAAAATATGAACCCAGAGGCTGCCTGCTGAAGAGGCAGCAAGGCTGGAGCTAAATCACAACTCTAGGGTGGGCCTAGGAATCTGTATTTCTAAAAGAATGCTCCACCTTTTGATCCTTAATTTAAACAAACCGTTAAAAAATGTCTTGGCAGCAACTGAGAAATTTTGGACATGAACAAAATATTAGATAAGTAGTTATTATTATTTTTAGGCATAATAATGATTTACAATCATGTTTGTTAAAAAATGCTGTTATAAACTGAATTACGTTTCTCCAGAATTCATATGTTGAAGTCCTAACCACCAATGTGACTGTATTTGGAGATGGGACCTTTCTTTAAAGAGATAATTAAAGTTAAATGGAATCATGAGGAAGGGTGGGGTCCTAATTCAACAGAACTGCTGTTCTCATAAGAAGAGGAAGAGATGCTCATGAATACATGGGCACAGAGAAAAGGTGGTCATCTGCAAGCCAAAGAGAGAGGCCTTGGGAGAAACTAAACCTGCTGACACCTTGATCTTGGACTTCTAGAACTTCTAGACCCCACAACTATTAGAAACTAGATAGTGTTAAAGCTACTGAGTCTATGGTGTCTTGTTATGGCAGCCCTAGCAAACTAAGACAAATCCTTACATAGTAGAGACAACTACTGAATTATTTATGAGTAGAATAAAACGATATCTGAGATTTGCTTTAAAATATTCCAGAAATAAAAATTGAGAGTAGGGGATAGATGAAACACAACTGGCTAAGAATTGACAATTATTGGAGCTGAGTAACAGGCACATGGAAGTTAATTATACTATTTTCTACTACTGTAGAATAGGTCATAAATATTCAGATAAGTTTTAAAAAATTGACATGAACAATTGTACAGGTAATATTTATGAACATCCAATAGATAATTACTGAGAAAGGGCTTCCCATAATCTTGCATTCTAACCTGGGCTGCCATGGCCTGGAATACGTGTATTACTAATACACATTTATGAATAAAATTATAACTAAATATAATAAGGCAGTAGGGAAAGGAATCAAAGTGCCAGCTTCAGGCAGTGGAACTGTGAGTGAGGGACAAGCAGACAGGGAAGAAGGAATCAGCATTTATTGAGTGCCTAATGCATACTTGGAGCTTTGTCAACACTATCTTTGGATGTTCACACAGGTCTATGAAGTAGACTTTAAAATTTTTAATCTTTAAAAAAAGTTTTAATGTAAAGAAACTGAGGCTCAGAGAGGATGAATAAATTCCCAACATCACACACTAGAAGTGGCTGAGCTGGGTTTGAGTTTTACCTCTCTGCCTCCGAAGCTTACATTTCTCCCACAATCCATCACCTCCTCTCTAGATATTGCCAAATGCTGGATCATAAAGGACAGAGGAATTCTGAGGAGTATGAGACCATGGAGACATGGGGCCAGTAAAGACTTACAAAGAACTTGGTCTTGGAGGTAGGTCCTGAAGGTGGAGTAAAGGACATGAAAGCATCCCGGTGTGGGAAGGGATGGAAAGATGCAGAAACTTGGTAGCAGATAGAGATTGAGGGGAGAGTGAGACGCTGTTGTGGGCTCTTGGGAAGATGTGAGGGCAGGATTGGGCAGCGAAATTTAAAGAGAAGTTGTCTCAGGACCTGGACCTAGACCAGACTGGGGAAGATAACAGATTTCAAACCTAGGTGGGGAAAGCCAGGAAAAAGTTTCAGGTGGGGAGGAGAGAAAAGGGACAAATTCAGTTTGAACATTGGAGATGTTCATAGAATTGGAGATGGCAGTGGAGCATCCTAGTGGGGAAGTCCAGGTGGCAGTTGGGTTGACAGAATTTTAGATTTGAAAAATCATCTGGTCTACCCCTTTATTCAAGAACTATGAATCCAGGAAGTAGCCAGTGAGTGCCCTGGGAAAACAAAGAAGATTTACACTGTGGTGCAAAACATAGTCATTTACTCTTTGCAAGCCTACTATTCTCCATGCACTGGATAGGTTTTGGGGATGCAACAGGCCTGGAAGTAGATAACTTGCCTGGATTACTATAGGGTCTTTTAACTGGTTTTCCTGCTCCCACCCTGGCTTCCACGTCTCCATTTCACCACAGGCAGTGGTCATTAGAGTTGCTATGTTACATAATACAGTCTATGTGAATGGACTGAATGTAAAAAGAGCCCCCTAGATTGTGCTGTGGAATGTGCACCCTGTGTGGCAGTATGTGACAGCCCTGGGATCACTTATCCCAACAAAGTCAGATCACATCACTCTTCTCAAAAATCTCCAGGAACTCCTCTCTCTGTTCCCTGAACATATGAGCCATGCTCTAGCCTAAGAACCTTTGCATCTGCTCTTCCCTCTACTGAGAGAGGTCTTCAGCCAGATAGCCATCCAAATTTCCCTCCAGGTTTTACTCAAAATGTCACCATTTCAATGAGGACTTCCTTGACCCCACCCATTTAAAATGGCAATTATTTCTATCTTCCCCTACTGCATTCCCAATCTCTTATGCCTTGTCTATTTTTTGCCTTATTAACTTGTTTCTTTTTCATACAGTATTTATTTTAATTTTTAAAATGGTTTGTCTACCTTTGTTGCAATAGAAGCTAGACAAGGGCAGGGCTTTTTGCTCCATTTGTTCACTGTTTTAACCCCAAGAATTAAGACCAGTGCCTGGTGAGTAGAAGATGCCCAAGGAATGAATGAATTCATTGTTTCATGAGAGAATCATAGCAAAACAGGGTAACTGACAGAATAAAGACATGGACAAAGTGCAGAGGAATAAAAAGGGGGTGCCAATTCACTCTATCTGAGAGTGTCAGGGCAAGTTTCATGGAAGAGGTGGAACTGGAAAGAGAGACACATGGATCAAGGCAGATATAGTAGGCTAAATAATGGCCCCCAAAGATATCCAGATCTTACTCTCTGGAGCTTGTGACTATTACCTTATATGACAAAAGGGAATTACAGGTGTGCTTGAGTGTCTTGAGGGGAGATTATCCTGTATCATCCAGGTGGACCCCAAATGCAATCACAGTAGCTGTATAAGAGGGAGATAAAGGTAGATTTTAGCAGTAGCCTAAGTCAAGGGGACAATGAGGCAAGTTACTTTGCTACTGGCTTTGAAGATGGAGAGAGGAACCATCAACCAAGGGATACAAAGAATGCGGCTCTAGAGGTTGCAAAAGACAAGAAAGCTGATTCTTCCCCAGAGATTTCTGAGGGAGCATAGCCTTGCTGACACCTTGATTCGACTTAGTGAAACTCATGCTGGACTTCTGACCCCCATAACTGTAATAGAATAAATATGTGTTGTTTAAAGCCACCAAGTTTGTGGCAATTTGTAAGGACATCCTAGCAAAAAGGGATAGTTTGTGGAAATCAGGGAAGTGGTGACACATTCAAGAATCCCCTGAGAAGTGTAATGTACCTGGGTTAGACAATAGGAAATGGAGAAAGATAGGGTTGGAGAGGTAGCAGGGGCCTGACTGTGAAGGGCCTTGCAGGGCATGCAAAGGAGATGAGTCGTTTTCTGTTGGTGTAGGAGAGTGCAGTGAATGGGGTCAGGACACCCAGATCCCTTCTATCAGGTCTGAAGAGCTTATTCTCTTGGTTTTAGTGCTGCTAGCAGATGGCCCTTACTCCCATCCCTCTTCCACTCTCTTTTCTGATGATAGACACCTTCATGCCAGCTTCCTAGGCAGCCTAAAACCAATGACTGGTCTACACAGGAGGATAATAACTCCGTCAATCTCACTCCATTTCAGAACCCTGAAGGGCCGTCCCAGCTTCAGAACTCCCCATTGATTAGCTTCAGCCTTGTTGCCATGAATTCTCCATGTGGCCAACCCTGCCTCCTTCCCTCTCTTCCACAAGGGCTGATTCAAGAGCTCTTCTTATAAATATCAGACATACTACTCTCTGTTTCGTTCTGCTTCCTAGGGAAGCAACCTGGAAGCAACCTGCCAGTGTGAGCTAAGAGGTCTTTAAGCAAGAGAATGAAAAGATCAGCTTGGGTGGTGGTGGTGATAACTCAGATCAGTGTGAGGATGGGCTAGGTTTGGGAGAGACTGGAGGAGGGATCAGTTAGGAAACTGGGGTAAAACTCCAAGTGGGAGATAATGAAATCCTGAACAAGGGTAGAGGCAAAAAGAACTATGTGTAGTCATCAGCTTTTCCATAATAGCCTCATGGAGAGAAGGCCATTATTTTCAGAGAAGCCCGGCCTACTGCATGGAATTAAAAGCAGTCCTTCCTCATGATGGCCCATTTCTGGTCCTCATTTCTCATCTGGTTTTGCAGAACACATCTGCTTTCTTACCAAAAATATGTTCTCTGTTTCCCTGGTGAACAATCAGCTTTCGGAAGCAACAGATTTGATCAACCATTCTTCCCAGAACAAGAAGCCTGCTGTATTGGGAAGTCTTCACTGGGAAGTATTCTTTCAATCTCTCCTCGGATATCTCCAACATCAGGGAGCTCATTATCTTATTGCATGGCTATATTTTCTCACTGTTAGCCTGAAACTGCCCATAGCTTTCATTTGGTTCTAATTCTGAGACATGATCATTAGCATGGAACTCAGTGTTTGGTGGCCTGATTTTGGAATGAAACAGAACTAGATTGAAATCCAGACTCTGCTCCTTATAGTGAACTCAGTATATTTATTTCAGCTAGTTTGCTCCACTGTAAAATGGGGACAACAATGTATAAACTACCTTATGGGGTGGTTGTTGAAAAATATGTTTAGAGCATGATACCTGGCAGATGGTAAGTGCTTAATAAATGATACATAATATTATGGATGTTATATATCAAAAAGCCTTACATTATGACATGTGCTGTCTTCAAAGGAGAGAACAAGAAAGATATACAAGGCCTGTCCAGAAGGTATCCAGCCATGTAATGTGAAATATAGAGACATTTATTGAAGAAGATACAAGATGCAAGCAACAAACATAGGACAATGATGTCTCAGTCCCCTTCAAAGTATGTACCTTGGGACCTCACACAGTTCTCCCAATTGCCATCAGCTGCCCCATTGTATTTTCCTAAATCTCACTGAAGGCCTGAAATCTCCTCCCTTTCAAAGGTTATTTAGTTTTGGGAAAAGCCAGAAGTTGCAGGGAGACAAATCTGGGCTGTAGCAGGGCTGAGTCACCTGGGTAATTTTACGTTTCACCAAAAAACCCTGTAAGAGACATGATGCATGAGGGAGCACATTGTCATGATGGAGCTGCCAATCACCAGTTGCCCACAGCCATGGCCTTCTAAATCATCTGAATAGTTTCCACGGAGGAATGTTCAAGCTTAATACAAAATTTGACGCAGATTTGTTGCTCTACTTGTTCAATCGTTTTGAATGTAATGGCCATATAGTACACATGCTTGCTCAATGGCATCTACTACCCCACTGACTAGCACAGTGAAGTTGCCATTGTCCACACTTGCTCATTCCAGTCTGTTCTCCTTGGCTGCCAGGTTACATCAATGTCATGCAAACTGTTCTTGTTATACTAGCAATGGCTGGACTTTTTCCAGGCAAACCTCGTATATGTACATGTGTGTGTATGTATATATGTATATATATATATACAGAGAGAGAGATCTCCTCATTGAGTTATAAGTGGGTATGCATCTGGACTTTTTGAATTAAATGTATGTTAAGCACAGATCCAGTGTGTGGACTCTCATTCAGGACAAGTGTGGGTTATAATCAAGGTGTCTCCTAGGGCTTATTTCTGCCTACTTAGAAAGGGAAAGAATATGCTTTCCATTTACCAAACAGCAAGACTGCATAATAAGAAGGGATTGATTTTCTCAGCATTCCATTAACTCTGGGTCTTTAAAGAGAACATAATGCATTCCAGTGGGGAGATAAATTGCGTCATCAAAGAGCTGGAAAGGGACCTGGAGAGGAATCAGGCTCGAGTCATAGCTTTCAAAGGGAATAATCCTACTTTTCTCCACATTTACTAGATACTTTCTAAAAAAGTTCTTTAAAGTTTGGCAGTTTATTCCACCATTTCTGATCCAGACACATGTTTCATAACCAGCTTTGCTGCTGATGCAGTTAAATAGCAATTAGTGATTTTCATAATTCTAAACTTTTTTTTTCAGGAGAACCCAGTGGAAGAGGCTGCAGGGTGATCGATGGCACAAAACACAGGCTGGTGGTGCACCATCCAACCACTGGTGGGAGGAAAAGAAAAATTCAGTTAATCCACTGGTTGTATTGTCCACCTGGCATCCACCTGGAATCCACACAAGTGGAAGATGGAAAATGAGAGAAGAAAATGCTGCTTTTGAGAGAATTTAGTAATTTCTTCCCTCTGCTTGAGAAAGATTGCTTGCTGGAGATTTGGGGGAAAATGTAGTATAACCTGTGGTGAGATGGTAAATGCTTCACAACAAACTGGGCCAGGGGTGGGGTACACAGAAGTCCTGATTTGCAGAAACTGCTCCTTTTGATGGTATAAATACTCTCATCATTGTCTATTTCAAGCTACCAATATGACATCACTGACTGTGATATTGGGAAGGGCTGTGCAGTAAGTAGCACACCATTGTATCCTGTTTCCACTGTCCAGATATAGTAGATGTAAAGAAACTCAGGAGCATAGAAAATGTAGTAAAATAATTGGAAAGTGAAGAAGTTTGAGGATTTTCCGTTTGTTTTTAATGTACTGTATTTATTTACATGTAAGTTTCTATAATTTGATTTTTAATTGTGGCTATGTTTGATAGCCAGCTCTCAGAATTCCTGAAAATACAACAATCAGTTCGTGTGAGCCAATACAAGTGATCCCAGCTCACCCCAGACCCTGTGGCACTTGAAGACAAAAGAATACCTTTTCCTTGGGTACTGGGGATGGGAGACATTTAAGCTTCTCCCAGGTTCAGCCTTCATCACTAAGCACTTACTCATTCATCTTTTATCTATTCAACAAACATTTATTGAGCATTTGTTGGGCACTGGAAATACTGAAATGACCGAGAGAGCTCCAGATAGACAAGGGAACTGATTACAGGGGAATGTACTATGTGATAGAGGTGGAAACGGGCAAGGTGACAGGGGGGAAGGAAGAATGGCCTCTTGGACTAGGGCCCAGGGAGGCCTCCTGGCCACTCAGTCCTCTGGCTGCTTCACTACAGGTTTGACCTCTGGTATTTTCTTGACCCAGTAGATATTTCCCTTATTGATACACTCTCTTCCCTCAGCTTCTAGGGCACCACTCCCTCCTGGTTTTCCTCTGACATTGTTGGTTGCTCCTTCTCAGCTCTCTTTGGCTGATTCCTCCCTCCCTCCTTGACCTCCCAAAGTTGTAGTGTCCCAGATTCCAGCCCTTCAGCTCCTCTCTTTCCCACCTCCCTCATCCAATGGTGATATATTCAGTGTCCTATCGGCAGAGTTGCACTTCCAAGTCTGACCCCTCCTCTGAGTTCCAGACTCATCTATCCAATTGCCCATTTGAAAACCCTACTGGATGGCTAGTTGACACCCCACATTTAGCAGGCTGAACCCTTGACCTTCTGTCCTCTGAAATCTTATCCTCCGTCATCTTCTCCATCCCAGGATGTGACAACTCTATCCTTTTAGTTGTTCAGAGGCTCAGAACCTATAAGGCAGTCTTGACTTGTCCTTCTTTCTAACACCCCAAATCCAACCCATTGGCAAAGACCATGGACTTTATCCTCAAAACATCCAAAATGCAACCACGTCTTACCACAGCCAGCACCTTCCCTATGGATCCAGCCATCATCGCCTCTCTCCTAGATATTGCAATAGCTTCCTAATACATCTCCCCGTTGCCACACTCATTCACCCCTACACCTTGTCCCCATCCCCTGCAGTCTGTTTTCAATGGAGCAGCCAGAGTCAAAAAAAAAAAGATCATTTCATTTACTTCAAAGAATTCTTGTGTGTATTACATACAGTGTCTGGCACATGGCAGATATTCAACTTTTATTAACTATCATTATTGCATTTAAATTCACAGGCTATTATATATTACACTGTGTGATACCATGATTTCTAATACCAGATTCCGTTGGTCCTTGAAGACAAATAGCTTGTGCTGAGAACAGGGCATCCACGATTGTGCAGACAGCTGAGCAGGCCTGAAGTTTCAGAGCAAAGGGGATGCTGGGCTGCAATACAAACAACGCCTCAGAGGAGCTATTTTAATAACTGAGACTAATCAAGTCGTTTTATTTAGAGAGTGAAAACCTTCCAATTTAGCAGAATGAAAAAGTTTCCCTGTGTTTTTTTTTTTACTTAGCAAACATTTATTCAATATCTGTGCCCTTCCCTGCATTCATTTTTTAAAAATTGAGATGTAAGTTACTTACAGTGAAATTCCCCGTTTTTAGTGTACAGTTCTGAGTTTTGACAAACATATACAATCAGGTAAGCACCACCACAGCTTGACTGATGGAGTTGTCATTTCTCTTGAGAAAATAGAGATTTCTGGGTATGCCTGTGCCTGTGTATTGAAAAGCCTATATTTTAGAATATTAAAAATTTCTTAAAATCTCACTAAGGATATGTTTTTATGGATTTTAGAGGGAAAGGAAGGGAAAGAGAGAGAGAAACATGGGTGTAAGAGAGAAATATTGATTGGCTGTCTCCCACACGCACCCTGACTGGGGATCAAACTCACACCTTTTGATGTATGGGACGACACTCCAACCAACTGAACCGCCCAGCCAGGGTGTAGAATAATGCAGACCTCTTACTCTCAAACCCCTGACAAACACTGATGTAAAAACGGTACATTCACACTATGCCTACAATTTCTTTGTTTCAATCAATAGGAGGAGTGATTTGTAAATTAGCAAAATTATCATTTGGTCTAATGGCTTTATTCAAAATAATTTTGTAAGGAGTTACAAATAGATTGTTGGTTTTCTGTTTTAAGAGTGATAAACATTCCCTTGTTTGCATATTGATTTACCTTACAAGCATTTTTCCCATGGAGAGTGCAGAAGTCCAGCCTGCTGGAGCACTGTGATTACTACCCTGCGGTGCTTGGGGTCTTGCCGTGCTCTTATGGTCGCTGTGCCATGAGCAAATCAGGCCCAGGGTCCTTATCCAGGCTAAGGGGCTCCCTGAGAATTTTGTTTGTTTATTTATTTATTTATTTATACTCAGGATAATTCTTTATGGATGCAAAGAATACACAGATGTAATAAAAACAATGAAAAAGGACACAAGCACTGATGTTCAACACCCTGGCATAAATGAAACCTGCTCTTCTTTCCCTAACGTGGTTTCTTACTAGCACAGTTATTATTATTATTGTTGTTAACATGCAATGGTTCTCAACCTTGGCTACAGCTAACAATTGTAGAGGTGCTTTAAAAGCAAACACCCAAAAATGATTCCAGGGCCCATCCCAGAAAAATTGAGAGTGGGACCCAGGTATTAAAATGCTTAAAACTCCCTCAGGATAGCTAGTGTGCATGAAACTTCCTGCTTAGTTTTGAAGGCCTTTCCTTGGAAAGGGTAGTAGGCATAGCTGAAGGCAGCCAGCAGTAGGGGGAAGATGCCAGACTTGGGGTTAGAAGGGACCAGTGTTACTTCAGCTTTGATGCCAACTAGTCAGGTAAACTTGGCCTCTTTGGCCATTTGTTGCAGGACCAGAACAAGGGGGAGGCAGATGAGGCTCCTAGGGCACATAATTGAAGAAGACACTGCAAGGACTGACTGTTTACTCAATCCTGAGAATGCGTGCCTTCTTAAATGTTGTGCCTTCGGTGTCTCATTCACCTTACTCTAGTCCCGGTTCTGCTTAGTTTCCTCATCTATAAAGTGATGGCACGGGCCTGACTGCTTACTGTTTTCTCCAGTGCTAACATCTTATTTCACAAACCTAAAACTCAGGCCAACACAGGACCAGGCAAAGTCAGATTTGCATAATTATCCTGTTGAGTTTGACCAATAGCCAAACCGAATAATTCAGACCAAAAGTACTCTCTTTTTTTGCAAGAGGAGGGTGGATTTTCTTTGTTCTGTATTTCAGGAAGGTTGTATGAACAATGCTCAGTCACCTTGTACCTTAATTATATCAGTAGTCCTCAGCCCACGGCTCTAGTCCTTCACTTTGAGTTTTAGGCCATTCACAAATTGCTATTCATTCAGTTGTGCAATAGAAAAAAATTCTCAAGACGTTTGTATTGGTTGGGCACAGTGGTGTTAGGGCGGTTATAAGCTATGTTCCCTAGGGGTGATGCTTATTTTATTTTAAATTTCAAATAACTTGAAAGGAGTTGGCTCCTATTGATGGGAGAAACCAATGGTTAAATTTTCAGGAATTTGGTGAACTGTTTACTAAATACAACCACCGTTAAAAATTAAATTATATACATTTACAATTAAATAAATTATATTTAAAAACAAAGGGAATACATGCTCAAAATTATTAACTTCCTACTCATTTTTCTATGATCATGTCCTTGAGGTTGCATCCATTGCATCTGAAGGGCAAGAACAGGAAACAGTGCTGTGCCGCTGGACACGTCTTCTGGGCCTGAACTCAGTGACATCACATGAAAACCATGGAGCTCTTCACCTGGAGATCCAGAGTTAAACATTTATTAGTACGCCACTGGCATGGGTTAACCAAAAAGTTAAAAAAGTATGGTATTTCTTCCCTGGCTGGGTGGCTCAGTTGGTTAGAGCATCGTCCCTACACATTAAGGTTGTGGGTTCAATCCCCGGTCAGGGCACATAAAGGAGTCAAACGATGAATGCATAAATGAGTGGAACAAGAAATTCTCTCTCTCTCTCTTTCTCTCTCTCTCTCCTTCTTTTTCTTTCTCTCTGAAATCAATAAAAAATAATAATAAATTGTTCTGTGGTTTAATATCTGTGGTTTAATGAAAGGGCTTTACAAAAGTGACTACCTTATGTAAACACAGGGCGTTGTTACAAAGGATCACGCAGTCTCAAGAGAACAGTGAACAGACATGAAGACATATTTTGCTATTTTCTTTACCTCAGTGTCTGGCTGGATGTGAGGAGTGAGGAGAGTGTTTCAATGCCCACCTGTGGAAATTTGCCCTTTTAAAGGAAGAACTTGATAGCACTGAGGCAGCTTGTGAGGTGGTGCATTTTGGTTATGCTGGAATACCTGAGTGGCTAAATGAACTCAAGGCTGAAACTAAGGGTTATTAATAACTCAACATTTTATGTTAAGATTATTCATTTGTAAGATTTTTTTTCTGCACAGAAAATGTGTGAACAAAATGTTTATTTAGCACCAAGTCATGTGATTTATTTGTGCGGACAGAGTGGCAAGGCGTCACCATACCTCTTTTCCCAATTCTCACACTTGACCTGCAGTTGTGAACTGAGTTTTAGGGCCAAAGAGAGTCAATGTCCAGTCCTGGAATTGTCCCCTGGTGGCTGTTAGACACAGTCTTGAGTGGTCTTAAGCCGGCTGTGGACTACAGACGCTTGGGGAGGAGTAAAGCTATGGTGAGAAATTCCTGGATCGCTTTCAACTCCCAGAGCTTTGTCTGCAGAATAAAGGATGACTGTTTTTCAGATTCATCCATGCACCGTTGTTATGGAGCAAACACAATTTGATTTCAAAGCCTTCCTGAATCCATAGTGTCTTTGGATCATCAGGGGCTCCCTATAATTGGAACAATTTTCTTCTGCCCAAGGGCACCCAGCTGAGGGGACTCACACAAGGGCTGAAAACCAGCTCCAAATCCTTTCCATGAGCCATTTGTCATACTCCGAGGCTGAGCCAGCCCTAAGAAGTGGCACCATTTTCTAACTGATCCATCTAGAAAGCCCTCCTTTAGCTAAGTCATGTAAGTACCAAAAGGTACTTACTGTGAGCATTATATCTGTTTTCCATCAACAGATATTAACAAACAATTACCAGAGCAGTACAGGTGTCCAGGTATTTTGCCATCAGAGAAAGAGGTCTTTATGTCAAAAAGGGTTAGAAAACCCTGGGTGAGATCTTCGATCATTCTGGACCAACATTTCCAATTTTTGCTGAGTTGTCTACGTGTGTATAGTGTGTGCACATGTGTGGTATGTGTCTGTGTATCTGTGTGTACATGTGTGCACGTGTATAAAGTTGTAAAGCTCACCCCCATCAGAGACCAGATTAACTGGACTTTACCAGCCTCCATATTTCCCCAGACTCTGGTGAAGATTCTACTGATCTCATGGTTGTCATAAACCCATCCATACTCCACCAGTCAACTTTTGCTGTACCAGACTTCCCAAAAAACTTTTGTTAAAACAATAAACATTTATTGTGTCTTATGATTGTATGCGTGGGTCAGCTGGACCAGCACAGGTAGGGCTGGAGAGCCTAGAAATGGCCTCAATTCTGAGTGTAGTGATTGACTCCCTGTTAGTGTGGGAAATGGAAAACTTGGCCATGTATCATCATCCAGCAGGCTATCTTGCCTTATGCATTTAGTGTTGGCTGCCAGGTTCCCAAGAGCAGCAAGAGAGTTAGCCCTGATGCATAAGTGGTTTGGCAGCCTCTACTTGCATCATATTTGCTAAAGTCCCATTGGCAAAGCAAGTAACAAGTCCAGACCAAAGGGCATGGGTAGAAATTGTGGTCATGCTTACAAATGACCATACTCACTCATTTTTAAGACAATTAAGGGAATAAAATCCTTCTTCCAGTTTCCATTAGAGAAAAATATTGTTCCCTACCTTGCCTAACATTATGACTGGGTCATTCTAATTTTTTCTACTAGCTACACTAAGAAAAGTAAAAAGAAACATATAAAATTAATTTTCTTAATGCATTTTATTTAACCCAATATAGCCAATGTTATTTTAGCACATAATCATAAAGGATTATGAGGTCTTTTTCTTTTCTTTTTTCATATCCACTTTCCACACCTGGGTATGTACATCATACTTAACAGTGCATATGACTTTGGACTAGCTGCATGCCAAGCTGCGGATGGCTTTCACACTGGACAGCACAACTTTAGAGTATAGAATTCATTTTCTTATTTACATGAGAAAACTGAGGTTCAGAGAGGTTAAGTAGCTTTCCTAAGGTCACATGGCTCAGTGGTTGAGCCAGGATTCAACTCCAGGTCGGTTGGACACCAAAGGCTTTATTTACTCTTTCCACTACATGACATTGGCCGCATCAGTAGACATGCCTTTTTGAGGGGTGGGGAAGAAGCTTTTGAGATGTGGACTATTTCCCTTTTCCTTAGCTCCCTGGGGTCTAATCTTATCTTTGATATCCAAGGCCTTCCACTGGTTAGCCTTTTCTCTCCCCATTCATTCCCACTGAGTCCCTTTCATGCCAGTCTCCCTTCCCATCCTGCCCACTTACCATGTTAACCTGGGAACTGGAAGACATACTTCATTCTTGCACTACCTATACGTTGGGTCTCAGTGCATCAACTTTTTGATATGTATGTGCTCTTCCTCCTTTCCTGGTGGTGCTGTATATCCAGGAAAATTGTGAGGTTCTCGAGAGCTCAAGCTCTGTTAATGATTTTTCTCTTATCTTCCTACACAGCATTTCATGGTGGTGGGAGTTTAATAAATCAGCGACCATTCTGAGAAGACATCAGAGAAAGGATCAAGGCTGCTCAGAAGAAGGATCTAATGTCCCTGGGGACATTGGATGATGGTCCCCAAGGCACCCTCTTCCTCTGAAAGGGAAGAAAGACGGCCTGCTGACCGTGTGACCATGCCACAGGCACCGGGCGGCCTGGCACTTCAAAGGCCCTCAATAGACGTTTTGTGGGAAGAATGGATCGACTATACTCCGCAGCTGATCTGAGCCCCAAACAAGGAGGGATTGACAGGCTGCCTGCCACACCCACAAAATTGATAAACATAGTATTTTGAAAGCATTAAGTAAATTGTGAGTGTAACCTTGGTGGCAGAACACAAATGGACATTAAAGATTGACAATTAAAAACTGCTCAGTCCCTGATTGATCTTTTCCAACATTATATCTATTTTTCTATCTGAAGAGAGTGTATTTTCCAACTTTTAAAATGTTCCTCCGGTAAAAAATTTTTTAAAAAGCAATTAATGGCCATTTCTCTTCTGATTGATCCTTTTCAATATCTTATCTATTTTTCTGTTTGAAGAAAGTATATTTTTCAGCTTCTTTTGTTTTGCTCTGATGAAATACTAGCACAGTTTTGGTTCTTTGTTTTGTTTTTTTTTCCCCATGTAATTAAGCTGATTAGTATCGCATATGGAGTGGAAACAATTGGTTTCATGTATGCTGATGTATAATTACCCACAGAGCTGTAATTGTTTACATGTTTCTCATTTCCTTGTGGAAAATTTTAGACTTCGTTAGATAAAGATCTGGCAGACTTGAACTCTGTGAACATCATAGCCTTTGGTTATCGGACACGGCTGTATCCTGTTCAGTGGTCTCCGGGAGGAGACAGGTATTCTATCATTTTGAAAAGAACAAACTTGGAAGATGCCTGACCAGCATCTACTTCCTTTTGCCCATTTCTGGCCACACCCTGATTTTTGCTTGGGGATACCTCTTCCCCCATGCAGGCACGAGGCTTAAGGAAGCCGAATCTGCCTCTAGTTGCAGTGTGGGTTTGACTGGTCTATTAGTAACCCTGCCCCCCTATCACAGAGAGTGGTTTAGGAATCTAAACCTTAGATATCAGTGTGTGGCATTCCTCAGGCCGAGGGGATTGGTTCCAAAGTGGGCATGTGACCAAATTTTGGCCCATGAGATAAGACTGAAAGTTTGATAGAAATAGAGGGTTCCTGCTTTTGAGAATAGTGTTATTGACCAGATAGATGGTGCCACTTCTTGTGAACATTGCTATCGCCAGACTATAAGACCAGGAAATACGCCAGTCACCACGTGGCCAGCCTGAGTGTTTTGCCAACCCACAAAAGGAAGGCAATAAGCACTTCATACGGAGGCAGATTTGGAGGCTGATGGCACTGCACCTGATAGCTAGCTAGCTACCCAGCACAGGAGCTTTTTCAGTTACACGAACCAATAAATCTCCTTTAGGGAATGAGTCCATTGAAATGGAATTTTCTGTTACTTACAGCCAAAAGTGTCACTACCGGTACAATTTTACCAACAAAATGTGAATCAAAAAATGAGAACTCAGTTGTATGAAAGATAAATGCAAATGTATATGTACATATAGAAAATAAAGTACAGAGCAGGCATGGATACAGAATAGGCCTTCCTCTTTTATCTTCCAAATGAATAAACAAATTCAGAGTTTTGATAAAGCTTCCAAGTGGCAAAGCCAGAATTTCTGGTGGGCTTATAAACTGTAGACAGCAACAAAAATTATATGTTGACAATTTCCTTCAGAGAAGCCATATGGGCAACTGTGTGCCAGACCTACCTTCACCTGGTCTTAACAGCTAAGACCAAGGCCTCCTACTCTTTTGCTTTAATTTTTATAAAATATATGAACAGAAAATGATTCTGTGTGTCTTCTGGTTTTGTGCTCCAGGTTCTGTCTTGATAACTTTGCCATTTTTTTCAAGTGGTTTGGTGTTTCTTTATGAGGAAATGTCTAAGAAGATGTCTTCCGCTTACCTAGGCACAAGCATGCCACCTTGACTACAAACAGTGTAGTCAAATTCTGTCTGAGTGTCGCTCACTATCCCCGTGCAGTTTGTCAAGACATTTTTCTAAATATAGAGAGTTCACCTGCCAAGAATTCTGGTGGCAGTTGTCAGGCAATAAAATTGCAACCTCTTGGCTACAAGTTAATGAATGAATGGTTTCTTCCCTGCTAGATGACATCGAATTGTACAGATTCACTGGTACCCTTTGAAAAATCTGTTGCAGCCCTGTTGGAGAGTGCTACTATCTTTATCTTTTAAAAAGGGCTCTGGACTTTTTGAAGTTCAAGAATCAGAATGAAATATTTGAAAAACTTTTCTCAGTGTGCAGCAATGAGTATTATGTCAGTATGTTACTATGCAGGAAATATTGTGGCACAAGCCCTGGTCATATGGCCACATCAGAGCCACATTACCTAATTACTTAACCCTAAAGTTTCTTTTTAAAAATCAACTCGTAATTCTACCAGCATGTAAGATTTCAGAAGAGAAAACCCTCATCTTAGCCTAGGAGATTTAAGAAGATTTCAGCAGCTGGCCAGGTAGGATTCAGGTAGGAGAGGGAAAGCAGGAAGGTATCCTTATTGGAGGGAATGCTGTGGACAATGTGTGGTGGTGGAAACGTATAAAGCATATTTTAGCAAACAATAAATTGACCAGTTTGGCTGGAGGAGAGAACAATGGGGAATCTTTTTCAAAAGGTAATGTGGAAAAATCTTAAAACCCAAACTAATAAGTTTGGTTTTCCTCGGGTGGGCATATGGGAGCCTTGTCCTAGACAAGGGACAGACGAGGACTGCAGGCTTTAATACGGTGAACCTGGGGGCAGAGTGGATGCCCCTGGAAGTCTGGGGCCCATTCCAGATGAAATGAAGTGGTCCGTGTGCAGCTGGGCCGACAGGACTGGAGGACTGAGCGGCAAGAAGAGTGGAAATGAGGAGCCCGTGTGGGTGACACTTGAGAGGCAAAGAACTGACGGCTCTTGGGGACCAAACTGGATAAGGAAGTCCAGACACAGAGGCCATCAAAATGAGTCTGAGATTCACAGCCTCTGTGATGGGTGAATGAACCTACCACTGGACAAGTCAGGAAATGCAGATAAGGGAGCCAGGATGAGGACATAAGAAATTTGTCCCCTGACAGTCTGAGTTTGAGGGGACAGGACAATAAAGCAGTGGCTGCCCAACAGGCAGTTGGGAAGACGTAACTGGAGGTGAAAATGGTCAGGGTTGAAAATAAGGATCTGGGAGCTGTTGCCTCCTTAATGGCTGTTCCCACCTGTGTTGGGGTTGCAACTGCCCATATACGGAGGATAAGTCAGGATTGGCCTAAGTCAGGGTATGGTACTCGTTTTCTTTTGATTGCTCAAGGGGTTTTGGCCAGTGAGACTCAGGGGTTTCTGGGAAGGACTTTCCTTCCTGATAAAAGAGACTTCCTTGAGGAGAAGGCCCATTTTGTTTCCATTTCCTTCCTTCCTGCTTGTGGCCCTGTCAGAGAGACTGAAAGTCTTGAGAGAGGCGGCTGAGGGTGGCAGAGCAGAAAGGTGGTAAGGACCTTTGGTCTCCCGTGCCTTTGCTGAGCTGCAGAGCAAAGTCTGGAATTGCCTACCTCCAGATTTCCTGTTCTTTGTGAGTTTATTAAACGTCTTTGTAATTTACGTCACTGTTAGTTGCTATTTTATTACTTTCACCTGAAGATATCTTAATCGCTATGGCTGTAATTATTAATGCCTACGGGAAGGGATGTGACCTCAGGGGGAGGAAGTAAGAAAAAGGCAGAGCCTGGAGATATACCCATATTTAAGAGGTGAAAACTTTTCACTAATTAAACCTGGAGGTTTTTAATTAGAAAGCTACACAGAAAACTTGTTTTAATGGCGATCTGGTTATAACATGCACACACACACACCTGCACCTCCCTCCTTGAACTACATTTTCCAGAGTGTATGTCTCAAAGGAAAGGTCAGAAAGGAGATCAGTTTCAGTGTGGAGCTCCAAGAGGCAGATTATTCCTCAAATGTGTTTTGCTTCCTGTTGCTGAAACAGAGTCCCTTCAAATGAGACTGTTTGCTAAGTGAGGCGGCTCCTTCCTTTTCCTCCCTTGGACGCATTAGAGAGCAAGAGGAAGCCTTCTGAGGCTCCTCGCTGTGATGGGTGAGGAGCTCCCTTCATTCCCTGTGGATAGTGGCCTGCCACCAGAGAGGCCACAGGCTGGAGCAAGGAGCTGACTCACAGGGTAGGGAGAAAGTGGCCTGGATCTTTGACAGAGGTAAGCAGTGTCCGATTCCACCTGGGGGGAGGAGGGAGAGGTTATGACAAAGAAAGCCCTATCTATTCCACCGGGTGATTAATGCCATTATTTCTCTTGAAAAAGCATTTTCTCTTAAGCCATTGAGGATAAGTTAGCCTGCATCTTGACAGAATGTACTAATGACTGCTAATGGATACATTTCTTTTAATAAATGAAGAGGCACGAGAAAATTGCCCGATATTAAACAGAGTCCCACATGTCTTATCTGAGTCTATAATGGCCCTATCAAGTGACCTAAGTGAAAGAAATGTGACTCTTCAGGGGTTAAAGGAGTCTATTTTTCCTTAGTGCGATGTAAATTCACTGCTGGGAAGAACAGTAATTCATTGGGCTAGCCTAGGAACTGTTGAAAGGCGGGGGCCATATCTTGAGTTAAATGATGCATTTCCTATTGGTAGCAAAGAAAATATGAATAGAACCTCTGTGCACTGTGGCTTTATGTAAATAGCCTCATACCTGAAAACAGAGCTTAAAGTCCTGTTGGGTCTTTGATCCTTGGAATTTTCAGCCAAGAAGTCAAAGAACCTGTGTAATTTGTTGTTAATTTTATTCATTTTTTTCAATATCTTCTTTTGTTGGTTGGTTTGGTAATTTTAAATTCTATTCTTGGAAATGTTTCTAGGTCATTCAAGTAATTAATAGAAATTACTTGAATCTTAGGGACACTTTTAAAATTTATAAAGAACTCTAAAAATTAGTAAGAAAAAATAATCTAAAAGAAAAACAGATAAAAGATATGAATGAGAAACTCAAAGAAGACGCAGCCAATAATCATATAAAAAGATGAATGATCTAGCCCTGGCTGGCTAGCTCAGTGGATTGAGCACGGGCTGCGAACCAAAGTGTCGCAGGTTCGATTCCCAGTCAGGCCACATACCTGGGTTGAAGGCCACGGCCCCCAGCAACCACACATTGATGTTTCTCTCTCTCTCTTTCTCCCTCTCTTCCCTCTCTAAAAATAAATAAATAAAATCTTTAAAAAAAAAGATGAATGATCTATATTGCTGTCTTCTTCAACGTGCTCTTTTTCATACTATACTATGCCTCTAAGTTTTATACATCCATGATGCTGTGAGTGGCAATGTTCATTTTCACTGCTGTAATAATATTTCATTGGGTGAGTATTTCACAATTTCATTCTCCCTACAATACATGTAGCATGCATCTATATTTATAAAACTCAAAAACAGCTCAAAACTATAAATAGATGGCAAAAATACAGTCATACTTGATAGAACTATTTAAAAAAGCAATGATTTAAAAAATTTCAATATACCATTTTCTTGGTTGAGGAGGAGGAAGATATTGAGGGTGGGATGGGAGAATGTATCAGTTATCTATTTCTGCATAACAAACACTCCAGTTGTTGCTTATGATTCTCTAGGTCAAGCCTTCAGGGAGGGGTCAGCAGAGCTGGCTTGTCTCTGGTCCACATAGAATCAACCGAATCACTCATGTGGCTGCATTCAAGCTGGGCTGAACTGGAGAGTCAAGATGTCCTCATCCTCAAGGCTGGACACCTCAAACATTTTCCACATCTTTCTCTCTCTGTGTGGTATCCCATCCTTCTTGTCCTTTTTTTCCCCAAGTGTCCTTTCCCTCCAGCAGGATAGCCTGGAGTTCTTCACGAGGAAAAACTGTAACTGTGTGATTAAAACATGATGCAACTAAAATATATCACCTAATGAAGGAGCTGCTCTGTGGCCAAATGCTGTTTTGGAAATGCACACAGCATCCCCTCTTAGACATTCCCAATGCAAACAATAAGCTTGCTAAAGGCTGTGAGAGATTCTACAAGGAGCAAAGAAAAAGACTTCTTTTGGTGAAAGGAGCTGGTGGGAAAAGGCTGAGAATCCCTATTTTCTCTTTCCTTGGGGATCTGTGGAGGGAGGAGGCGTGGCTTAGAGAAAGCCAGAGGCTTGGGCTGCCTTAGGAAACCTTCTCATCATCTGAGCTCTGCTATTTCTGCCCCCACCAGAGTCACAATGTACCTGCAGCTGGATCCTTCTGACTGCCAAAGCCTACTGCACACACATACGGCCTGTAGGTAGTGGCCTTGACATCAGAGCATCAGCAATGCCTCTCCTGGTCTGGTCACCTATGTCCCCGCCCTTCCCCACCACCCTGCCATGACCTGGTGAATTAGCTCACCTTCCTGACTCCTGTCTCTGATCTGCTTTAACTGCTCTGATCTGCTTTGATCAATTATCGTGACCTATTTGTCCTCGAGGATCTTCACTTTGTCACTGATGTCTGCTGACCATAAGCAACTTGGAGTTTCTTTTCTCTCTTTCTTTCCTTTTACGTAATTTGAAAGTTTCAACAAACTCAGATAATAATATCCCAAAACAAAAGTCTCCCCTTGTCTATTCCAATTCCACAGTCCTACTGTAAACAGTTGTTTCCTTGCAGCTGATTTCCTGTGTTTATATAAACACACATGAGTGCGGGTTTGAACAAAATTGGTAGGAATGCAGGGCGGGGCAAAAGTAGGTTTACAGTTGTTCGTGTGGAAAATAATACAATAATTAATAAATAGTAATACAAGAGTAAACTCTGTTTCACATACTTACCACTGTAAACCTACTTTTGCCCCACCCTGTACATTGATACAGTTTTGTAATCTTCCTTCCCATTTAATAGGATATCATGTTTCTAAGTTCATATAGACAGACTGGTATACCATATTTTTTGGACTATAAGACACACTTTTTTACCACATTTTTCACTTCAAAATTTCCCCCCCTATTTTCCTCCTTTAAAACCTAGGTGTGTCTGGGGTCTGCGCCACAAGACACACCTAGGTTTTAGAGGAGGAAAATAGGCAAAAAATTTTGAAGCAAAAAATGTGGTAAAAATGTGTGTCTTATAGTCTGAAAAATACAGTAACTTTTTTTTAAAGATTTGATTTATTTTTAGAGAGGGGACGGGAGGGAGAAAGAGAGGGAGAGAAACGTCAATGTGTGGTTGCCTCTTGCGTGCCCACTACTCGGGACCCAGCCTGCAACCTAGGCATGTGCCCTGGACTGGGAATCGAACTGGTGACTCTTCACAGACCAACACTCAATCCACTGAGCCACACCAGTCAGGGCAGACTGATATAACTCCTTAATAACTTCATTACTCCAAAGTATGAAAGTTCTTTAACTTATTCAGCTGTTTCCCTCCTGAACAACATTTCTGTTGGTCCCCATTTTCTGCTGTTGTGATCAATGTGGTAGTGATCCTCCTTGTACATGAATCTTTGCACATTCACCCTAATATTCTGAGGGACAAGTTGCTAGACGAGGTAGTGCTGGATCTCAGGGCACGCCTGGTCTCCCTCTGTCTCACTGTCCTCCTGACCTTGATGTTCCAGAGACCTCTACTGACACCTGCCTGCCTGCTCAGTCCATCCTGTGGTTCACCCTTTCCAGGGGCTGTCTGCCCCACTCCCCCTGGGAGAGCCAATCCCTAGTCATCTGCTCTCTGAAGTTTTGCCCTGGCAGCATAAGTTGCTCACATCGTTTGACCCCGATGCCTCAGGAACAGCACTTGCCCCATTGTGTTATCATTATTTTCCTACCTGTCTAGTTTCCCCACTAGGTCAGAAATTTCCAAAGGCATCATTAGTGTCTGGCACCAGGCTGGCACTCAGTAAGTGAATGAATGGGCACATTTAATGGAACTCACACTGTGTGCTAAACCCTGGCACTGTGCATATACGGCATGAACAAAACCAAACTCTCTCCTGGAGTGGGCAGAGACACAAAATAAATCGACAGTAAGTGCTATAAAGAACATCATGGCAGAGTGCAGGGCTAGAGAAAGCTAATGATCACAGGCGGGTAACATTTCAGCAAAGAGAGAAATGAGGTCAAGGATTGAGGCTGCTGATTGCCTGGGGAAGAATGTTCTAGGCGTGCAGGTATGAGGGACCAAATGCAGGCGAGTAGAGGTCTTCCTACCCTCTGGTATGAAAGGAGGATTCCCTAAAGGCCAAAAGCATGAAAACAAAGTTGACTTGATTACCGAGCTTAACATGAATGTCACAGCTTGTGTTCCCAGGAAGAAGGCTCCAAGATGAAGGTTAGTGTGTAGGAGGTTTATGAGAGAGCGCTTGCAGGCAGCAAGCCTGAGCAGCGGAAAAGCTGAGCTGCCATGCATCTCAGAGGAGGGTGTCTGTCTAGCCTCGGGGTGCTCTGAAGCTGATAACCCTTTAGAGTGGTCCCGAGCAGGGTTGAGGGGTCTGGGCCTTCATGCCTCACCCCAGTCAGTCACCAGATATTGGCTTCCACAGGAAGGGCTACAGCCTTGGGCAGAGTGGCTCTGCTTAGCCATCACCACCACCCAAGAGGGTCATGGCTGAGGGCTATCTGCCTGCTCTCCCAGCGGGTGGTGGGCTGAGTTCCCCTTTCCTGAAGGGGTTGCTGGTGGGCCAGCACAGAGTCATTTACAGGGAGACAAGGTGGCCGGTTGGGAGAGAAGCATGACAGGCTGGGGGCTGCCCACCAGTAGGCCCTGGTTCTAAGCCTGTGGCGTGGGAGAGAAAACAAGAGGAAAAGTTGCTGAGAGGGTTTCCTGGGCCTATGGGCTTGCAGGGTGCTTCCTCTTCCCCGGCTCTGCTCAAGGGTGCTGATACCTGCAGGCTGCATGTCGCAAGCTCCCTGTCAGCTGTTTCTGATCAGGTTTGGCCAGTAGGAGCACTAATCAAACATTATAAGCAAGAGGAAAAGGAAAGGTCAGGTATTTTTCTTTACTCTCTGCCTTGGGTGGGACCTCCATTAGCAACTACTGTGTCTCCTCCAGCTCTAACTCCCGTGCCTAGGCCCAGTGTGGTTCTGGCCTCCACCAGGGAGCCTTGGCTTCCAGGTTCTGGTAACACCACTGTGCTCAGGTCCCCTGTAAGGGGGAACTTGCTGCCCTGTGGCAGGACGTGCAGCCAGCAGCCAGCCTCCAGCTGCAGCTCCTGTAGGGTCAGCCTTGCTGGAGGTCATGGTCCTTCCACCAGGCAGCCAAAGTCCTGTGACTGTGGGGGATGGGGTAGCAAGTGCCCTGCCATCTGGCTTTAATGCAGGACACTCCAGTGGGCAACACTCCAGACATGACTGAGGTGGCGTTCGGCCTGCATCACAGTGTGGCTTCTCCCTCTGCCGTCCTGCTTCTCCTTTCCCTCCCTGGGTTGACCCTAACAGACATCTTGCACCCAAACCATCCTTAAGGTTGTGCTTCTGGAGAACCCAACCTGTGCCGCCATTTCCTTCCACTGTCCTTTCTGCCTTGATGGCCAGTGGCTCCTGCTAATATCTGGATGGCCTCACTGTAGCCCATTTAGATGATCCAGTTTTGCATCACCCATGTAATCAACTCACTGCCATACATTGCCGCCTGCTTATATGCCTAAAGGGTTTCTGTTTTCCTGCTTAGACTCTGCCTGATGTGCTGAGTTTTATGTATAAACTTAAATTTATATTCTGACCTCCCATCCTAAGCAATTGTGTTATAAAGAGCCCCCTAACTCACACAAACATATTAAAAAATCATCCTTTTCTTGGCTTCAGGGCCACCTGTCAGTTGGAGGCTTGTGACATGGGACTGTTTGAAAGACAAGGCAGAGACAATCATGGAGGTGTGTCATAGGCAAGTACAATGAAGCCAGCAAGCAGCAGGTGAACTGTGACCGCCCACCATGCCCAGACGGTGGCCTGGTGCTGCCCCTCACCACCACCTGTGCCTGGCTGTCACCTGTGTGACTCCCGCTGAGCTTGGATCAGCACCAGTGGTCCCTGATTGGGCTCTGGCTTCTTTGCACTGACCTTCGTCTTCCTCCCCCATCGTCACTGTGTCTGGCTCTGAGGTTGGCTGGTACCTTTGGTCCCCCACTGCCTGGCTCTCTGCTCAGGGCAGGGCTGGGACTCGGGTGAGCCCAGGCAGGAACATGGGACCCACAATCTCAGGAGGGTTCCCTTGTAGCACTGGCTTTGCATGTGCACAGTGGGCAGCTCTCCATGGAATAAGATGGGAAGCTGGCGTTGAGCCTGGCCAGAGGCAGGAGTACAGGGGTGACCCCCGTGTCAGCCAGGGTGCACTCAGAAGACAGAGATCACACCAGTTTGTTTTGTAACAGAGAGGATTTAATAGACATGATTGGTCATTAGGTAACTGAAAAGGCAAATGAGAACTATAAGGCATGCATGGAGGCAGCAGATACAGAAAGCAGCCACTACTTTTAGGGCTGGAGGAACTAAAGAAAAAGAGAGATTGAAATTATTAAAACTTCGAAACACAATAGAGGGTTCTGGGGCTGGGACCCAAGCCTCTGAGGAGTGGGTGCTACTGGGCTGGTGTTGGTGTCACTGAGGGGCCCCACGAAGCCGCTGTGTTGAAGAAACTGCAAACTGGATTCAGCTGCGGCCCAGGGTCCCTGCTTCCTCCAACCTTACAGCCACTCTCTAGTGCCCCCTGTTGGCAGTGTCTGGCAGGGAGCCCCTGACAAAGCTGGAATTTCGTTTCGGGACATACCCAGCTCCAGAGTCACAAAGCTGAGTATAGAAGAGTAGGTTTAGAGTCAAGAGACAAGAGCTTGAATAACTGGCATACCTTCCCAAAGAGCACACGTCCACAGAGTCTCAGAAAGAAGCGGCCTGTGACCTGACCAGCATGGGCAGACCGAAGAACAAAAGTCAGAGGGAGAAGCAAGACAACAATTCTGTGAGCCCAGCGGGTGGTTGGATATTCAGTTTGCAAACCGCAATCACAGGTATGTGAGCAGGATTTCAGGAATGTTCGGTGACGGGCCAAGAACATTGCTAGAGCTACTGAGAACTTGGAAATCTGATGCAGTAAACCACAAGTTTCCGTGACTTTCCTTTGGTCCAGGCTCCGTCCACCTGCCACCCTGCCACGCACACTGTGGCCTCCTCCTTTGTTGCTCTGTCCACACTGCAGAACACAATGGTTAGACCTTCAGCACCTCTCTCAACGACAAACTGCAGAAGTCTGGTCCTGAATGAGTGTGAATTTCTTGTCTGTTGCAGAACAAATTACCACAAATTTTAGCAGCATAAATAAACCAACATTTATTATTAGCAAGTTAATAATAATAGTGGTGTATTCTTGCCATGTCTGTGGGCCAGTTTGCCTTGGACTCAGAGCTTTTAACATGGTTGTGGTAAGGTGTCCACCAGGGCTGCCTGCATCCCAAGGCCCAATGGGCCTTGTGTGGCTGGTGGCAAGTCTCAGCTTCTCCCTGGCTGTTGGCCACACATGGGCCTCCTCATAGGGTGACTCACAACAAGGCAGCTTGCTCTTCCCAGAGCAAACAGGCAAGGGAGCAAGAGCATGAGATGGCAAGAAGTATAGAGGTCACAAGCATTTTTAACCTGACCTTGGAAGTGACATCCCATGATGTCCATTGTATTCTATTAGAATTGAGTCACTAGGTCCAGTGTATACCAGGGGGGAGGAGGCATGAATATCGGAAGTGGAGGGTCATCGGGAGCCATTGCGGAGGGGGCTTCTTGCCACACTCAGGCCATCGTCACAGCACATTTTTATGAGCAGCAGATATCTATTCTGCATGAGTAATATACTGTGAAGGCTCAGTCCTTGTTGAGTCTCCAGTTCTAATCCAATTACCCTTTATAACAAAGTTAATTTAAGGCATATATAATGATACACATAAGTATTATGGCACCATATGGTAATTAGGCATCCGTGGTAGAAAGCTCCCTGAAATGACTGTAATTAGTATTTCTTCTGCACAGCCAAACCCTAACTTTTCTTATTTGTTTAGGTCGCTAGTATCCATCATCGGCCTCCATGTTGATAGGTTTTACCCCGATCCCACCTACCACTTAATTATCACCCCACGTGCCAGAGCTGACGCTCACACACACTGAGCAGCAGAGATCCCAGACAGTACCCTGCAATAGCTGGGTGCTTTGTCTCTGCCTCCTTTTTTTTAAATTTAAATTTTATCTTTCAATTATAGTTTACATTTAATATTATTTTATATTAATTTCAGGTGTACAGCATAGTAGTTAGACAATAATATACTTACAAAGTGTTCCTTCTGTTATTTCAAGTACCCACCTGGCACCGTACATAGTTATTATAATATTACTGACTACATTCCCCATGCTGTACTTTACATCCCCGTGACTATTTTGTAACTGCCAATTTGTACTTCTTAATTCCTTCACCTTTTTTGACCTAGCCTTCCAGCCTCCCTCCCCTCTTCTGCCTCCTTCTTCCCAGTGTTTGCCATTTCTCCCTGTTCCCCAAACAAAAACTCCGGAGCAGCAATAGGCTTAGACTGCAACAATGGGATCCAGAGCCCAGGAAATGGATTTCTGCAGGGAGATGCTGACGTAGCAGATGGCCTGGTGCGAACAGTTCACACTGTCCACTTCCAAATGGTCCACTTGAGTTATTAAAGCGGGTTGCCCCTACATCTCCTCCCATCAGTTGCAAATTGCTTGGGGGTACTTTTAGCAGGGAATAAATTCTTTAAACTTTGGACAACCTTAAAAAAGTAAGCATCCAAACTGAGGCAAGAGAACATACTGGTGTTGAATGAGCTTCGCTTATTTGGGACATGTCGTCAGAACCTTTCTTAAATTGCAGAATGAGGAAGGAAAGCCAGAGAGGAGAAAAGGGGAAAGAAACACCGGGGGCAGGGCTGAGGTGGGACGGGCGGACAAACTGCAGAGCTTGAGACCTACAAAGAAGCCTTGCCAGGTAACTTAGAGGACATCCCAGTTGAATCAAAATTCCAGATAAACTACAAAATCAGTTTCTAGTGTATGTATATCCCATGTAATACTTGGGACATACTTATACTACAAATCACTTGCTTTTAATGTCAAATTCAGATGTAACTGAGAGGCCTGTATTTTTATTTGCTAAATCTGGCAACCCTATGAGAAGATTAATCTGTTACACTTCCCTTTTGTCCCAGAACTTGTCATCATGTGTGAGGGTCGAGTTGCTGTGGGGCCGAAGGGGCTTCGTGCTCTTTCTGGTCGCCTTGATTCTGGCTTTAATGCTGCCTCTCCTGCTGTCCTCAGCCCCCTGCCCCCAGGGCCCCAGGCCCCAAAGCCACTGTGCTATCAGCCTCAGGCAGCTGCGTGGAGGTGCCCCATTCATTCACCCGAGGTCTCCCTGCTCCTCTCTCTGCAGTGTGCTCCATGGCACTTAGCTCCCACTTGGCTTTCTGCAGTGCCCTGCCTGCCTCTGAGGCTCTAAGTGCCCACGATGTGAGTGTGTGTAAATCCAGTGTGACAGACAGATTTTAAGACAAAAAGGAACTCACGGTATGGCTTTAAATGTGGGCAAAACAGTTTTGCTGAGCGGTTCATTTTAAAAGGGATTTGGTGTGCCCCTTGGTGAGCAGCTGGGAAGGGTAGCTGCAAATCTACTCCTGTAGGGCTTCTCCCAAATTTGCTCTTTCAGGTTTTACAGTATCATGAATCTTATTTTCGTAACCACTTTTTTTTTTTGGTTAACAAAGCAGGTGAAATCACAGAAATACACTTTCATGTGAAAGGGGAAAACCAAACTTGGATCTTCAGGGTTTCTAATAAATCAGAAAAAGAAACAGGTTTCATTAAATGTTAAACCTCTCTGGTTTGCTCTCCACCCTTCTCTCTGACTGCAATGTGGGTGGAACTGTTGCCTGATTCAAGGAGTAACCTGTCCTTGTTGTCAGTTGTCTGAACAATGGAAATTTCCTGGATTCTTTGCTGCAGTTTTTCAAATTTGATGGACATAGGGTGACTTTTTAAGATCTAACTATTACTAGAGGTAAAAAAAAAATACAAGAGAAAAGTGCTTACCTTCTAATTCCAGTGTAGGCAAAAACTTCTTCCTCAAGAGATGGACAACAATTACAAAAGTGCCTATGCCATTCCTCATAAATCATGGTGCTGGCTCTCACGTGACAGGTTGCTGGGTCCCAGGTAGGATGCTAATACAGGAAGAAGGAACAAGATAGGCTCTAATCATCAGAACTGGGGTCCAGTATTGTATCGAACAGGATAGGCTATTGCTGCCAGGGTAACTCCATCCTTCACCTCGTCTTCTCCTTCCCTGCCCCGGCAACCTGAGCTGCTCATTGTTCTCTGAGTATTCAAGCTGTTTCTCCTCTCTGGGCCCACACCCTTGCCATGTCTTCTGCCCAGCCATCCCCATTCCATTTCCCTATCCACTAATATTCAATATGGGGAATGTCTCTTCCTGGCAGCCCCCCACCCTGACCTGCCCAGGTTATGTTAGGTGTCCTGCCACTGTGTGAATCACAATATATATAATATTTTTTTGGTTTGGGTCTCAGTCTCTTCCTCCACAGTATCTAAACACTCTGAGGTCAGAGACCTCAAGCAGGTAGGAGCTCAGTGGGTGGCTGGATGGACAATGACTTTGAGATATTTGATAATGAGTTCTATCATGTTGGCTGCAGTTCCTCAGGTCAACCATGGCCTCCTGGAGATGGCAGCAATCATAATGTGGGCCTGTGTCCAGTGCCCACTGGATATGACATAGTCACCCAGGTTAAGAAACACACCCTCCAACTATTCCTGGCTGGAATAGTCAACCCTCTCTGATGACCCCACTTTTTTTTTCATGAGGAACAGAAGATATACAAGTAATTGGCTGTTACTATATACTTGTCCTTTTAAGAAAATGTGCAAATTATCAAGTGCAGTTTTTTAATGGGGAAGAGTAAGTAAAATCACTAGTTAAGTTGCACTTAATAAAAAATATATACATTTTGGGTGGTGAAATGGTGAGGTGCAAATTTTATGCCATTATTCATTAAATTTCTTAGGCACCTACTACATGCTGAACACTGCTTCAGGGGCTCCAGACACAGCAGTGAACAGAATGGACAAGATCCTGCCTGCCTGGAGTTTACTTTCTATGACAAGAAAGAGATAGTAAACACACTAATAAATATATAAGAAAATGTCTGACAATAGTAAGTGCTACTCAGAGAACCAAGTCAGAGGGGTATACTAGAGCAACTGGGCAACAGGGAAAGCCTTTGCAAAGATTATGTTTAAGCTGACACTTCAAAGACATAAATGTTAGAACAAAGAGCAACTTCAAGAGAGAATCATGCCGAGGGCTCTCAAGGCAGGAACAGGTATGGTATTGGTATTGTATTTGTGTGTTTACCTGTTTATGTCCTCCACTGAGTTGCAACTTCCATGACAGGAGGCACCACATCTATTCTATTTACCCACCTATGCCCAGTGCTTAGCATAGCATCTGACTGGCACATAGTACATGCTCAATATACGTATATTACTGAACAATGAGTGAACCACTGCCCACCATTCTTCTTGCCTAAGGTGTGGGCCAGAAGACCCCAGCTGAACAGAGTGGGGTGAGGCAGGAACATGGAGCTGATTGCCTCAGTGTCTGGCAGCAAGAGAGAGCTGAGGGACTCAGGGACTGGGTGAGTGAGCATCACATCTCAGCCGCTGCTTTCAGGGCTTCATGTTCGGGCTGCTTATTTTCAGTGCTTATGGGAATCCGAGATCAGACTTGGCTGGATTTATTCTTATCACTCAGCTGCACAATAATTTCTGGGCAAAAGGAAGCTTCTAATTAAGAGTTCAAATCCCCCAGCAGCCATATGCCAAGCCACATATGTGGAAAAAATCCCCAGCTGCTGTCTTTGGTATATGGATAATGGCAGCTAGCTGGAATGCTGCTCTGGGCCAACTAGGCCTTTAACTTAACAACACAACGACAACTGCAACAGCCACAAAAGTCCTACCACAGCTCTTGGTTCTGGGGACTGCGGTTGTTCGTGAGCTCATCTCCCACCAGCTATTTTGCATCTTTTGTTTTGTTAGGACCTGGGACATTTCAGGTCTTTGAAGACTCTGGGCCAATTTCATTCTGTATCAAATATCTTAAATTCTACCCAAGTCCCACATTAAATCTAATGTATTTTGTTCTTGCTCTAAAACATTTGAAAGGGTTTTGTTTCGGTCTGTTAATACTGTGTAACAAATGATCTCAAATCTTGGGGCTTAAAACAATGATATATTATCTTTCATGGAATGTTTCTTCTGCTCCAAGTAGGGTTAGCTGGTTCAGTGGGTGACGGCAGTCATATGAAAGCTTGACCAGGAGCTCAGCTGAGGTGGATATGTCTGGAATACCTGGGCGTCTGGAGTCAGATGGAGCTTGACTGGACATTCGGTTGAGGCTGACAGCTGGGGGCCTTGATCTTCTCCACGTGGGCCTCTACAGTGGCTACTTGAACTGCCACATAGCATGGTGGCTGAATACCAAGAAGAACTGTTCCAAGGGTAAGCATTCCAAGAGGGAACAATTAAAGTCTAGTCTCAGAATTGGCGTCACATTGTTTTCTCTACATTTTGTTTGTCGAAGCAAAACAGTGACAGGCCTGACCCACCCTTAACGTGGGCAGGAATTACACAAGGGCGTAAATACTGGGTCATCAGAATGACAGCCTGCTGCAAGTTTTAATATAATTATTATGTTGGTACCTCAATACAATTAAACACAGAAATACCTTATGACCCAGCCATTCCGCTTCTGGGTATATAACCAGAAGAATTGAAGGCAGGGACTTGAATGATATTTGTAAATCCACATTTATTATTTGAATGAGGATTGGTAAATCCAGCAGCATTATTCACCATAGCCAAAAAGTGGGAACAAGCCAGATGTACATTGATGGATGAACAGATAAACAAGATATGGTATCTCCATACATTGGGATATTATTCAGTCTAAAGGAAACGTGAAATCCTGATACGTGCTCCAACATGAATGAACCTTGAAGACATTATGCTAAGTGAAACAAGCCAGACTCCCCAAAGGACAAATACTGTATGATTCCACTCATCTGAGGCACTTAAAATAGTCAAATTCAAGGAGACAGAAAGAATAGTGCTTATTAGAGGCTGGGAAGAGGAGGGAATGGAGAGTTGTTGTTTAAAGGATCTGAAGTTTCAGTTGGGAAAGATGAAAATGTTCTGGAGATGGGTAGTGATGAGGATTGCACAATAATATAAATATACTTAATGCCACCAAAGTGTACACTTAAAAATGGTTAAAATGGTAAATTTTATGTTATGTGCATTTTACCACAATAAAAGATTATTTTGAGTTTTGTAAAAATAATATCCATTTTATGTTTTTGGCATCTATTACATTTACAACTATGTAAGAGTTGAGTTGAGCTGCAGTTAACTATCTCTTTTCTGTCCAAAGTGTGGTCCGTGGACTAGAAGCGTGGCCCTCACCTGGGAACTCGTTTCAAATGCAGAATCCCAGGCCCCACCCCGGCCCTACAGGATCAGCATCTGTGTTCACACAAAATCCCCAGATGTCTTGTGTGCTCCCTGATATTTGAGAAACACTGAGTTACTTGACATATGTTGCGCGTTGCAGACATTTAATTAAACATTCATTGATTTTGATTATACTCTAATTTTCTGTTTTGCAGTTTGGAGTCATTACAGATCTCTTTAAGCCCTCACATGTTTTCATAGGACTCTGAGGCACTCGCAGGCCCTTGGCACCAGCCTCGAGTGCCTGGGGATGAGCTTGGTAAATTTGCGTGTAGTCATTTCCCTTTGGCTCCAATCCCTGACTCTCTCCCCCTGGTTCCAGTTCTTCAGATCGTCCACCTGGTTTTTATGTGAGCTTTTCCCTGAGATGCTGCTAGGAGGTAGGATGACTCCCAGGCATTCAGATCCACAGTGTGTGGCCAAGGGACCCTGTCCTCACAGCAGCCCTAGGTGTTAAGGGTACCACATCCCAGGCCAGGTTTGGCTGGCCAGGGAGGCCAAATCAACCCTGTCTACTCCAGTTACTAACTGATCAGGTCAACCTCAAACCTTTTTCTAGCCCTCCTTTTTCTATTTACTGAAGTACAATATGTACACTTACAAGTTCACAACTCAATACATTTTCATACACTGAACGCAGTCTTATAACTAACCCACAGACAGATCAAGGACTAGAACATTACCAGCACCCAGGAAACCCTGCTGGTCACCACAGCCCCCTCTTCCCAAAGTGAACTACTCTTTGGATGAATACCATAGATTTGTTTTTACTGCTTTTTCTCTTGATATAAATGGAATGATATACTGTATTCTCTTTTGTGTCCAGCTTCCTTCGTTCAACGTTACATGTCTGAGATCCAGCCACAGGTGCTGTGTGGAAGGGCAGTTTGTATTCCCGTTGCTGCATGGTGTTCCATTGTGCGAGCTGCCACAATTTAAAAAGTCATTCTATTTATTTGTTGATGGCCATTGGGCAGCTTCCAGTTTGAGGCTATTATGATAGTGTAGCTAGGCATATCTTAGTACATTTTGGGAGAAACATGTGCCACATTTCCGTGGGAATTATCTGGGAGTGGAATTGCTGGATCCCAGGGTGTGTCTCTGTTAAAGCTTTAGTGATACTGCCAGGCAGTTTTCCAAACTGTTAGCCCTGTTCTTAATCTAAAAATGAATTTTCCTGCCCCCCTGCTATCCCTCAGAGTTGTGACAAATCTCAAACATGGCGGTTATTTCTCAAATGCAAGATTTACATATTTTTACCAAAACATTGGTGCTAACATTTCAAAATAAATAAGGTGCATTCATGAAATCCTCAGCAGAGTGAAAAAGCAAAGAATTCGGGTGACAGCTATAATGCCAGAGGCTCAGAAGGTTTTCCTTTGTTGCCGAGAGGGCTGGGAGCCTTTTGCAAAAACTGCTGCCAATCAGGCTTGCAGATCTGTGCAGGGCTAATTAACAGCACTTGGGCTAGCAAGGGGGTGGGCGCCTGCACAGTGATGCCAATGGGGCCATCCCAGAGTTTAGGACAATTTATAAACACAAAGAGCATGTATTGTAAAGGATCTGATTTAAAGGGAAAACAATCCGAAACAAAACAAAAAACCTTTTCAGAGTTCTAATGCCAGCATGCCTGTGATTGCATGGTTTGGGGGCAGGGGGCCAGCATAAATCTCCTACCACAGATAAGATTGCTCAGCACCCTAAGGTCCTGCAACCATCCTCCCAGGCACACACAGTGGAAGGGTTTCCTTTGTGTCCTGCAGGAGTTGGGGGAGGGTGTCAATTCCATTTCCAGGGGTGTCCTGGCTGGAGCATGGTATTCCCTTGTTCTCACCAAGCATGGAAAAGCAGATTGGGGTAATCCAGGGCAGTGAAGGGGTGGGTGGGGTGGGGTTGTAGGCACAAGCTTTCATCCCCATTAGCTACCAAACGCTAATAATCCATAAGGTATGCAAATCAGGCCCCAATTATTAGCACTTATTAACATCTCCTGGAACTGTGCAAGGAGAGGCTGTGAATTTTTTTCAGGGAGGAAAGCAACTCTTGTGCGCCTCATTGCAAAAGCTTGTCTGATCAGGCGAAAAAACCCTGGGCTTGCTGGGAAGGAAGAATGAGGCTGAGACTGAGAGGCTGCGCTGGTGCCCTCAGGTCATCTGGACGAGTATCCACACCGCTCAGGCCTAGGAGTGATGTGGTGTGGGATGGAGGATCAGACAGAAGCGAGTGTCTCTGCTGCCCCTTCCCCAGGGCACTGACTCATCCAGGGCCGAATGAGTTCTGAGTGTACAGCCACAGTCCCACTGCCAACCTCTGAGAGGAGCCCAGGACAACTGAAGACCCCCAAAAAACTGGCAGAAAGGGGCTAGGCTGGGGGCAGAGCAAAAAAGAAAAGGAAATATTACTTAAAATGATTGTGGGTAGCTGTTGGCACTAACAGTTTTGCACACTCTAGAGCAGGGGTCTTAATATCACCTGATTTGTGTATCCTTTTGGCAGTCGAGTAAAGTCTCTGGACCCCTTTGCAGAAAAAATTCTAAATGTATAAAATATACCATATAGTATTATATTACAGTACAATTATCAAAACATTTAAAATATAATATGTGCTTGACTAACATATGAAATATCAAGATGCAACATCAGATCCACTGACTACAGTAGCTTTAAAGCAATGGTAAGCATAATTAATATTTTTAAATAGTTACAGTGACTGTCATGTAATATAAAAATGTCTGTGATTTTGCTTAGTGACAGTCACAGGTGCATCTGGCATTCCTATAGTGGGTTACCTACAGCCAGAATTGAAGGAAATGTGAAATTTCAGTTACAGTTTAGTGAAAATAAAGATAGAGCTTTTTCCCTAAGTTTATAAACTTCTTGAATTCATTTTTAAAGTGCCTGGGTTAAGAACTCCAATGGCATAAACCGAATTTAAAAAATATATTCAAAGTCACTAATAAATATTTCCCTTACTTCAGAAGACCTAAACAGCACAAATTTAAAGGATTTTTAGGGAAAAAAATTCTTTTGGACAATAGGGGATAATGGGAGGGGCATCAAGGAACATATGAAGCTCACGTGGACAAAGCCAAAGGGGGTGGGTTCGAGGGTGGGAGGCAGGGATGGGTCAGGCAGGGGTGGGGCATGGTGGGGTGAAAATGGAGACAAATGTACTTGAACAACAATTAAAAAAGAGATTTTAATGTCAGTTTAAATTTAATAATTGGTTTGAAATGCAAGCGTTCATTCCCTCATCCATTGATCTATTAAGGACTTACTGAGCCCCAGTGCACCATATTAGGAATGAAACTATCCATAGCAATTCCATCAAATTTAGCTGGTGGCAGGGAGCTAGCTGTCTACCAAAGGTTTGTGCTTTTGTCCACAGAGCAGAGTTGCTGTGCAGAAGTTGCTACAAAGTCAGGGACCCTATGTCCTTTCTATTTTTCAAGGCAGAAAGGGGCATGGTGTTTTCATTAGTGGAATGTGAGTTGAAGTGATGTGTCTCTTCTGGGTCAAGACTCTTAAGAAGAAGTAGATGGACTTTCCTCCCTTTCTTCCTTCCCCTGTCTCCCAGCTGAATCTTGAAGAAGTCAGCCTGGGTCCCAGAATGACTGTATAGTACAGGGAACTCTCATACCCCTTCCACGATTACTGAGACCCACTGGGTATCTCGAAGGATTAAGTGATAAACTTCTATTGGGCTAAGCCATTGAGATTGGGGGGGTTGCTTTTGTTACAGTAACTGGTGTGTTACTTTAATACAACAGGCATTGCTTAGAGGTGCTTCCTGGGGGTCCCCGTTTTCCTACTTATCATGGATGTATGCCAGGTATTTCAGAGGGGCTCACTCAACTCCATTCTAACCCCCTTGTAGTGCGCAAGCTAAATAGTAGAAAGCTAAAGACATTTCCTTTTTCCCCAGATATCCATTTATAGTTTAAGTTTTACACGAGACACAAGTTTTGCCAAGTGGAGGCACCTGTGTGGGACTTTGGTAGCAGAAGTGAACGCTGTGCTCCTACTGCTTCAACTCTTTCTTCTGGCAAGCGCGGCTGTGAAGCTGCAGGAAGTAGAAAACCTGTCTACAGTGACTTCAGCAAATAGGGGCTCATTTTCCTCCCATAACAGGAAGTTGGGTTGTAGGCAGTCACTGGGTTGGCTCACCAGTTGGACAATGTCAGGAGCAGCATCTGCGCGATCCTTTCGATCTTCCCCATGGTTTCAGCTCCAGCCATCATATCTCTATTGAAGGTAAAACAGAACAAAAGAAAACAAAACAAAAATTGAAAAGGGGAACAACACTATGTCTCCCTCTTTTTACTGAGGTCAAAAGTATTCCCAGAAACTCTCACAACAGACTTAACTGTACGTCTCACTGTCCAAAATTGGACATGGCGCCACCTGAGCAAAATTAGACCTCTGTTGATAAGAAAAAGGGGGACTAGCCATTAGGGTACCCCAAACCACAGAATTAGTGCTCTCTGCTTTCAGAGAATTAATGATGGCTTTGTAGAGACAGAACATATGCAGGGATCTTTGAATAATAGTAAGGAGAGTTAAGAAAAGTTGTGAGACAATAATAAAATACGTGACAGAGCAGATGTTTTATTTTATTTTTATTTTTCATGAGCCATTATTTTATTTATTTACTGTATTTTTATTGTTTACATGATTACAAATATCTCCACTGCCCTCCCCCCAAAACCCTGCCATTACCACACTGCTGTCTCTGTGTATGAGTTATACATATACATTCCTTATCTAATCCCTTCACCTTCTTTTTTTTTTGTCCATAATCACTTTGGGGGGGTTATTATTTTTTTGTCTAATCAATTTTATTTATTTTTTATTGTTATTCAAGTACAGTCGTCTCCTCCCTGTACCTTCTTTCATCCCCCCTCCCCCTGCCCCCTCCCCTCTGACAGCTGTCAGTCTGTTCCATGTATCCATGCCTCTGTTTCCATTTTGTTCATCAGTTTATTTTGTTCATTAGATTCCACATATAAATGAGTCATATTGTATTTGCCTTTCACCGACTGGCTTATTTCACTTAGCAGAATAATCTCCTAGGTCCATCCATGCTGCTGCAAGGAGACTGGGACTTTGGCATTTTCAGGTCACCTACCCTCGTTTCAAGGAGTGCTGGTGTGAAGAAATGTGTGTCTCAGTTGGATTCTTGCTGGCTGCACTGTGTCATGTTGACATTACCTGCCAGAGATGACAGGTGTTCTAAGCAAATGCCCAGATGGAGGGCCCTCAGCAGGTTGATGAGCAGGGAGTGGTGAGCTTGACCTGGCCATGGGCAGATGAAAAGGCACTGCAATGATTTTAAAAAGGGTCCCAAACATAAGTCCAAAAGTTGTGTGAGTAGAGAGTGCCCTTGGATGCAGGAAACGATAAAGAAGGCTACCTACCTATAATTAGTCCCCTTAATCACCCAGACTTAATACCAAGCTCTAAATTTGCCTTCAGAGAGTAAGAGGCTGTCACCCTGGACTTACTGGCATTTGCTTTTTGGTACCAGATTTATTAATATTAATGATTCTAATCCCATATGGAGCTCCCTGGGCCATTCAGATAATGAATTTTCCTTCATGGCAGCAATGCTCCTGTTCATGAGAGATGAGTGCTTTCTAGTTTTTAATTTGGTGGCTCTTGTGATATTGGTCCCTATATCATGTGCTGCTCAAGCTCAACGTAGCTTCCTCAAGGACGATGGCTCAGACAAGGATAAAAATCTACAGAAGTGCCACTACCATATCCTTAAGGCCTTTTTTGTGCCTCAGGTTGAGTTCCAAGGGCCAGAATCTTAACTCTGTGAGCTTTCTTTGAATCTGCAGGAGGACCGCGTGTCTGTCCGCACTACAGGCCAGAAGTGTCAGGAGGTTAATGCTACCCTTTCTCCGGAGTGGTGCTCAGCCAGGACCAACAGGATTTGATGTGTATAAATACCTTGCTCCTCCACCCCTCCAGGGGATAACTCTGAGACATGTGGTCTACAGTATTTCCTGGATTTCTCCCTAGGATTAAGCTCCCATTGTCCATGGTGGTTGCCTGCTTACTCACACATGCTCGACCAGAGACTCTCCTTCTCTGTTTCACTTTGCCCTGTCCCTCTGCACTGACTTCCTCCATGCAGCCTCATCCATCCAGTGAGGAAGGTCAATGTTATCTGAAAAAAAAGAAAAGTCCCGGCCACCCCGGGAAGACCAGAAGGAAGAGCTGCTGCTGTTTCCAAGGTCTCATTGATGATGAAAGAGGGCTCCAGCCCAGAGCGCTGCACTGGAGAGAGTCTGCCCGAGGGAGACATGTCAGAGGGCTGAGAGCAACAAGCCATAAACAATAACATACATTATTTATTCTCACTTTGCACTTATAGTCATCATTGATTTTAATCCTCCCAAAGTAGCTGTTATCATCTCCATGTTCTAAATGAGAAAGCCAAAATCAGAGAAGGTTTAAGTAGGTTGCCCAAGGTCACTGAGCAAGTGAGAGGCATGGTCCAAACTCAAACCCAGTCATTTTCATTTCTGAGCCCTAACAACTATACTGTACTTTTTCCTGGTGCGTGGGTTGAATTCCACTGTTCTATGGAAACCATGTGGCATGGTTCTTAGAAAATGGAAAGGCCATATCCAGAGACAGTGGTAGGACATATTAATAAATGTGCAGCGTGGCTGGTCCTCTTGTGATGTGTTATGGCTGCTGGGAAAGAAGATCAAGCAGGCCTCCCTGAACACGCCTCCAGGGAAGTGGGAGTTGGTTGACAGCTTGACCATTGCTCCACTGAACATGTGGACATGCCTTCCTCTGAGTCCTCTTTCTCTTTACCTGTCCCTACTCTCCAGCCTATAAGTAATGGCAGGCTTGCTGAGGGTTCCAGGTGAAAGGTGCTGTCACCTTAGAACACTGGTCCTTTGCTATCCTGAGAGCAAGCCCACTGCTGCTGGATGGAGGTGTCTTGAAGGAATTGCTATGCACCAGCTCCCAGAGGTGTGAGGTGTGTTTTAGAAGCTGCTGTCAGGGAACATAAGGATTTTGCTATTTCCACATTAGCAGCTTACTCTCCGTGGGTTCTGTCACATGAATTTCAGAAGGATGAAGTTCTTGATTGACACACTAGGAGAGCACATTGTGGCACAGTTGCAAATATTTCCAGGTCTTGCTGGGAATGGGATGCCTGAGCCACCAGAGGCAGTCTATCCATGTCACTGACACAGTGTGTGAGGTCAGACAGGGGTGAGCACCCTTGTCTGGACACAAAGCTGGAGCATTATGTGTCCTGTGGGGAGGCCCATCATGCTCAGCTTGCTCGGGAAGAAGACCGACACATATGGGCCATTCTGGGGGTCTTTTCTCCTGCATGGAGCAGAGCAGAGTGGACCCTTCCCAAAGAAAGTGACCCTGAAAGCACTCAGACAAAGGAGGAGCACACTTCCTGATGCTTCTGGAAACCCCTTCTCCACAGACTCCTGCCAGTCATTCTTTTACCCTCCTTGGCTAACCCATTTCTATTTTTGTTCCTTAACAAAGGGTTGTTAACTGTTAGTTATTCAATTTCGACTGTGTGTACTAGGACTGGTAGCATGCTGGAGATGGCTCGATAGGTTTATGAGAACCAATGTTCAATTTCTAGAAATTTTGTAAGACAGTTGTTAAACATAGCCATTATTAAAAATTAAACTAACTTATACTTAAATATATTAAAAACAAAGAAATACTCAACACTTATCACTTTCTATACATTTCACTATATATTTTTACTATTTTCTGTTACTTATGCTCTTTAGGTTATTTGCATCTATTATTATATCAGATTTTTGGAAACACTGTATGACAGCTGGCTTCTGTGCCTCTATTCATCACATTGGTGGCTTGAAATTGGCCCTGGTGGGAGTATTTACACCACAGAAATCAGCAAATGCTACAGATCAAGGCTTTATTTGTTGTTTTGTTGATTGCCTAGACATAAGATAATGATGGAGGGATCTTAATAACACAAATTAAACTTTAAAAAGTTGTTATGTCTGTAGCTGTTATAGTATGACTAATACCCAAAACTGAAGAAATAGCCTTCTAGTTTTTGACACTATTATCCAATTCAGCAAAGAAGTTGCTCATGTCATAGGCCAATGAGTGAAGCTGAGATATGCATTATTACCTCACTTTTTATCTTACTCATGAATGTAAACAAAAGTATCAACCAATGTCAGCTGTGACAATAAGTTGGCTATAAATATAACAGTTCAGCAAAAGTTAATAAAAGTATTTTAAGAGAATTAATTGACTAAAGTGAATTTATAATAATAAGTACATAATTTTATTATTTATAGGTTTTATGCTATACATCCTTTCTACCAGTGAAATGTATAATACATTTATATGTATAGAAACATATTTATTTTGGAGAACCAGTTGTAATTATTATGTATAATATCCTCTGCTATGAATATACTACTTTTCTATCTCATCTCCAAGACCCAGTGCAGAGGCTAATATAGTCCTTTTGGGGGGTCCTTTGTTGCAGTCCACATTCAGTGCATTAGGATTCTGTGCAGGTTCCTCTATATTCTAAAACAAATACAGTTGAAGGGCAAGGACCTTGAAGTATTCAGCTCCGAACCTCTAGAGCTGAGCTCAGTGCTTGGTACAAAGGAGGTACCCAAAAGGTGTTGGTTAAATAAACAGCAAAGTCTTAGGTGGTGAGGTGAGCAGAAAGAAAAAAGGAGGTTACATATGTAGAAAAAGGACAATTGGGGACTACTACAGATCACCTTTTTCTTAGGGTTCCTAAAAGTCTGTATGAACTGCAGCAAACTTTGATTGACCAAACCACAACTAAGAAGAACCCTCAATAAAGTAAATGTGTTTGGGGATGATCATGTGTTTAGAGAAATGGGATGAGTCACAAGGGAATCAGCTCACTCCAGGCATCTGATGGATGTCTTGGGTGAATTCAGCCCAGTGGCCAAATCTTTCTAGATAGTTTTCTATATAACATTTAGTGCACAGTTCCATGAATGTGGCAGGCACTGGATTTTTCCATGAATCACATGTAAAAGGAAATGACAATAGAACATCAAAAGCCCAGCAAAACTTAACTCTCCTCCCAGCCCACATGTTCTGCTGCATTTTGGCGGCAAGCTCCTCCCACCACCTTTTGGGAAGGGATCTGGATGCCAGCATTCTTGGTTGAGAGTTATTTTCGGTCTAAAACCCAGCCATTATTGACTGGTTGGCTGCATTTCCTGCTCAGAGTGCACAAGCACTCAGTTCCCCAAAATACACATCCAGCCAGGATCAGATTTCTCCAGACCTGCCAGCCACTCCTCTAAGATGAACAGTTGCCAACAAAACTTGGGAGGACAGTCTCCCTTCTCTCTCACTATCTCCATCATATTTGTCATAACTCCCAGGGAAGGTTAGCTTGGACCTGACCAGCCTCAAGATATAGTTCAGTGCCAAGTAGGCACATCCAAGAGAACAAGAAAACTCATTTATGTTCCATCTCTTCTTCGCATAGTCTTGTGCTCCATTCAACAGAGCCCCACAATAGGCAAATGAAATAGGGTGTGGATTCTTATCTCTCCCCTGGATTCTTTCCTAGCTCCCTACATGTCTATTCTCAATTTAGAGGCCCATTGAGAGGGGTCCTGGTAAAAGGAACATCACAATATATCATTCTTTTTTCAGAACTCCTCAATGGTCCCACATCAACCAGAGGTAAAGCCAAAACTTACAATGGCTAGAGGCTCTACCTGATCAAACACCTAACCCCCCAACTCCTAGGTACTTGATTTCCTACTAGTCACTTTCTCTTTCACTCCTTAGCAGCCACAATAATCTTGCTGTTCCTCAAACTCACCAGGCATACTCCCACCTTGGGACCTTTGCTTTCATTGTTTCTTCTGCCTGGAACACTCTTCCTTCAAATATCCATTTGGCTTCCTCCCTCAAGTCTTTGTGCAAAGGTCACCTGTTCGATGAGGTCTACCTTAATGCGTATGGTACTATTTAGTACTGCAAAGTGCCCCCCTGCTCTTGTAATCCTGGTCCTTCTCATCATGTTCTCTTTTTCCAGTGGAATTTAACACCTTCTGTCATATCGTATAATTAACATACTGATTGTTTATTATCAGTCTCTCCAATTGAATGTAAGATGCAAGAGAATGGGGATTTGTCCTTTTTGTCTACTTTGTACATCAATGTATCTCAAATGTCTAGAACAGTGCATGGCACATAGCAGGAACCCAATAAATATTGTCGAATGCATTACTCTTCATTTTAAATATGAGCAATCTAAGTCCTATTCAAAGTCACAGTCATTATTAGGCAACTGGGAGTAGAAATCAGTTTCTCCCATCCTAGAGCCCACATCCACCATCTAATCCTGGATTTCCTTTTACTGAGCACTGGGTTCAGGGGAAAAATTTCCAGGAATTCTCTATAGAGCTGAGTAGACAGGTGCCCTTGGGGTGTGCTGCATTAGCTTGTCCATCAAGATCAAGAAAGCCATGGAAAAATTCTAAACCATGGTTTTTCAATTAAATCCATTTTCTTGAAAATGTTCTTTTATTTGGATGATTTTATATACTTGCAGAATAAGCCTGAAGCAAGGAGTTTTTTGGTGGTGGTGATGGTGGAGGTGGAGAGAGGGAGGTGTGGGTTGAGGAGGAGGAATATAGAAACATTAGCTTCATCATGTGAGCCGCCTCTAATAATAAAGCCAGTGTCTCCTTCATGACAGAGAGCCCTGGGAAACCAAATAGACAGTTCCTTTCCTTTAAAGAGGCAGATTTACTGAGTCATGGTCTCTGAATTCCCTCCACTTCTTCTCACTCAGACTGCTGATATTTCATTTCTAATCCGGACTAAAAGGGTTTATGAGTCACCACAGAGATTACAGTTTCCAGAAAGTCCTCTATCACTAAACACTGGGGTACTCTGTTGTAGTTACCTATTACTGCATAATGAACTATTCTGAAACGTAGTTAAAACAGCAACCGTTGAATTTGCTGGTGATTCTGTGGCTTAGGAATTCAGGCAGGGGTCAGCTGTGTGGTCTTCTTGCTCCAGGTCATGTCAGCTGGGATCATTCCTCTCGCAGAGTATGTTCGGGCTGGGCTCAGCTCTAAGCTGGGCTTCATGCACATCTCTATTGTCTTGGCGCTCACCCAGATGCTTTTCTCCGGAGACACAGGTCCCTCACAGACTGGTGATCTTAAGGTTTAGCCCTCAAGTTGCACAGTAGTGGCATCTTGACCATTTCTATTGGTTAAAACAGGACACAGAGCCTGCCTATTTTCAAGGGGCAGGGACTCTATCTCTCATGGGAGGAGTGGCAATGAATTTGTGATTGTATTTATCCTCCACAAAACCAATACAGGCAATCAGCCTCCACCTTCTCCTGTGCTGTGTACCCCTTCTCTTCTTAATAAAAGATTCAAGGAACTTTGAGAGTACGAGAACCCAAACTGTTTATGTATCTCCATTGTTTATAAATGTCCCCACCTCAGTCAAGCACTCACTTTAGGAATTTCTTCACCTCCAACTCTGAATAGGCACTACTTCTGCTTGGAACCAGTCTGACTTGCCAGAGAAGTTGCTCCTTAAATCCCAGATTCTCCATCTTCATGAACCACCCTGTGCCCAGGGTCCCCTTGGAGTCCTGGGCCTTACCTCAGTCCTAGCAGGTCTCCTGAGGTCTGTCTGTGACTTTGGAGCATTCAGCCTTTGGCCCTCTAATGTAAGTCCCTGCACCCCTTGCCCTGCTGAACTCTCCTGCCAGTGCTCCCAGCTGTTATCTGAGACCCACGGGTCTTCTCTTTGTCTAGGCCAACCCGCCACCATTCTACTCCATGGTGGTCACACCATGTTGGCATTGAACACTTGGGGAGTTCCTTCCTCCTAGGGCTCCAGAGGAAAGCAGGACTTTCTTCAGATCTTCAAACCTAAGGCCCCACCTTCCTCTCTTCCAGGTTTCAAATCATTAGGAGGGCACCCACCACCACCGCGACCAGAGCCCCAACTCGCAGAGAACACTGCCCTGTATTGAATTTTCCTTTGTATTCTCTCCAATCCTCTCCTTTCCTAGTCATACAGTACTTATCTCTTAAGTATAGAAAATTGATTATGTATAAGTTTCTGTGTCTTCTCAAGTCTAGGGTCATATTATAAACCTCTATAGTATAGCACTACGTCCAATCCCAAACTGGCTTTTGATATTTAAACCCTAGTTTCTGGAATCTGAAAAACTAACTTACCCACTTCCTTTCTTCCTCTCCTCCTCCTGCTTCTCATCGTCCTCCTTCTCCTTCTTATAAAATCTCAAACAAAAGCCCTGGATCTTGCAATAAAAACAAAAACCCCCACAACTTTATTTGCTGTAGGTTAAAAAATTCCAATCGGCAATTCAGTTGAGTTACTCGAATCAGGTTGTATCAAAAATAAATGTCATACTTCTTTCTTTGCAGAGAATCTGTCCTCTGTTTTACTTTGGGTGACAGTGTTCTGCTATTAGGCCACAGAAAAAGTTTTAAATATTCCAAGGAAGGAACCACACAACCATAATCTTAAACCACAATGCAGAGAAAATTACACATTAATTCCCAAACTTAAAAAATTACTACCCTCCTACATAACTTTAGATCAAAAAGAAATCAAAATGGCAATTACAGATTATTTAGAAAATAGCAATAATAAGAACATTACGTAAATGAAAAGGCCAAGGCCATGTACACAGAATGACTAAAGCTTTAGAAACTTTTGTAATTAATAAGAAAAAGAAATAAATAAAACTGTTCAAACTGAAAGTTAAAAAGAGAGTGAAGAGAACATGACTAAGAAAAAGTGGAAGGAAGAAGGGTAATAAAGATTAAAACAGGACAGTGGTTTAGAAAAATAAAATTGTGGTTAGAAAAAATAAAATTAGTAATTTTGCTGAGAAATCAAAAAGATGTTTATTAAAACACAAGACAAGAGAGAAAACTTTGGCAAAGCTAATCAAGAAAAAAATAGGAAAAATAAATAAATATGGAATGAAGAAAGGAATACTGTATAGTTATAGGTAAAGAAGAGATTTACAGGTTTTATTATGCAGATTATTACGTTAAATTCCATGTTTAGAGTTGTGAAACCTGGGTAAATGATAAAAATTTATTAAAGTTGAAGAAAACATAAATATACTCATCATCATATAAATTTAAAACTTGTCAAAGGACTCCCAAAATGTGTTTGGACTTTACAAGCCAATTCCATTGGAACTCCAAGGAGCACATAATTGCCATGTGATTTTGACTCTTCGAGGATTGAAAAGATGGAGCATGTTTCACTTAATGTTACGAAACTAGCATTATATCAAAGGCCTGTTACAGAAATCTACTACAACCTCAGGAATATAGTTCCAAGAATCCTAACTAAATGCTAACAAATCAAATTCAGTAGTACATCAAAAGAATAATGTACCACGAGTAACTTTTGTCTAAGAATGCAGGCAGAAGTTCAGTAACAGAAAATCTCAGACATGTTGGGGGAGGGGATAAACTGATACAGTTTCTTGGAAGGGTAACTTGGTGGAATATATTAAATTACGAAGGTCTCTATAACTTCTAATACCCCTTACAATTATCTGTGTCTAAAGAAAGATTCTCATATAAGTACGGGGTGTCCATGAGAATTGTTTGCTGCAGTTGGGGTTTTATTGTTGTTGTTGTAAATACATAAAAAAGAGAGAGAGAAATAACCTAAGTGTTCATCAGTGAGGGAATGACTAAATCAGTGTTCCTCCCATGTTAAAGACTACGAGGCAGCTGTTTAGAAAAGATTTGTTACTCCATATATTCAGGTGCAGGAAAATCTTTTACACATTAAACAAATCGAGCAAAACAAAAAAAACTTTGTAGGCTAAATCGTATTATAGAATGACCCTATTAATATTAAAAAAGGAAAACTATTTCTGTATCTACTACTATACATGTAAATTACTATAGAGATTTTTCTGCAGAAGATGAGTCAGGAGAGGAGAATGGGCCAACGGAGACACACGTAGGGGCCAAAGGGATGGAGCTGTTACTGTCTTTTCTGTATGGTTCTGTATGATTTAACATTTTTACAATGAATATATGATCAGATATACTTGAGTAACTAAAATAATAAAAATCACATAAATATTTTGTAGCAATTAATCTCACTAATAGCCAAAACAGAAAACTACACTCTACTTACCTCTTTTAAAAACAATTTAGTAGCCCTGGCTGGTGTGGCTCAGTGGATTGAGCGCTGGCCTGCTGTCTGAACCGAAAGGTCACTGGTTTGGTTCCCTGTCAGGGCACATGCCGGGTTGTGGGCCAGGTCCCTGGTTGGGGGCGTGTGAGAGGCAACTGACAGATGTGTCTCTCACACATTGGTGTTTCTCTCTCCCTCCCTTCCTGTCTCTCTAAAATAAATAAATAAATCTTAAAAACAACTTAGTAAATGACAAAACAGAAGAAAACTTTAAACAAATAAGGTCAAGATTGTCTTACACTGATGGCCATCATTATACTTAATAGTGAAAGGTTAAAGCATACTTAGCAAAGTCAAAATAAGACTTGGGAGGCCAATAAATAATTATTTAACATTTTCAAAATTGTAACAAATTCAATTCAGTAGGAAAAATGTAAAAGCCCAATCATTTAGTTTAAAAGAGACAGAGAAGAAGGATGTCAATGTTGTTAAGAAGGAATGTAAAAGTATTTCTATTTATAGGCGTGATAATCCACATGGCAAATCCAAGAGGCTCAAGAATAAAAATAATTTGCATAGGCCAAGTGCTTCCAGCCTGCAAGGCCCTCTGCTAAGTGCTTTTACTTACATTATTCATTTAATTCTCACAAGAACCTTATGAGGCACATTTATTGTTGTACATATTTTACAGACAAGGAAATAAAGTTCTAGAAAAATGTAGTAGGTGGTAAGCAGCGAGTGGATTCCAAATGGAACCATCTGATTTGGAGCCTGCTTGAGATTTGCTCATTGATTCTGGAGCCCTCCTACACACTGTTTAAAAGTCAAATACATTTTTCTAATTTTCCTTTTTTTATTTTTAAAGTATACTTTATTGATTGTGCTATTATAATTGTCCCCTTTCTTTTCCCCCCTTTATCACTCTCCACCCTACACTCCCTCCCCCCAGTACTCCCTGCCCCCACTTAGTTCCCATCCATGGGTCATATATATTTTAAGTTCTTTGGTCTCTCCACTTCCTGTATTATTCTTTACCTTCTCCTGTCTATTTTGTAACTACCAGTTATGCTTTTTATTCCCTGTACTGCCCCCCCATTCTTCCCCTCCCCCTCCCCACTGATAACCCTCCCTCCATGTGATCCCCATTTCTGTGCTGTATTCCTGTTCTAGTTGTTTGCTTAGTTTGTTTTTTGTTTTTGTTTTTAGGCTCAGTTGTTTGCTAGTTGTGAGTTTGTTGTCATTTACTGTTCATAGTTTTGATCTTCTTTTTCTTAGATAAGACCCTTTAGCATTTCATGTAATAAGGGTTTGGTGATGATGAACTCCTTTAAATTGACCTTATTTGGGAAGGTATTTTTCATGCCCTTTTCCATTCTAAATGATTAGCTTGCTGGATAGAGTAATCTTGGATGTAGGTCCTTGCCTTTATGACTTGGAACACTTTTTTTCAGCCCCTTGTCACCGGCAAGGTTCTTTTGAGAAATTCAGTGACAGTCTTTGGGGAACTACTTGTAGGTTAACTGTCTCCTTTTCTCTTGCTGCTTTTAAGATTCTCTCCTTATCTTTAATCTTGAGTAATATAATTACGATGTGTCTTGGTGTGTGCTTCTTTGGGTCCAACTTCTTTGGGATTTCTGAGCTTCCTGGACTTCCTAGAAGTCTATTTAATTCCTTCACCAGACTGGGGAAGTTTGTCCTTCATTATTTTTTCAATAAGTTTTCAATTTCTTGCTCTTCCTATCTCCTTCTGGCACCCCCTATGATTCAGATGTTGGAATGTTTAAAGTCATCCTGGAGGTTCCTAACCTTTTTCTCATTTTTTAAAATTCTTGTTTCTCATCTCTTCCGGTTGAATGCTTATTTCTTCCTTTTGTTCCAAGTTGTTGATTTGAGTCCCTGTTTCCTTCCCTTCACTGTTGGTTCCTGTATATTTTTCTTTATTTCACTTTGTATAGCCTTCACTTCTTCCTCTATTTTGTGTGCATGCTCAGTCATTTCTGTGAGCATCCTGATACCAGTGTTTTGAACTCTGCATCTGATAGGTTGGCTGTCTCCTTGGTACTTAGTTCTTTTTCTGGCGTTTTGATCTGTTCTGTCATTTGGGCCATATTTCTTTGTTTTGGCACAGCTGTTACATAGTAAGGAGAGGAGACTTAGGTATTCACCAAGGCAGGGTAATCCACATTCCTGGATTGTGGTGCTGTATGTGGGGGAGGGGCCAGAGAGGGAAACAATGCTGCTTGCTCAGCTCTCTGCTGGTTTCCAGTCACTTCCCTCTGCAACCCACAAGCAAACTGGGCCTTTCTGGTGCTGATTCCCAGGTGGGTGGTTTTGTGTAATTCTAGGACTCCATGGGTGTCTCAACAAACTCTCCTGTGAGGTTGGGAATTTCTCCTGCTGCCGCAACTTGAAAGGTTTTTACAGTCAGAGGCTTTGAGGCTTTAGTTTCCCCACGCTGGAACCCTGGGTTGCTCAGTCTGTCTGCTCCTAGTTGTTCCTCCTGGTTTATAGCATGCAAATGCGGGACTGCCTGGTCCACCAGCTGCGCCTTGCCACATCCTCTCTGCCCCAGATGCCTGTCTCTGCCTCCTTCTACAAGTCTGGATACATGTTCCTCTTCTAACTCCTTGGTTGTCAGGCTTCTATACGCTTCTATTCCTGGCAGTTCTGGTTGTTTTTTGTTTTTTAAATTTGCAGTGCCCTTGTTTTGGTTGTGTGAGGAAGCAAAACATATCTATCTATGCCTCCAATCTTGGCCAGAAGTTTTTTTCCAATGCTATTTTTCAATTAAAAACTCTGCTTATATATTAAATACATAAAAAGCAACAGCTTTTATATACAATATGAGTGGTTTTTATATATAATATCAATAATCAATTTGGAAATATCAGGGAAACAAATGCATTCTATTAATATTAACCATGGCGACCAGACTTAAGTAGCACACTTAAAAAGGACCAGCAGGAGAAAAACTTCAAAACATATTAAGAGACAAAGGGAAGACTTGAACAAATGGAGAGAAAAGCTCAGTTATATAAGTCAGCATTGCAAAGATGCTTATTTTCTCAAACCTATCTATAAACATAATATAAATTCCAAACATGTTAATATTTTTATCCAAACTTGACAAAATTACTCTTTTTTAAAATATTTAATTTCAAACCTCATGATATAAAAATATCATAAATATGTCATGTGAAATGTTTCCTTCAGAAGTAAGTACCACTTATAGTTTAGAATGCATTCTTACACACACGCACACACAGACACACAGAGAGAACTCTGCTCTTGTAACATAATGAGGTCAAAGTGATGTGTGGAACGGGCTTATCGTGGGTCATAAGAGCATACTATTAATTTTCAGGAGTTCTGCGAGCTGGTTGGTGACCCCAGCCACTGTTAAAAATCAAAATGCACAAACTTATAATTAAATGAATTATTTTAAAAACAAAAGTAATACATACTTAAATATACTCATCACTTCCTAATCATTTTAGTGTGTTTTGCTATTCTGTGTTCTCGTGGTCATTTGAATCTCTAGTGTCTGGATGATGGACGTGGTACATAATGGTCTGTGTTGCACCTCTCTTCCCAGCTCGTGGACAGCATGGTGGTAGTTTGACATTGACCATGGTGAGCATATTTAACCATGGAAGTTGGCAGATCCTACAAATCAGAGTCTTTTCTTCTTTTCAGATGGCTGAATAAGTGGGATGAGGAATATAGCCTGTCTTACAGTCAGTACTAGATGAGGTAAGAAGGGTTTCCTTGTGGCAACATACTGAAAAGAGATACCGCACTGGAACATGGTATGAATGTTTCTTTTATAAATATATGATGTTCTAAATCTGCTGACCTTTTCCATGGTGAAAATGGTATAAGTAAAATGTACCTAAAAGATATTTGAAAAAAATAAATACACTTGTCTTTTGGAGGCAAAGGTTACGTTGTAACAAGTCAGAGAGTAATAGCTTTTCAAAATAAACTCATGCTTTGGAGAGCATGAGTTTATACTGAAATGGATAGTGGAAATTTCTCCAGAGTTATGTGATTTTGAGTCTAAAAATATATAGTGGACCACACATAAAAGCTCACATATTGGCTTACTTTAAAAACATGGAATCAGGATATTCTAACCTTAGATATAACTCTTCTAAATAAACCTGATTTGTACAATGTAAAAAGGTAAAATCTTGCAATTATTTTCCAAGAACAACGAACTGACTTTAGAATTTCAACAAATACCTTTGCATAGCTAGTGGATGAGGCTGGAAATGATCTCACTACTTACTAGGCATAGCCCATAAAGCACCTCTTCTGTTTGGTATACATATATGCATGTTGCTGAAGCTCCTTTTAAATATTTCAAGACCAGTAGTACTGGAACTATGTGAATTTAGAACTAGATCTCAAATGGCTAACCCAGATTGTCAGAAAAATCAAGCATATTTTACCTTTGCTGAAACATCCTTTTTTAGTAAGAGCAAAATATGCTGTATCCTACTAATTAGAATAAAAATTTTAAATGCAAATTTATTTGATGTTTAAATTTCCTTTTGAAAAATTCCACAGGGTGGTACTCAGACCAGCAGCATCAGCATCACCTGGGAGCTTGCTGGACATGCAGACTCTGAGGTCCTGCCCCTTCCCCCATCATTGCTCTGAGTTAAATGGAGGGATCACCTGCATCCATGAGTTTTGACATAAGTAGGAGCAAGGACAACAGAGCTACTTTGGTCTTAGGTAGGCAGGTGTGTGCAGGGGTCCAGAGTGGTATGTCTTCAGATTGGAGATTTTGAAAACTAGAATAATTTTTGACATTTCAAAGTAGTTTATGTTAAAAACAGACTTTCTGGAAGTAGATAGAGCCCCTCCTTGGTGTAAATCTTAACTCCATTTTTATAAAAGCACCAAATTGTAACTGTATATAATAATACTACCTAATATAAGATGTACTACAGGGGTGGGCAAAAGTAGGTTTACAGTTGTAATACAAAGAAATACAATAATTAATACATAATAATAAAGAATAAACTGTGTGTGTGTGCTCAAAACTATAAACCTACATTTTTCCCACCCTGTATGTGCCAGGCACTATGCTAAATTCTCCTCTTGAATTAATACATTTAATCCTCCCCACAGCCCTGCAAGGTGAGTCTGCTATTATCTTCAATTTACCCATGAGGATGCTGAAGCACATCGAGGTTATTTGCTCAAGGTCACACACTAATAAGCAAGGCCAAGATCTAGTCAGTTTGGCTCCAGACTCTATGCTCTTACTCTGTACCCTGCACTGCTTGGGTATTAAAATGTGCGAATGAATAAATACTCATATGTTGGGACGTATACTCAAATATTTTATCAATGGCAAACATGATCTAAAAAGTTTAGAGACCTAGGGCATATAAGCTCAAATGCTACTGTGATATAAAAGGATTTCATAATCTGACCCTCGCCCACATCTCTGACCCACCTCTCATTCTCCATTGCGACCTGGCTGAGAATTGCTCCAGCTTGAACTAGACCCTGGCAGCTCCTTGAACTTCTAATGCCTCCCCCAGCTCCTATTCCTAGGTGGCTTTTGGAACTCAGCTCAGGCACTATCTTCCTTTTCCTAATTATCTGCCCTTCCCCCTGCAAGGCCAGCCCAGGTGCCCTTTGCACTGCCCAACATTTTCTGCAAACTTCTCCATTTTCTGCAAACTACTATTTTGTAATCATCTATTCACTTGTTTGTCCACACTGATGAGGGCAGTGCTCTATCTTGTTTATATCTGGATGCCCAGCACCTAGTGCAGAGCCTGCCAACTGGTAGGTGGTGTTTGCCTGAGTGAATGAATGATTGATGAAAGGGAAAGCAACTACTGTCCTAGTTGCTCTATGGCCTGTTATTTGTTGTAACGGCCACCAGAGGGGGGCAGACGAACAGGGTCCAGTGAAGAGCACCCATCTGGAAGATTTTAGGCTGAGAAATTAAAGAATTATTCTGGGGCTGGGAGTTCAATGGTCACACAGGTCATTCCTCCGTTTGACATGAATTAATAACTCTTCCAGGTAAGCACACTGATAAAGTTTGTATTTTATTTTAACTTTTTGGAACCTTGACAGTCTTTAAATTAAAACAACAACAACAACAACAACAACTACTTAGATTGTGGTTCCAGTTCTAACATTTATTTAGTTTTTAGGTCTCAGAAAGATCCTTGGATTCTGCAGCCTTAGTTTCCAAACATGACAAGTGTTCTGAGACCACAGGTAATAATGCTCATAAATACCCTAAAAGTGACAATGCAATTTATGCTGTGTAATTAGAATCAAGGGACTAAATAAAAATAAATCCAAACTGCCCTTATTTAAAATTAGTTTTTGAAATGTGGTTGAAAGCCCAGGTGTCTTTCTGGGTCAGGCATCACGGACTTCACCAGAGAGCATCGATTGTGTCGAGATTTCAAGCTGTGGGTTGTTTAGACCACCTCGTTCACTTGGCTCCCGCTTGCCTATCTCAGTCATGTTGCAGGGGCCAGCTGGCCTGTCTGCACCTGGCATCACCTGTACCTGCATAATTCACAGATCTCTCCATGCAAGCACAGTCTTATAATTTTTGTTTGTAATTGTGCAAGATGCTGTTGCAATAAATAAGACTCAAATTCACATAAAAATTTCCGTGAGTTGCTAGTGGCATTTATCATAATGTAGTTTTTTAAATCAATAAATATTTAAAAACACACTTAGGAGAGAGTTGTGTCATGTGCACGCTAATCCTGTGCAAATTTGACAATAGGTGCTTAGCAAGCCACCTCACAGACAGCAACACAAAAATTAAGCCCACCAGCACTGAATAACGTTGGCAGTTTGGCTGCTGTTCCTCTCAATGGGGAGTGCCCGTGGGTTGGCGGATGTGACTGCTTCCCTCCAGCGGGTCTCTGATATTACAAATGACCCTGAGAACAAGTGTATCTCTGTGTTTGTGGGTAATTTACGGGATTTTCTCATGGAAGAAGTGGAGGTTTGTGAAATTTTTGACAGATTAGGAGGCCTCAGCAGAAATGACTAATGTAGCCCAGAAACCCTGAGAGCTCGCCCTCCCTACCCTGATTGTCCAGTGGCTCCCTGGAGCCTGGGCGAGAAACCAGGCTTCTCACGTCAACACCAATGCTCTTTTCACCCACAACTGTGCATGTCATCATCACTTTCATTCTTTTATTTTCATTGCTTTTAGAAAGAGAGGAAGGAGGCAAGGCGGGGAGAGAAAGAGATGATTGGTTGCTCTCCCGTACGCACCCCTACTGGGGATCAAACCAGCAACTGGATATGTGCCCTGACGGGGAACCGAACCTGTGGCTGTAGTCTATGGAACTATGCTCCAACCAGCTGAGCCACACCAGCCAAGGCGGTATCACCTTCATTCTGAAGGACATCCTGCACTCAAGCCTTGGGGAGTCCATGAGCTCCTAAACTGTGCATAGGTATAGGGACACTCTCCCAATACAGGCAGTCTACTTGCATACAGCTCTTACCCACAAATCTTCATTTTTCAGTGTCCTGCCTTCTTGAGCGGAGAGTATCCCATGGAGTTGAGTGGCATAGCAACACTTCCATTTACTGTCTCCATTTTTTTTCTTGTGTGGCCCTTGTATTGGCATCAAGACATAAACTGGAAGAGATCCTCAAGACTGTTTTTAGCTTCTGTCTGAGCAATCAGAGGCATGTGGGGGAAATCTCAGAGGGTAAACTGCCTTCAGAAGGCCGCCAGGGACTAATTTCCTTTCCTCCCTTCATTCCTCCGAAATGTTAACAGCAGATGTATCCTATGTCCCCAGAGCACCTCACCCTCTGACCTAGCTTTTGAGCTTCCTTTTCCTCTTAGGTGAGGCCATGCTTCCTTGACATTTCTGGCCTCTAGTTTTTGAAGGCCAGAGGACACTCTTGGTGGTGGGCATAGGAGGGTAAGTCCTTTGACTTGGAGAGCAGAGTTCTTGGAGAGCAGTCCACAGTGTGGACAGGCAGGCCTGTGTGGGCATGGGCACCAGTCACCCACTCACCCACTCACCCTCGAAATTAAGGTCAGCTTGCGGTGCTACTTGGAGACAGCTTTCCTTCTCTCTAGTGAATGAAGAGACCTCTTCGGTGAGGGGGAAATTCGATCAACCCTAAGCTTCTAGAGCAACAGATTTTTCCAAGCCCCGAAGGAGGCTTTGGAACTTAGGATTGTCAGGGCTCCAAAAGCTCACTGACCAATCTGAAGGCCGGAGGAAGATCCTATCAAAGATGGTGGATGGTTCCTCGGGCTCCTGTGGCTGCTCCTGCATCTGGGTGGCCTGAGCTTCTGCAGGCAGAATTTAGCCAGATCCCAAGGAGCACTTGCCAAGATTGAGAACTCGTAGATACCAGAAGAGTCTGTGAAGGAAGACGGAATCTACTTTGGAGGTCTTTAAAAATAGGATGACTTCTCTTTCCTCTGGAATGGTCTGGAATGACAGCCTATAAAAAGAAACACTGAAAACATGACAACCACAACGCTCTTTATTTATGCCAACCTTTGATTTTAAGCTGTTTTAGATTTGTTACAAATCCCCACATTCTTCGATTGCCTGCATCTGCATGATATTAAATACATATTGAAAATGCTTTGTAACAAATTCGGATACTGGAGCTCCAATGTGAAGGAAGGAAATTAGTACTCGACAGGGACCGATAACTTTGTAAAGAAAATTGGAGCCCCACAAATGGGGGTTCAAAACCCACCTCTGAGGAATTTCCCAGTAGGTAACCTCCCACCTCCACTAATTGTACAAGGGAGTTTGTAACCTCAGCATCCTTTCCCCAGTCTCCTTCCTCACTTCCTCGCCTCCTTCCTGCTGACTTCCAGAAGCACCTCTTGATGGGTCCTTAATCTCTGCTGCTTTAGCTGGAATACCCAGAGGTGGGAGAGTGGCATGAGAGGCAGCCTGGGGAGGCCGTCAGGGGAACCTTGACCCTGAGACCTCCTTCAGTTCCCTCTTTCTTCCCCCTGTCAAACCCTTAGACCTGTGTTCTCTGTGCTTAGCCATGTTTTCTGAACTGAAGCAAGGACATGGGATCTGTCGAGGACAAATGTGCTTTTGAGAAAAATGGGATGCAGTGTCCTTGAGACTGGTCCTGTCCCAGGGAATTGGGGATCTTAGTCACAGATCACACAGCAAGCTCTAACTCAAAAACCAAGTGCATGTTTCCTTCTCTAGACCTTGCCATTGTGACAAGGTTTCACATACAGATGAATTCATTTGTAGATGAGGTCCTATTGGTCCTAGCTTAGGGACAGTAAATAGTACGAGATCCATTGTAAGATGTTCAGCAGTGCTTGGCACAGTAACTTTGATAGACTCCCCAGCACCCCAAAGATATCATAGAGTACTTCCACCCCTCATTCCTCTGGGAAGTACATGAATGCAGTGCAATGAGCAGGCAGATGTCATGTAACATTCGGCATGCACTTAAACATTTATTGAATCATATTTATTCTGTTTGACAGACAATACCATTTTCTTCAAACCTCAGGCATTTTAGGAGGCATTCAAAAGCTGTGGCCTCAGATGCTCTGCCTTCAGGAGCCACTGGCTAAAATGCCCTGGACACTGAATGTTTGCTTGGAGGACCAGACTCAGAAAAACATGCACACAGCTTTGGCATATCATCTGCAAATCCAAAACATATTTATAAGCATTACCTTAAAAATGTATGTTTGTGGTGGTGGGAGGGCAGGTGGGAGGGTGGGTGGGAGGCTGTTGAGGGAGAGAAAATCCTCAAATATTTCCAGTGAGTGGAAATTACTTGACTCACCTTGATTGCCCTTGGATGTGAGTGGAAAGTACCCAGTATTGTTCATTAAAGGCAAGCAAAATGATCTTAGCTTTGCCTTTATTTGGGGAATAGTTTCTGTTCCATTTTTTAAAGATTTTATTTATTTACTTTTTTTAGAGAGAAGGGAAAGTAGGGAGAGAAGCATCAATGTTCGGGAGATACATTTATCAGTTGCCTCTTACATGCCTCCCACTGGGGACCTGGCCCACAACCCAGGCATGTGCCCTGACTGGGAATCAAACTGGCAGCCTTTTGGTGCACAGGCTGGTGCTCAATCCACTGAGCCACACCAGCCAAGGTAGAGATTCTGATCTATTTTTAGGGAACTTAAATAGTCATCAATGCAGATGGATTCTATGCCATGGGCCACCTTGCCATTGATGTTATGGGTCCCTCACCACAAAGTCTTCCATCATGAAGGTTTTCAGGGCCCTTGCCCTCTCAGTGTGAAGCTCTTTCAGTCTGTGAGGAATGAGGGAAAATGCTCAGTTGAACAAACAATTATTGAGCACAAACATTTATTGAACACAAACTGTGAGCACAGTCTGACTGTGTGCTAGGATCTGGGGGCTCTCATGGTAAATAAGACAGTAAGGTTCCTGCCTGCATGGAGCTTCCCCCCAAGTGAGGGTTGATAAATAATTAAAAAATGCATAAATGAACACAATAATTTCAGATGGTGTTAATGCCAAGAAGAAAAGAATCTGGTGATATGAAGGAAATGAACAAGGGAAAAGGGTATGAGGCTATTTTAGATTGCAAGGTCGGAGAAGAAGTAGCATTGTAACCAAACCTTAAAAGCTCCAAAGGAGCCAGCCTGTAGGATCTTCTAGACATAGGGATCAGTTGGTGCACATCTCCTTAGTGGAGAACCTGGACAAGTTTCAGGAACACAAAGAAGGCCAGTGGGTCAGGAGCACAGGGAGTAATGGGGGGGGGGGTGGTGCGGCTAGGCGATGAGGTCAGAATCGGAGGAAACTGTGATGCTCTCACTATTTCACCCAGCAGTTGCTCTGGAGTCCCAAACAACTTGTTCCCCATAATGGAGAGTCCATTTCTTTCTATTCCATTGATTCCATCACCTGCATGACTCACTCACCTGCCTTTTGCCTCTGCTTCTCTCTCTGTTTGCTCCATCATTTGCAGCTTTCTGAATCTATTAATTTTGTGTTCAAATCTCCCTAGGGTGAGGATGTGGGCATGTTGGTTAATCACTGCCAGTAAGGTCTGGTCCTACCGAGCAGAGTTTCACATTAGACCTTCTCACTGGCAGCTGCTTTCCCCTAGGTCTGACTTCTCCAGCCTGGGTTCCTATGTCAGTCACTTGTGGCCAGGGTCTCATGAGCCAGAGCTTGGCAACTTATTTTGAGGAAACTATAATGACTACTTTGTTCAGGATCAGGTTGAATGCTAGGCCAGAATTAAAGAGACTGACAGAATTTTTATAGAAAGAATAGTCACAGCCCCTTCCAGGTAGCAGGAGGGCTTGTTCTTTACAAAGGGCTAAGTGCTGAGCTACCCTTCCCTGGAGACCACTGATTCTGATCCTTCTCCATTCAGGTCCAAGCCCTTCAAAGTCTTCTTTCTGCTGAAGACCATCACGATTAGATTTCCCATCCCCCATGCTCTTATGCAACTTGTCCTTGCCATTTCACCATCCAGAGGTAGAGTCTATTTCCTTCCTTTGAATCTTGTCTAGCTGTGTGCCTGGCTTTCACCAATAGAACACAAGAGAAGCACTGTATGTAAGAGAACAGCAGCTTCCATCTTCACCTGTTGGAACATCCCTTCTTGGAAGCCAGCTGCCATACTCCGAGGAAGCCCTATTAGCTATATGAAAGGTCCAAGGGGTGGGGGTGGGGGAGAACTGAGGTCTCCTGCCGGCAGCCCCAGCTGAGCTCCTGGCTGACTGTCAGCACCAACTTTCCGTCATGTGAGAGAAGCTACTGAGGCCCTTTCAACCCTCCCAAGACCCCAGGAAACACTAGTGAAGCATATGAACAGCTGATCAATCCACAGAATTTTGAGAAAGAATAAATTGTTTTGTTCTAAATCCCTAAGTTTTAGGATGGTTTTGTGCAATAATAATTAACCAAAACAGCTCCTAAATTTTCACAGCCTCCCTACAGGAGTTGTGAGGGGACAGCAGATGGGTCACGTCCCATTCTGTTATGCTTGGCCTTAGAGAGCTTCAGAATCAGATACAGGGAGCCAGACCCGAGAAAATGGAAAGCAAAAAAGTAAAATTGTTCATTTTGCTTGATAATTGCTTCTCTTTGGAGAATCACTAGAAGAAAAACCTTTTATATCCTAGTGACAAGCAGCCCAGGACAGTCTTGCTTGGGACCCACTTAGTGGTGGCAAAGGAGAGACCGCAAGGACAGCCAGGAATGGAGGAAACATAGTAAGAGAGGATTAAATGTGATGGAGAATTCCGAGCTTGACATTTTTAATCTGAGGGTTCAGAATTTGATACTGTTATTTTCTATAGAATCAGAGAACTTCACATGGATATTATTTGATTATTTTGATGCTAATTCTTCAGATGACGAAAAGAGAAACTTCTTGTTCTTTTCCCCTTTCTCTTCCATTTTCTACTTCTCTTTCTTTTTCTCAAGCTATCTTTTTAAGGAGAGAAGGACAACAAAGATGTTCAAGTTAGTATTGAACTTCAGCCTGAAATTTGAATATTTGGTCTTTACCTAAAGTCAATAGGGGAAGTTTGAACTAAGTCATTCATGCACTCTTGGGTAGTTATCAAGCATGAAAAATCCCCATATTTTTCCTTAAAAAAAAAACTAGTCTGAAATCTATATACCAAAAAGCTATCAAACATTGTAGGCTAGGCTGTAAACTTCAAACTTGGCAAGATGAAATGATCCGAAGGAGGAAATTTAAGTGCAAATAAAGTAGCCAAAGCTTGTAATTTGTTAAGGGCATGTGGACCAGAGCTTGTGCAGAGCATCAGAGGGTCAAACCCTGTGTCACAACAGACCTGTCACTGAGCAGGGTCCTCTACATAAGGGCCGCTTATCTCTTGCTTGACAACTGTGATGGTCTTATAACTGGTCACTCTAATTTGTGTCTGTATCTTTTTAAAATTACAATCTGATCAGCTCATTTTCCTGTTTATAAGCTTTTAATGACTCCTCATTGCCCTCAGGATAAATCAACACTTTTCAAGATGCCTTAAGAGGTAGTATCATGATCCAATTCTGCTTCCTTCTCTAACCACAGCCCTGGCCACACCCGAACTCACATCCTTTCCCCAGTCATGCTGAACTCCACGGTGTTCCAAGAATGTTCATGGCTCTCCAGCAGGAGTCCTTGCACATACCGTTCTTTCTGCTGGAGCTGCACCCCACCCCCAACTCTTATTTGTCCATCAAGAATCAGCTCAGAGATCACCTTTTCCAGAAATGACTAAGAGTATCTCTTCTTGATTCCCATAGCATTTGGGAATTTGTCATGTGGTATAATAATCATTAGTTTACATGAACCTATCCCCCACTAAACTGTGAATCCTTAAGGTCAGTTACCATATTGTATTTTACTTTTTAATTCCTAAAACCTACATAGTACGTGACTTATAATGGATGCTATGTAAGTCATTGTGAATAAAAACTACATAGATAGCCTTGGCTGGGTGGCTCAGTTTTTTGGAGTGCCATCCCATGTACCAAAAGAATGTGGGTTTGATTCCTGGTCAGAGCACATACCCAGGTTGCAGGTTCAATCCCCAGGTGGGGCAAGTACATAAGGCAACTGATCTCTCTTTCTCTTCTTACTTCCTCTCTCTCTAAAATCAATAAACATATTCTCGAGTGAAGATTTAAAGAAAGAACTAAACAGATAGCCCTCAATCCCACCTTCGTTTTTGTGATGGGAGGGAGCCAGAGAAACTTAAGGTAGCAGGGCCTCGTGATTGAGGGCCTGTAGAGTTGAGACTCCAAGATCTGAAGAGAATTGTATGTCCACATCATAATTTTGCCCAGAACTAATCCTTCCCTATAAAATAACTTCCACATCCACAGTAACCCATCATGGCAGTGTTCTTGTTTTCAGAAGTGTTTCCACAACAAACTCGGCATCAGCAGAGGTTTGGAACTTACTCATTTAATTAACAAAGATAGTTTGAATTCTAATTGTGCCAGGCCTTGTGCATATTTAAATATGAAAACAACAGGACTTGTTTTCCTCATGGAGTGTGTATTCTGGTGGGTACTTGGTGATGGGGTTTGGTTTTGATTTGATCCTGTTGTTGTTGTTGTTACGACTTCTGCAATAAAAGTGTCTTTGGGGGAGGGCTGTCCCAATTACAGGGAACTCAGCTGACCAATGTTAATTCTGCTCCAAAAAAATATTTTTATTTCATTCCCAGAAGAAAAAAAATGCATAAAGCTCAAAGAGAGCAAATGTGATGACATTCCCCACCCCAGGAACAAAACATTCAAAAAAAACCTCAAAAAAACAAATTACACATTCACATTTAAGAAAGAAGATACAGGGTGCAGACACTTGGAAGCATGGATGCTTCTGACATACCTGAGTCACAAGGATGGAGCAGACTTTTCTCCCGAAAGGCACAATCTGTCCCTAAAGCCCTTGAGAGTCATTGTCCACATTCTATGGGTGGGGAACAAAATATCCTTGGGTGAAATGTTTAGAAAGGAAGTAGAAGATGGTGAGAACCTAGAACGGGCCTTCTGTCTCCTAGGTCAGATTTCAAGTTCATGTCTGAGAGGTGATGCTGGGAAGAATACTAGTATGTACATGACATCAATCAGTGGACCTTTGTTTGTGGATCACAGGACTTTAGGATGGCTATCATGGGGTACAACTTGACCTAGAGGCATTGGGAAGAGAGCAGAGAAACACATCTAAAATTCTCTGAATGCAGTTTATTTTGTCAACTGTCCAAATCTGAAATATCTACTTGCTTCTGCAGTTCTTCTGGAAGTTCAACTTCTGAAATCTAGAAATACATTTAAAGGTGAACCTAATGATAGTTGTCCACTTTTTAATAATAATATGGCTAAATATTATGAATTGTTGGCTTTAATTCTTCCCCCTCTGTCTATACTGTCTGCTATACAAATATCAAATATACATTGGTATTTGCCATGTATATTTGCACTTGCCTGACCTTGACTTGTGCTTTGGCCAATGGAATGTGTGTAGAAGTGATGGTAAGACAGATCTGAGCCTAGGTCTTGAGGGGCAGTGCCTGATTCTGCTTGCCTCTCTCTCACCTCTTCCATTACCATGAGAAGAGCTTGTTCTGGGTAGTGGCTGCCCCTTAGCAACAATGAATACACATGGAGCAGACATGAGCCAAAATCAATGAGGAGCCAAGCCCAGCTGGACCTTCAGCTTGAAGCAGAGTTACCCCGCTGATAGCATCCTAGGTCAGCAGACCACCCGCAGATACATGAGCAAGAATTAATAATTGTTATTTATTTATTTATTTATTTATCCACCTATTTATTTATTTTATTGTTCAAATACAGTTGCCTCTATTTTCCCACCATTTAAACCACCACTTGGGTTAATTTGTTATGAAGCAATAGCTGTGTGATAGTAGTGATAATAATAATAAGAAGAAGAAGAAGAAGAAGAAGAAACCTAACTTGCTTGTAACTTGCCCAAGTTTACTCAGCCAGTGGCCAGTGTAGATGGAGTTCCTTCCAGCCTGGCTCTAAATTTTGTGCTCTTCATCTCCTCCTTATAAGACTTTGAGAAATGAACCTAATTAATACTCTGATGAATTCTTCCCAAAGGGTTTTACCCTGAAATGAAGAGGAGGTAAGAAAATACACAAGTTTCTTTTCAGATGGTTTGTAGGGAGGAAGAGAACTACAGTCGCATCAAAATAATGCATTCATGAGAATATTCAGTTAGAGCCCCTCCAGTCTCACGCAGAGAGGGACAAGTGTACTACCAATAGAAAAGTAAAGTAAAACAGGATTCAGGACTAGAGAATGACAGGCCATAAAAACATAAGGGTGAATGAAAGACTGCCCAGCCTATTGCTATTGCACTAGGACTTGACTATTGCTTAACAGTGGTGCGATCTTCTCTATACCTCAGTTTCCTCATCTGCAAAATAAAATAATGAAACGAATTACTTCATAGAGTTGTTGAGAGGATTAAATGAATGAATATACATATATAAATAAAATGCTTAGAAGAATGTCTGGCACATAGTAACTTATTAGCTTAGTGGTGCCTCCATAATTCAGCACTATGCTTACTTAACATCTGCCTGGTATTTCTGACTTTTACCACTGCGATGATTTTGTATTGTGTTACCTTAGCTACCAGAACTACATTTCCCAGAATTCCTTTTCCTATATCCTTTGGGCTAGGATTGCCAAAGGAAAAATTTGCACGGGGTTTGGAAAGCAGAAGTGAAGGAGCAGCCATCCTGCTCTGAAGGTCAGTGTAGGACACAGAGTGGACTGCAGCTGGTGACTGATCTGCGGGGCCACCTTGTCGGTACAGGGCAGCAACTGGGCCGGAATCTCCTCCACTCCTTCAGAGCCTCCTCCTGCAGCTTCTCTGAGGCCTGGCCAGTTGAGTGTAGCTCCATGATGAAAGGCCCCAGTCTCCCTGGAGTTGAAGTTGAGATTGTGGGAGACAGACAAATGGTCCTCATGAATTTCAGCTTGTTCTTGCAGATTACTGTTGGTTTTCTTACGTTATAGTTATCCTTGCTCTTGCCTCCCCCACTTCATGCCCAGTTTTCCCCCCAGACTGCCGGGACTGCTAACCTTCAGTGACTTAAGGATTGACCTCCACCAACTGAGTTATTGACCAGCTCTTGTCATTATTCAAGGCCTCATCCCTGTGATACATCAGTGTTTTTCTACTACTCATCATGGTTCTGCTTTCTTGATTGAATCCTGAGAAATATGCAACACCCCCTGTCCCCATTAACTTATGAGTTGAGAGATAAGACATTGAGATCATCAAAAATGCATGGTTCTTTAAATTTTTTTTTTCATTTACCACAACTCTAAGTATTTTAGCTCTCAACTACACCCCCATTCACCCACCACCTCCCCAAAACGTTCCTGTAGGGGGATTTTGAGCGACAGGGAATGAGTACTGCCTGCTGAAATGCTCAGAGAAAAAACATTCAGTTCCAGGCTTCAGAGCACTTGATGGGTGGAGTCGACCACAGGTTTGTTATCAGATTTAAAAATCAAAGCAGTAGGATTTCTTCTAAAAATAAGAGAATGAAAGGTAATTTTATTCACCTCAATATTGTTATTTTCACCATTTCCCAGAACAAGTTGTACAGAGTAATACAAATGTTATGAAGATAGGTCCAAATGAAATACAGAATTCATAATAAGAGGATGTTGTTACTCAAAAAAAAAAAAAAGGCAGCCCAGCATGCTTCGGGATCATGTTGCAGCAGTGAAAACAAGCTCCATGTTCAAGTCAGATAAACAATTGTAGTCACAGCCCTGGAAGTTTAGGAAGTGACTCATCTGGAAGAATGGGTGGGCACTGGGTGCAGGCAGCTTTTGCCTCAGCCCTTCAGTGGTTGACACAAACATTCTTTTTACCCTTGTGACTGGCATGGGAGGCATGGGAGGTGCTATTGCAGCCACGTGCAGAGGCATCCCTGCATTTAGTGCCTACGCCATGCACCTCTTCTGCCCCCTGATGCCCCGTGTTCTCTGCTTTAACCTGTCCTTGCCTCCAGAAGTGGCCATTGTCTGAATCCCATGAATTTCCTAGTAGGAGGGAAGATACTTCAGGAAGCCTCTCCTTGCAAGAAGGGCCCATTGTTAAGGATTTTTGGCCTGAGATGTGGTGGCAGGTGCAGAGAACAACAGAGAACAGAGCAGGGGCCTGCCTCAAACCAGTAAAAGGAAAAAGGGACTGAAAGGGAGCTCAGGGACTCTGCTGGAGGGCAGTTGGAAGGCCAAAGACAGTGGGGGAGACCTGCAAACAGAAAGTTATAGATGCGGTCAGGGCCATGGCAATGCCAGGGATGGAGGCATGGAGGACAGGTCAGGCAAGAGAGGTTGAAGTGCCTCTGATTCTGAAGCTTGGGCTGCAACTGGGGCAGGTCAGAGAGTGCATCACCAGTAGGTGCTGCTGATGCCTTGCTGTCCTTTTATCCTTTGTCTAAGTGTGTTTCATGACCAGGACCAGGAGTTTCTACTGCCATGGCCATAGAAGGGTGACCACTCAGGAAGCAGTGTAGTTCAATGCCATCCAGAGAAACACTCATCCTTTTGCACCAGGACACATGGCTGGCAATATTCACAGAGGCATTATCCATAATTGCTCCCAACCTGAAACTAATCACACTACCTCAACTACAGAATGGATCAAGAAGTGGTGGCACATTTATAAGCAAATTGTGGCTAATCCATACAATGGAATACTGTGTTGGTTTGCTGGGGCTTCCATAGCAAATTACCACAAACTGGGTGGCTTAAAGTCACAGAAATCTATTCTTTCACAACTCAGGAAGCCAAAATGCATAATCAAGATCTCAGCAAGGTTGGTTCCTTCTGGAGGCGCAGAGCGAAAATTTGTCCCGTGTCTCTCCCACAGCTTCTGGTAGTTGCCTGTAACCTTTGGTGTTCCTTGGCTTGTAGCTGCATCACTCCAGTCTCTGCCTCTGTCTTCACATGGTGCTTCCTTCTCTGTTTCTCCCTGTGTCTTCACATGGCTTTCTCATAAGGACACCAGTCCCTGCACTTAGAGTCCACCCTACTCCAGTGTAACCTCATCATAAATGATTCCATCTGCAAAGATCCTGTTTCCCAAAAAAGCGACATTCTGAGAATCTTGGAGGACATGACGTTTTGGGTTGAATTTCATACTATTTAAGTTAGGACAAATACTATACAACACTGAAAATGAGTGTACTACAGCAACAGGCAACAATGCCGATGAAACTCTCAAACACAACATTTAGTGAAAAAGCTAGATGCAGAAGAGTGTGTACTGTGATATTACATTATAAAGTTCAAAGTTAGGAAAAACTAAGTTCTCGTGTTTAGGGAAAGCAACTCCCACAAAAGTCAGGATAGTGGTTACCTTTAGGAGGGAGATGGGGAAAGGGGTTTCTGACAAGGTGGTTACAAGAGTGTTCATGTCGTCACCTTTCATTAAGCCATGTTAATTTCTGTATGTGTGCAATTTTTCACAATAGAACAAGTAGGTGTTTAGAGACTGGTAGTTCCAGGTTCTGTCAGCAGCTGCTGCACCTTAGGTTAGTTGCTCTCCGGACCTCAGTTTCTTCATCTATAAAAGGAGAAGCTTGAACATGAGGCCCCTCTCAGACCTCCCATCCTGGAGTAGTGACCTGTTGGATTCTCCCAGCGTTTCTGTGAGGAGGGGAGGACATCCAACAGTATGTTTATAAAGAGGAACCCATTGAGAGAGGCTCTGTGGCATCACTGGCAGATTTTTGAAACCAGGAGGACCTGGATTTGAGTCTCAGCTCTGTTCTTTCTCTTCGAGAGACCATGGACAGATTACTTCAGTTCTCTGGGCGCTGGTTTTCTCGACTACAGAATGGATATAATAAGAAAACCTTCCTTCAGCATTTATGAGAAGATAAAGAAGGATGATGTGTATGAATTATGTGGCTCAGTGCCTAAAATCCAGAGAGCCATTGGAACTAACTGGTAACTACTAACCTGGCAAAACCCAAACAAGTCAGATCAGTTCATCAAATCGTTCTTGGGTATGTGTTGTGCAGCTGAGAGTTCTCACATGATATGATGATCTCCTTCAATCCTCACCTCACTTCGGCGAGGCTGCTATCCTTCTGAGTTTTCACAGATGATGATGCTGGGGCTAAGAGTGGGGGAATGAGTAATATGATCAGAGCTTTTCTTTAGAAAGATTCCTCTGGCACCTGTGGAGACAGGTGAGAAGGGAGAGAGAAAGATGCAGAGGAGACCTCAGTCAAGGGGCACCAGAACAGGGCCAGGGCATGCAGGTGTCACGAGGCAGGGCCACACCCATCTCACTCACAACTGTGGTCAAGTCTCACTGCATGTTTGCTGAGTGAATGGGAACTGAATGGTGTCTGACAGATACCTAATGGACACAAGGTGGGGAGGTGAAGGGCTGGGAAGAGCCAGTGGTGACTCCAGGGCTTTCATATCTTTATCTCCAGGTGACAGTAAGGCTGGGAGGAACAATTAAAAAGGAGAGGCGGGTTTGGGTGAAATGGGGTTGGATGTGAGATGTTAGTGCTACACTGTGTGAAGAGTTTGGTAAGTGGGACACGTGTTGGTCTTGTCGCCAGAACTTGAACTCAAGACCTCTGCTTCATGGCCCAAGAAGGGTCCCACTTCACTCTTCCCTCAATCTTCATTGACTGGGAGTAGGTGACTTTGCAAAACAGAGTCAGCCCTTCTTTGGCCCCCATTTCTATCTGGACCTGCACGGCTCACAGACGAGCCATTGCTGGTTCTTGGCCAGCGATGCCTCTGGTTTCTGACTGCCAAGGACTAATTTTATGAATCGGTCATCTACATGGCAGAGTCCCAAGTGCCTCAGGGCCTCCAACCCCACCACATATAATTAAATCCTTTAGATCAAGTATTCCTTTTCTTTCAGCCTTTTGAAAACGTAAATGCATCAAACCTCATAAACAGCATAATTCTCCAACACTCTAGTAGGATGGATATCTCAGGTGTTTCCCTCTTTGGCGAGAGAGTAGGATGCAAGACAGCAACGGGCACCTGGGCAGGAAAGGGAGGTAAGCAGTGAAAGGGACTAAAAAAATGTATTAGAAAAGGACAGGTACATCTGGGAAGAAAAAATAATTTTTTTAATTAAAATTTTTTTCAATTACAGTTGACATTCAATATTATATTAGTTTCCAGTATATATCATAAGAGTCAGAAATTTATGTAAACTTATGAAGCAATCTCCTGGTAAGTCTAGTACTCACTTGGCACCACACAAAGTTATTGTAATATTATTTGCTATATTCTTTATGCTGTACTTTACATCCTCATGACACTTGACTGTCCTGAAGATTTCCTTCCTCCACATGCATCTGCTATCACTTCTCATGTGCTTACTTAACTGGAGGAAAAGGCCTTGTGTGCCAAACATAGAGAGGCTCTTTACCAGCATGAACCAGGCAAACACCAGAACGACCCATTTTACAGATGAGAAAACTGAATCTCAGAAGGGCCATTTGCTCATCCAACCAGGGCGAGGCAGCAGAGCCTGGTGGTAAAGAATTCAGCGGAGGCGAGTTTAAATCCTGTCCCTGCTGTTCAGCTGGGTGACCTTGAAGGTGTTACTCAACCTCCTTGTGCTGTTTTTTCCTCTGCATCCTCTTAGTATTGGAGGGAAGGTTAAATGGGAAGAGGCCCATAAAGGCATCAATGTAAACTTCAGCTGTGCTCTCAAACATGCGAGGCAGCCGGTAGGCCCTGTGGGCTCAGTGACAACAGGATGACTCATGTGAGCTGACACTGGTGTTCAAAGTCTGGTAGGTGGTGACCTCTTGGGGGCCTATCCCTGAGTCAACATGCACAAAGGCCTTTGTGCTTTGGCTGAAGGAGGGAAAGGGATGAACTGTTTTGGAGCAGGCTTGGGAGAGGGGCTTAGAGAAGGACTAGATCGAGACTGGGGTGCTGTCTGCCCCCTGCCCTGTCCCCAGCCCTGCACTGTAGAGCCTAGATAAGAACAAGTCCCTGGGTGACACTCGCCCTCTGAGGGGAAAACACAAGGTAGGTGCATCCCCCCGCCCCGCTTCTTCCCTCCACAGGCCCAGCAGCCTCAGCAGGAACAGTGTCCAGCGCCAAGATACTCACATCCAGATGACAGGCTGACCCTCCCAACCCCAAGCTCCACCCTGCTATGAAAGAAAAGGCCAGTTGGCACAGTCAGTAGCTTAGGTATGCAGTGACAAAACCATCCCATTGATCAAAGAGTCTGATTTCCTGCCAAACACTGGGACCAGTTCAAGCTACATTCTAGGCAATCCCAATGAGATTCTGGGCCAGCTGGTCAAGCTTGGCTCTGCTTGCCCTGTTTGTTTTGTTCTATCAGCACGAGGGGGATCCATTCCACATGTGAGTGCCCATATCCGGACAGGACATCATTCAGGTCCCGTTGAAGGAACTCACTTTACTGATCATCCATCATGACTGGAAGTAAACTGATAAGCCCCAGAATATCAAAACTGAGGTCTGGCCCTCAAAGGAGGCTTTGGGGGCAGAAAACAGTGCATGTGCTTGGGTGGCCACCTATGGCAATTTTCATGTTTCTTAGGCATGTCATGTGTATTTGAATGTCTAGAATTTTTAAAGCACTCTTTCAGGACTGCATTCAAATATGGGAAGCTGCTTTTGCATGTGCTCTTGGGTACAGCTGTGGGGGGTGCTGATGAAATGGCCCCTTGTCCCTTTGCCAGGAGACAGCTGCGCTCAGCCCTGGCAAGGTGTATTTTTCCATCCTCCTTGGTGCAAAATTCTGGGGTTTGTTTTGTGTCACTTTGGATCTTGGTGAAACAACATGCAAAGGGAAGATTAATGGAAAAACTCCACTTCTAACTGCCAGGAAAATATTTTTCCCCTTTCAGCATGAAAACAAAGAGGAGTGTCAGCTGAGTGGTCTGGGGAGAAGAAGAAGTTAATGTTCCCTGTGTTAGAAAAGGCCTCTGCTCTGCTCTTTTTACCGGGCTCCTTTTCTGGACAGGACTGTATTTTTTTTTTCCTCTAAAGGTATCTCTTTGGCAACGTAAAATAAATCACATCTGTCTGCAAGTGACTCCTGCCCAGTACTCACTGCTCTCCTGGCCACAGGCCCACTTGATCTGCAGGGCAACCCCACGATAAAGAGACAGAGGAGGAAACTGAGGCTCAGGAATTAAGTAGCTTCCTCCAGGTTACACAGCAACTAACTGACGGATCTGGAATCCAAACTCAGCTCTACTTGCCAGGGATCCTCCTGGGCCCTTTCTGTACTGTTTCATGCATCCATGCCTGGCACACTGCAACACTCAGATGTCTGACTGAACGAAGGAAGGAGGGAGTCAAGGAAGGAAGGCCTTCTCAGGCCCAGGTGGCCTGGGTTGACCCTATTTTACTGTCTTTACTTCCCATGAAGCCTTCTGCTCAGAATACCTCAGTTTCCTCGCTGGCAGAACTGACATGACAATCTTGCTCCTGCTCATGAGTTTGGTTGGTGATTTATGGTTGACCCATGAGGGAACAGGGCAGGGCTTAGGAGCCAGGATGGTGAAACTATTCAGCTGTCTGACCTCACACACAATGCCTAAGACCTCTGAACTTACACAAAAGATGAGAGTAGTCCCCTGACCTTGGCATTTTTCTAAAGATTAAATGAGATGTATTTTGTGCAGCCCCCAGCACATAATGATGTTTATTAACTGTTCTCTTTGGCTTATTTTGAAGATTTTAATGCAGGGAGTCTTATGCCTCAGGGAGGGAGATGGATCCAGTATATGGTCATTTTGCTTGGCTGGGCTTTTGTCTGGGAGTTGGTCCACAATATTCATTTGATTCTCAAAAAGAGTTCATGACCCAAAAATGTTTAAGAACCACTGCATTTGAATTTGATTTTTGACCCGTGGTTATAAACCACTGAGCTAAGAATATATTAAGTGTCCGCATATTCCTGGAATCACGCTGGAGGCTATTCAAACAAAAGGAACAGGAGGAATCTTTGCCTTTTAGAAGTTCACCATTTAAACATGGGCAACCTTGCAAGGGGGATGCACTGCCAGAACTATGCCATTCGACAGGAGATGATGTGATGGCTGAGTTAGGATGTCAGAAATGATGTGGGGGGAGTGCAGAAAAAATTGTAAATGTTCAGAAACTGCATAAAAGCAATAGATATTCACTTTCTGACTCTATTTCAAGTTTTCTTCCAAGAGTATACCTAACAGCCAGCGATTAGTGGACATTTACTATGTGCCTGGTTGTTTGTTTTAATGGTTTGATCCTGTCTAATGGTATAGGTACAAGTATTAGCTCTATTTTACATGCGAGGAAACTGATCCCAAGAAGCTAGGTAACTTGTCCAAGGTAACCCAGCTAGTTAATGGTGATTCTCAAAATTATGAATTTTCCTGAGACTAATCTTTGAAAATGTCTTCATCCCACTAGCATTTTTTGCAGCCCATAGTAGTGAGCGTTTCAGTTAGAATGGTTTTGGCTAAACATCACAGAAATCCTCAGCTTGAGCTCTATCTTAATCAATGGGGGAACTTTATTTTATCATACAACAAAGACACCCGAGGACTGGCAGGCTCCAGGGTGGCCCCTTTTCTCTGTGATTCTTTTGCTTCAGCTACCTCCTGTGCTGGCATGAACCACAGGGGTGAGTAAGACATCTGAGGAAGTTTTGTTTGTTGGACACAGGCTTAGCAATATCCAGAGGAAGAGTTGGGGGTTGTTTCTTCTTTGGTCTCTTTTTGAGAAGCAAAGAGATAGTTCTCAGAAGGCCCAGGAAAATTCCCCTTATGTCTCATTGGTCAGGATAGGAACACATGCCCATTCTCAAACCAATAGCTGCCACGGAATTGCCATGATTGGCTTACTAACTGCTTGGGGCTGGAATGGATGTTGGGAAGTCAACCCAACAAAGTAGAGTCTTTGATATAAGAAATTTGGGGGCAGGGCTAGCTCCTTGGCCTTTTCTGAAATTTCTCTTAATTTTTTTATTTGTATGACAGATACAGCACTTCCTCACAGCCTGTCCTAAGGATTGAATGAGATAGAATTTGTTACCTCAGAGAACCTGGAGTTTGGTAGGACAGTTGAAAGAGATACCCTGTCCTCCACTATGCTAAGGTAGGCATGTGACCCAGCATAAGCTGGTTAGACAGCTCCCTCCCCTATTTTTTTTTTTTAAATTTGAATCTTTAACAGTAGAGAAAAAAACCCTTGAAAATAACTGTAGCTAATGATCATCCTTGAGCTCCTTCTCCAGAGACCACCCCCCATGGCTGCCATCTGTCCTGTCTTCTCTTGGTCCTGTGGGCTTTCCCCGTCCCTTTTGTTTTAAGTTGGAGTCCCTAGAAAGAGAGTCTAAAGTTGGGATTTTTGGCATAGAAATTATTGATGCTGTCCAGAGTGTCTACAAGGAAAAGAGGGAAGCCAGCTAGGGCAGAAGAAAGAATTGGAGTAGGTTACAATGTAAGTATTATTTTATTTGATGCTTCAAGTATATCATCTATTCAGCAAACAAGGTATTTGCAATTCCCAAAGGTTTCCTAACCAGATATTGCCCTTTTCTCCTGTGTGCATAAGTGTGCCCTCCTCTCTCATTCAAAAACACCCTACATGCCAGGCTCTCTACTAAGCAAATTTGAAGATGCACAGTTGAATTACCGTGACTCGGCCTTTGATGAAAAACTACAAAAGGAAATGTGAACATAAATATACATATCTCAAAAGAATGCAGCACATGATGACCTAAGAGAGGTACTGACAAAATGCCTACTGAGGTTCAGAAGAGGTTCAGAGCACTTCCATTGGGGGGGGGGGTGAGTGGGGGCTTAGTGAAGGCAATGTCTACATGGAATTATTGTGCCTTAACCAACGGATGGAGTTTGGACATTCAGAGATGGGTCACTCATGGGTAAGAGAATAGCGTGAGAAGACACACTGAGGCAGGACATTTTATGAGTTTATTTGGAGAACATCTTTATGTTCCAACAAGCAGCCCTTTGAATACAGATGTGACACTCCTGAGACACCTGTAAGAGCTTCCTGCTCATCTATTGCTGGTGAAGCTGAGAGATGCCCATGTTCACTTGTCTACTGTCCACCATGATGGAGGACAAGAAAAGTTCCACACAAAAGTCAGTCAGACAAAGACACAGGAGTGTAAGCTCTAGGTGGGAGGTCAGTGGGAGGTCTAGGTCAGTGGGAGGGTGGAAGGGTCTTTCTTGAGGAGGTGATGAATTTGGCCTGTGATACATGGGTAAAGTTAGGGGTAGCTTTGAACAGGAGATGAAGCCCACTGCAAAGCTGAGAGGAGGGAGCTGGCTTTGGAGAGTAAGAAGTACAGTCTGTTTTCCTGATAAACTCTCCCCTGGGCCATCCATGGGGGAGTATACCCGCAGGCCTCAAGGTCTAGGATGAGAGTATAGCTACAGGACAGTTTCAATCCATTAGCTAATGAGAACTCTGTTGTACTGAGGCCCATCAGAGCAATCCCTTCCTCTATCAACCCAGCCAGCTAGCTTGGCTTTACCTGTAACTTCAGTGGAGTATCCCACACGCTCCTGTTTTCTGTTGCTCAAGCTGCACTTTTCTATCTACAAGAACTTGGGCAAACTACTTGGCTTCTCTGTTCTTGGAAGTCTCAGTTCTCACTCATATCGCAGGGTTAATAACAGGATTTACTTCATAGCACTGTGAGGATGAAATCAGTTAATACATGGAAGGTGTTTAGCAGAGCACTCGTGGACTTATTTACATATCAACTCCAAATTCAAGAGAGGCAGCTGTAAGCCAGAATGTCAAAAGCAGGCAGTCAGAGGGATGAGGCATCCCACAGGCCAGCTCAACATCTGGCACTGGAGAGCCAAGACCCCTCCCCCATTAGAGGCATATTATCCATACCACCGACCTCACACACAAACTCCCCTGCTGAGTCCAGGATGCAGGTTGATATGCACACAGGGAAGGGGAAAAATGTTAGTGCCTGTCCTTTTTCAGCACCGTCACATCCAGAACACTCTTCTCAGTGGCAGTTCTTCTTCAAATGTACAACAGCAAGGAGCAGATTTCTCGAAAGATTTCCTTGCAGAGAAAAATCTCTCTTTTTTTTTAAAGAGGAGAGATGATAAAATAATAGATGTGGAAGCATCTGAAGTGGAAAGGCCTTGGGTATTGAAGGATCCCGGTGTGCAGATGCTGTCCTTAGGGCTTCTGGGGCCAACAGAGAGGAAGTGAATGAGTTGTCACAGGAGTTTTGTCTCTTTGCGCAGCCACAGAGAGGAGCACACTGACCTCACTAATGGAAGGCAAGAGGAAGCGAGAAGGGGGTGCCCATCGGTGCCGTTAAGATGAGCATCTTATTGACAGGAGTGCTCTCAGCCTCGGAGTCCTGAATCACATGAATGCACAAGCCTCGCTTTCGTGGGGGCTGGACGCTGACCTATTTTGTACGGTCCATTCTTCTCCTGAGAAATTTTCCTACTCTTGAGCTGACATATGCCTTTCTAGAGCCCTCCAGGTAATGCGGCATAGGGTACAAATGCTTACTGAATAAAAGGCCTCTTTGCTGTCTGCACATCTTCACTCTTTGGTATTATTATAATACATTGGTGTTTGAATTGCGCTTCTTTCTCCTCTGGTCCCAGTCCATCTTCTGAAAAGAGAGGCATGTAACTGTGGAGGCCATACCCCCAGGTATGTGAAGTCCTGCTTCATGTCATTTGTTCTGGCATAATTATTAACAGTGTCCCCTCCCCTTTTCATTCTCACAAGTGTCCTAGTTTGGGCCATACATTACATGGTCACCTGTCTTAGCTTGGTTTCCCTCAGAAGCACACAGCGGGTGAAGGGTTCATGTATTAGTGGCTTATTTGGGAAGTGCAGGGAATACATGGCTGGGAGAGCAGAGAAGTAAATCAAGAAAAGGAACACAGCTTCATTAGTACACTGTCAAGCCAGCTACCACAGTGGGCACCGAGAGCTTAATCTAGGGGGGAAAACTCTGAGAAATGGTGCAAACTCCATGCTTTAGAATTGCCCCACCTCGGGGGCATGGCAAGAGAGCTGGGGAATTTATACACCAACTCTTAAGCCAAAGGGCTTCTCCTGGGGGCTGTTAATTCCCTATTATTTCTGGCTTGCCTCATGGGCAGAGGGGCCCTCTCTGGCTCTGGGGGAACATTCCAGGGGCACAGCGATGCAGATTCCACCCTGGGAGGCCAGCAGGGGTCCACTGGAAAGTTCCGGGAGTGTGAGTGCCGACCAACAGCTCGCATTGCCTTACCTAGAACTTATCTCCATCCTAGAGCTGGCATTCGGCCACATCCAAGTTCATTCACCAATAACTTCCTCTTCCTCAAATTCAAATTCCATAGACCTTCTCATCATTCACCATACTGGCTTCTTGGTTTCTTTTTGCCACTGCTCAACCTCTCTTTCTTTCATCTCTTTGCTTACCTGGTTTTTGTGACCCTGAGTTTTTAAACTCCTGATGATCTTATTGTCTTTGATTAATTGTGAGCATTTATCCAAGAGCCTTTTCTCTTCTTTTCCTTGAGAATTTTCTGCATCTGTGACTTCAACTGTTATCTCCATGTAGATGGCTCCCAAATTAACAATACTCTCTTTAATTCATGGACTGCATTAAGCTGTAGAAAACCCTTTCTCAGTGGAGTCTTTCAGACTCTGAGTGTAGTGCTCTTTTCACTATAGTTGCATCAGTCACAATTTCTCTCTGGAGACCGCTTCCACATCCTGGTTGCCTGCTCAGTGTCTCCATGGACATGTTCTGCTGTAGTCTCAAATTCACTGTGCTCAGAGCTGGTATTCCGCTATTCTTTTATGCCAGCCCTCAGCTCTGGAAACACTGGTTTCTTCCCTGTCCCTACAGAAATCTTATGCCTCCTCACTTCCCATGTGGGCTCATTTGGTAGTTTCTACCAAAGAGAGGGCAGCTTCTGCTCTCCTCTCCACCTGTTCCCATGGTCAAGCCTATGTTTGCCAGTGACTGGAGCCCCACATGACCATCACTAGAAAAAGGGGGTAAAAATTGACACAATGTAACAATGACCTGCAAGGAGGACAGGGTTCTGCTGTGCTTCGGAGATCACTGTAACCATGTTCCTGATGTCATCAGTACTGTCTCACCCCATCTCTGATCTCAGCTGCCATTCTCAGTCCAATCTCCTCCACAGAGCAGGACCCATGGCCTCAGCTCCTCCTCCTACCTCATGCAAGCAGAACTGTTTCCTTCTCTTAGTTCTAATTTAAAAATAAAAATTCTAATAGGCTAGAGTTGGGTACCACACCCACTCTAGTGGGTGAGGGTTTAGGGTTAGGTGCAAGATGCTATCATTGACGGCCTCTTCTAGAATCAGCCTCAGATGATTGGTAGAGGGAAATAAACAATTATCCAAAGAAAGAAGAGGATGTTTCTAGAAGAACCAGGGAAGGATGCTGGGCAGATAAGACAATTTCAGTTACATAATTTTACCCCTTCCTGCAATTCCAATCCCTCCATCCAGGCTTTGTGGTATTCCAGCCCTGTGTACTCCTCCCCTCTTCTGAAGGCCACTATGCTTCTTGGACATATTGTGTCACCCCTTCTCTTCTGTTATGAAGAGAAATTGCTACCTTAACATTTTACTTATTTTTAAACTGTTCACCTATTTAAATTATTTTCTCCCTAGCTGGGCCATTGTTGGATTGTGGGACTGTGTCTTAGTCTCCCTTTTATTCTGTAAGACACCCAAGCATGATACTGTACCCAGACTGGGCTCAAAAATGGTTTGTTTGATCTGCTGCCTCCTGGGCTATCACCTGTGTCGAACGCGAATCAGCCTGGCAGGTCTGCTGGAGAAACCATCCTGTGTGGACAGTCAGGGGACCTGGCTTCTGATTCTCACACGAGCCATGAGAGTTGGCCAAACGACAACTCTCTTTATGTTATGGATTTTCCATCTGTGAACTGAGGACAGTAACATGTGCCCAACTCTTAGAATCGTTGTGAGAACACACTGGGAGGAATAAAAAGAAAAGCACCTATATAAATGCAAGTTGGGGTGTTCACACTGATATTCAAAGAGAAAACTCAGATGTTACTGATAAGGAGTTCTTTTCGGGTACGACTCCTGTTACCAAGTCTGCATTCACACCACTATTTCCTCCCCTAGATGATTCGACCTCGTCTGCCAGAAACATGAACCAGTGATGAAGCCAACCATTTAACATCAACTTGTATGAGCTTTGTGGAACTGAAGAAAATCTAATAGTAAACTTTGGTTTCCAAAACTTTCTAATGGGAAAACTCATTTCTTTGGTCCCTTTTGGCATTCCAGGTTGGCACATGATGACTTTACTTCTAGGCAGGACTTCTGTTTGTTTGTTTCTTGTTTTGGGTACGTTTGACAAGTGTTTAAATGACTGTATTTGGTCATAAGGTATTAATATAGTGTTCTTTTTTAAAACATTAACCTTTTCTTCCTTCTGTTGCTAAAGAGTCCAGATTCTAAATCTCTCCTCCTAATCAAGCTATAGATAATCAACTCAAATCTACTCACTGCTTGGTGTGTACCTTGCACAGTGTAAGGCCCTGTCAGTCAGTAGGGCCTGGTCCTTGCCCTCAAGGAGCTTTAGCCGAATGGGGAAGACAGATGGTAAGCAACTCTTTATAATTATCTATAAGTATGTATCGCACAATTCTCTATGACAGTGCATGAGTCAGGGTGGGCCAGCTACTAGAACAAACTGCCCCTATTTTCAGTGCCTTAACCAAGGCAAAGTTTATTTCTCACTCATGCAAAGTCCATTGTGCGTGCTCCTAGTTGAGTGGCTCTCTTCCAAGTGGTCACGCAGGGATCCAGTTTCACTCTATCTTGTGAAGTCATCATCTTCCATTTGTGGCCTCAAGGTCACCATAAAAGTAGATGATAGTGTAGGCAAGGCACACTGGATGCTTACCCACCCCAGCCTGGTAGTGACACGTATGATCTCTGCTCACATCCCATTGGTTCACCTAGGCACATGGTCCAACAGATGCTGGACAGCTGCTTCCCAGCCTTTACTGCACTATGCAAGAGAAACGCATATCTTTGGTAGACAACTAGCTGCCTCTGCCACAGTTAGGTACTATTTTTACAGGTAACAAAACTGAGGCATGAAGAAACTTACCCAAGGTCCCACTATCAGTATGTGGAGAAAGCAGATTTGAACCCAGGTTTGTTTGGTCTGACCCCATGCTCTTGCCATTATGTGACACTAGTTTCTTAGCCATGATTGTGTGACGGGCTCCAGGCCATGGTTGGGTTCTTTGTACAAAGTCTGTCCATTGAGCCCATTTTTCTTGCTTTTCTTGGTTTCTGTTGCCCCACTTTCTGGCCTGATTTTCCCGATGGCCATTGGCTGTCACTAGAGGCTTTGCTAGTTTGCCAAAACCCTCCTTCCCCAGATGCATTCACGGCACTGGGTAAAGTTTCCATCTTTGTGACATGGGAAATAAAAAAATAGGATTAAAGCTTTCACACTTGCTGTTTGAAGAAGATAGCAGCCAATTTGTATATATAACTTCAGGCATCTTGGTTATTATATAGTTGCATTATTTTGTGGTTCTATTTCCCACAGACTGATAAATGGTTAGTGTTAAAGAACACACAGGTCTCTACGAGGGTGGATATATGAGATCACTTGGGTTTGAGTAAGACAGACAGTTCATCTTGTGAGCGTGAACATGGACACCAGGTTCCACTCACAAGCCACAGGACAAATGTATATAACGGACTCTCCAGGTTTGGGGTTTAGATGGGCCAAATCTGAGAGCTGTGCTCACATTCAGTCTGCCTGATGTAGATGTATGTGAGAACTGTCACCTCATCCACAAAACCCTGATTACACTGAGTTCCAGTTACCATGGCTGTATAACAAATTATCCCCAAACTTAGAAGCTTAAATAACCATTTATTATACTCACAGATTCATGGGCCAGGAATTCAAACAGGGCAGAGTAGGGATGACTTGTATTTGTTTCAAATCTTCTGGGCCCTTAGTTGGAAGACTCAGTGGCTGAGGGTTAGGATCATCCTAAGCTTGTTCATTTATAAGTCTGGTGGCTGATAATGGCTATTGCTTGGGAGGCCTCAGTTCCTTTTCATGTGGGCCTTTCCATATAGTCTCTCTATGTGGGTGAGTTTGGGCTTCCTCTCAGCACGGTGGCTGGGTTCCTAAGGGTGGGGAAGAGGTGCATCTGGAGAGAGAGCTGAGCAGAATCTGTGTTGTCATATTTCATATCCCTGGAAGTCATGCAGCATTGCTTCTCTACAACATTTTATTCATTAAGGCAGTCACAAAATCCTGCCGAGTTCAAGCTGGTGGTTGGTGGCAAGACTCTGCCTCTTGAGGAGGAATGGCAAAGTCCTAGAAGAATCAAGGGGACTGGAAATATTGCTGTGGCCATTTTTGGAAAAGCTAAGCTACCATACCTTGCTTTTATTCTGATCTTTAAGTCAGACTCGGATATTAGTTATCATGTATTTGATGTCCATGTGTCAAGTATTTATGTCCATTGAATCTAATTTTAAGCTCAACTCTGAAAAGTAAATCATGTTCCTTTTACTGATTAGGAAATTGAAACCTAGAGAGCTTAACTAACCCAAAGACACAGAGCTAGCTAACGGTACAGTTGAGTTGCAAGGCCAAGCCTGGCCAACTGCAGATCCCATACACTTTCTCACAGTTCTTATATGATTCCCAATGGGGATGACTCATTTCTTTAATGAAAGGAAAGTTTGGCAGGGCAGGATCTGACTGGTAGAGATGGGGTAAAGGGAAGTTCAGACGTTTGGATTAATGGCAATTTCCATGAAGGTGTTTGTTCTAATAATTTCCACCTTCCAGAATCCACATATCCTCAGAGCCCATCAAATCAAGCCGATGTAATTCAATTCTCCCCAGTTTCCAAACAGCTGCAACACATTTACTTTGACTTTCCAGCATGTATAACATATTATGCAAAGACCAGAAGATGGTATAATGTTAATGGGCAATGAAATCCACCCTCTTTCAGGTAGGCTGAGGAGAAACCCTGGCAAGACTTTCCTGGGGTGACTGAAGAGTTTATCTTCCAAACCAAGATATTTTTGAGAGTGAAGAGGGGAGGGCTGTGCCAGAAATGGTCTATATCTTGATCTGGAGGATAGTTACCTGGGTATGTGCCTATGTAAAAAGTCATCATGCTCTGCTCTCAAGGTGTGGACCGATGTAAGTTATATCTCAACCATAATGTCAATATGGTTGCAAAATGATGGTAGTTATGTCAAGATAACAGAGTTGTGACTGGGGCAAACTGGAACATGCACTTGTTCTAGCCATTACCAACTCCCGAGACGGCCTCACCAGGGCTAGACAAGCTGGTGTTTGTGTTCAAAATGGATTGATTTTAAAGTCAAGATCCTGTCAAGTTGCATCTTTGGATACTCCTTCATAGTAAGTGCACACTCTCACACAAGTTACACTCATACACACTCAACTTCATAAACACAACTTACATTCACACAATTTACATGCACACTCATATTCACATTCAACTTACACACACATTCACATTCATACTCATACGACTTACACTCACACACACTCAGAACTACACATCCAACTTACACTCATGCACTCACATTCACACTCAGACAACCTATATGCATACACACCTTTGCTCACATGCATATTAATGTTCTCTTACACACTCACATTATATAAACCACACTCATACACAGATATACTCACAGTTATACTCACAATTACATTTTTGCTCACACACTCATATATTCACATCCACACTCACATATTCACACACACTTATGCTTACACTCACATGACTTATACTCACACACATGTTTACCACCCCCCACACTTTGAGACACACACACACACACACACACACACACACACACACACTTTATCTCAGTTCTCTGGGGAGGACTTAGCTGGAACTAGAATGGGATACATTAGAACTGGTTTCCTTTAATTTCACTGTATCAGCTGCTCAGGGTTCTTATCATTGCTGCATTATTTCTTTTGTGCTTATTTGTGTTTTTCTTCAAGAGATCCTCATGGCTTTTTGCCACAAAATAAAAATTTTGAAATTGTAGTACACATACGCATATTGCACATAAAATTCACATGAACACAACAGAGATTCTGGCTAAGGGTAATAATGTTAAAAACAAAATAACAATCAACCCCAAACTACCATGTTTATGATTTGAAATTGGTGGTTTTAATATCAGGAACTGAGTGTTTCATAAACTAAAAACTCTTCAAACTTTGGCCTAACATGTCAGATGCAGGCAGCTGGAGGCCTTAGGGACACAGCCTACCTGGGACCATTTGTGTCACTTTGTACTCACAGAGGCAGCTGCCCTTGCAGTGTTTTGGGTTGAATTCAGGATTCCAGCCTGAATTCTTGAGTCCCAGCTGAGCTAAGTAGAGTGTGGGCTGGAGAACTGCCCTAGGGAGTTTGCACAGAAGTGGACATGGAATAGTTACATAACAAAACATGAAAATAAAATCTCAGGCAGGGTAGTGGCAGGGTGAGGAGGGGGTGGCGCTGTCAGTACATCAACTAAACTGCCAGCGCTGATGATCGGTCAGGAGAGGCCTTTCTGGGCTGCTTATATCTCTTGCCACCCAATAAACAGGGCAAGCTTTACAATCTCCTTGCACTCCTGCAAGGCAGATACAGACTACCCACAGCAGAGAGGCAGACTGTGCAGCAGCCCAGGCACTACAAGGCCATTCCCAGTTAAACCACAGAGCAGACCTTTCACAGCCCACTTGGGAAGGAGGGTCAACTCCCTTAATCCAATAGCGAAGCAAGGATTAAAGCTATGAACACAACTCATTAAGCTCTACCTTTAGGTCAGAACCGTGAGTAATTGAAGTTAGAGAGAGTGGTAACCCTGTAAAATCTCAGTGAAAAAGCCAAAATATCCAGGGAACTTTTATTCAAGAAAGTGCATTATACACAAAGGGGGAGAGGATTGCAGAACCAACTGATAAAAGAAGCACAAAGATTGGAACAAGACACAAACATCCTTGCCCCACTCTCCAATGAGGAGTCCTTTGATTCTCAGTGAGTAGAAGTGGCAAATTCATACCAGGACATGGTATAGAAATTGCTTCTCATTTGCATTTTTCTTTTCCTGACTTTGTCTTTCTGTCTCTCTTTTTATTATTTGAGATAGGATTAACATGTCTTCGTAGGCCCTAACAGAAATGCTTGGGCCTTGTCCATTAATCAAGGATATCAGAAAGCCAAAACTTTGCATCTAACTACCCACAAGGCTGGTGGTCACTGGTGCCAGTTGCCTACTCAATTACATCATCCTTCCATTGCCTTTGGTGACTGACTGTCTTAAGAGGGTGGAGTTGGAACTGTTTTGGGAGTCTATTTGCCTAATGAACTGGTTGGCTTAAGATGGATGGACCCAGCTGTCCTTTAAGAAGGAACAAGCCTCCCATTTTCCCTGTCAAAAGGGCTCCCCATGACTTAAGGAGTCTGAGCTCCCAAAGACCATGTTGTTTTCTTTCCATACACATACACTGCTCATTACCAGGGTATAAGTAGATCCTAAGACCCACAGTCTCAAAAGGACAAAACTTCCATTACTCTTCTACTCTTCCCTCCTAGGATCAAAGCCCCTAGGGTCTCCCTCTCTCTCTTTCTCTCTCCTTTATTTTAAGGTTTTGGGACAATAGGTTTAGGGCAAGATCCCTTTTCCAAACTTAAAGATAGGAATTTTAGGAGGTGGAGTGCTGGTGATGACGAAGGTGACGAACTGTGTAATGGAGGTGGTGATGGTGGTGGTGAAGGTAGGGTAGTGATGATTAGTGGTGTGGCAGTGCCGATGGTGGTGTGATGGTTGGAAGAGTATGCGGTATCCTGGTGGTAGTGGTGGTAGGCTATGTGATGGAAGTGAAGGTGGTGATGGTAGAGGTGGAGGTGGTAGTGATTATGGTTGGTGGTAGAAATGGGAGTATTGGTAGCGGTGACGGCTAGTGTGAATGAGGACCATGGTTGGTGGTGGTGACATACCATCAGTCCCTTTTTTTCCAGGGGACCCCTGGGATACTTATATACATAATGCAAATCTTTCTTGGACCTTTGCATGCCTCAAGAGCAGCAGTTTCCCTAGTCAAACAGAAGGTGTTTTTTTCCCCTGAGGGAGGAGCATCCCTGGCTTATACCCTCATGGCAAGGAGTGGCCCTGAAGATTTGCTCAACTGTGACTCAACAGCTTCTTTTACTGAAGAAGAGGGGGGAAAAATCCCTGGTGGGCCACCCACTACCCATTTTTAGTTAACTATAATTTTTAGTTAACTCAATACTTAGTTACTAAAATAAATTATGTATAGTTTCCATCCTGTCTTATGGGCTCAGACATCCCTCGTCAGAGTGGCACTTGTCCTAACACAGTAAATGAACCTTTTCAGATATTAAAGACAGGAGGTGAGAACAGGATGGACCTAATGAGCAATTATGTAGTAAGGAGGCTGGTGCCTTGAGTGGCAAGCAGGTCTTCCCCAATCTCCCTCCACACCCCCAGGCTGAACCTGTATACAGGCCACCTTTCCTGAATCTTTTGCTGTAACTCCTATTCACTGATTGCGTATTCCACAGACACTGTGGGAGGGGCTTCCAATAAATTATCTCAATGTGGTTCTTAACAACAAAGGTATAAGCAAGGTAGTAGTATCCTTTCTGTAAAGTTGAGGACACTGTGGCTCAGAGAGGACCAGTAACTTGTCTGAGATCACACAGCTGAGAAGTGGGCAAGGCACTACACTTACCACCATGCCTCACCTCACTGTCGCCGTTCACTCCATCACAGGATGAAACAACCCGGCCAGGGTGCTTGGAGCAATGATGGATTTTTTCTTTTTCTGCCCAAAGCTCAGCATGCAAGCAGGGGCTCATTGTAAAAGACAAAAAGACAAGGAGCACCACTATTTTTCCAAGTTTTCAATGTCTAGTTAAAGCAACATTGAATTTCTGATGAGAAAAAAAAGAGATAATTCTTTGACTTGAAATCAAGTCATTTAGGAATTGCTCCCAATGAAAAGATCCTATTCCTTCTGCTCAGAAGTGACCCTTCAGAATAATAAAAGGAAAGGCCAATTTGGAAGGAATCTATATTTTCTTATTAATTCCTATTTTAAAATAAATATTTAAAGAGCTTTCTGTTTGGAACATGTTTTGTGAAAAGAACCTCCTTTCGTATCAAAGCCACAGGTCTTCCTTGGGGAGCTGAGCAAGGAGGCATCTGCCAAGACTGATGGTCTGCAGCCAGGTCACCTTGAAGCAAAGACTGATGGGTAGGTAGAGTGAGACAGACAATGGGACAGTTTTAGAAAGCTGGGACACACAGGTCTTTTTTTCCCATTCCCATCTCAGCAGCCATTTGGGTTTGGGTCATACATCAAGAGAGGGGAACAGGGAAGGCCATAGCCCCTTTAGGGTAAAAATAAATATTAGACAGCTTGACCCCATGGGAAACCTGAAGAGAGTTGCAATGACCATAGGAAGGGAAGGAGGGGAGGGAGCTTGGAAGAGAAATAGTGGGTGAGGGAATACAAGAAAACAGTTCTTGCAGATGCAGCCAAGGGATCTGGCATCAGTGATGATGATACCCCTCCTTCAAGCCCCATAGTCCAGGCTGCCAGACTGAGATGGAGATCACAGACAGAGGTCAAGGAGGTGCTGCCAACTGCCCTTGGTTTCTGGTACTGTGAATGAGTTGTAGCTTTTACTCCTCTCCTGCCAAATGTCCAGGAATCTATGGCAGTTTTGTGGAGCTAAACCAAAAACTGCATCTTGGTGATTTCTGGCAGCCATGCGTGCAGAAGATGTTGAGGAGGAGGAAAGTGGAGAGGCAGGTGCAGGGAGGGATTGGGTCTGAGAGGCGTTGCCACAAAACACAGGAGCCTTGGAGGTTTCCTGCAGGGTCTCCTTGGGTCTCTGTGACCTGTGAGCACGCACTTTCTCTTTATTCCTCTCCAAGGACAGAAAGGAGCCTTGGGGTAGAGTTACAGGGCCTATTCAAGAAAGTGAGGACACTTTCAGTCCCAGGTGCTTCGGGAGCCGCAGGCTTCAGTGCGGATATGGCCAAGGTCAAAAACCGCACTATGCACAACCAGTCCCCAAAATGGCTCAGAAACTGCATCAAGAGACCCTAACTACAAAGATATGAATCTCTTAAGGGGGTAGATCCCAAGTTCCCAAGGAACATGTATTTTTCCAAGAAGCACAGCATGAAGAGCCCGAAGAAAACGCAGGCTAACAACACCAAGGCTACGAGCACATATGCCAAATCCATCAGGGCCCTTGTGAAGCCCAAGCAGGCCAAGCTCAAGATCCCAAAGGGCAGCAACCAGCCACAAGCTCAGCTGACTTGCCTACATAGCTCACCTCAAGCTTGGGAGATGCACTTATGCCTGCATTGCCAAGGGTCTTGGGCTCCACTGGCTGAAGTCCAAGGCCACAGTTCTAACCAAGCCCCAGTCCACGACTGCAGCTCCATCTCAAGCTGAGGCTCCCAAAGGTGCCCAGGCCCCCACAAAAGCTCCACAGTTAAAGGCCTCTGCCACTGTGAGGATGGAAGGACTGGTGTGAACCCCTGGGCTGCTGTCTCCATGGAGCTACTGTTCTCCTGTGCTGTTTGTACAACTAAACCTGAGGCAGGATCTATAAAAATAAAAGAAAAATTAAAAAGAAAAATAGAAAAGCAGTGCTGGCCTGGGAGGGGCCTGCAGGTCCTTAAGGGCAGAGAAGGGGTGGGGCTGTTTCTTTAGTAACCACTCTGTTGTAGTAACAGGCAGAACAGTCTCCAGGCCTCTCACTTTCCCTAAAGGGCTGTGGTAAGCCTTTCCCACTGTGTCAGTGGAAAGCCGCACTAATGATTTTGTTTTGCCAAAGATTTCACAGCATGGCCCTGCTTGGGCTGGGAAGGAAGGAGTGAGCTGGACTTGACTTGATAATAGGCACAAGGGGCACCAGAATGAAGGTACCCACAAATATGGGAGAAAAAGATATGGAGTACATTGTACCAGCCACCAAAAAAGGGGGAGGACTGGTGTCCTTAGGTCACTTCACTACCACCTTTTTCTATTTGATTACATTCAGAAAAGTACTCAACCCTGTTGAATCTCCATCCATTCCTCAGCCCTGGACTTACTCTTTCATTTATATATTCAACAATTTTTGATGAAGTACTTGCTACATGCTGAGGAATTGCTAGATGCCAGGGATACTATTAATCATAAAATGTAACATTTATTGGGTGTATAATTACCTCCACTCTATAGATGGGGAAACTGAGGAACAGAGAGGTGTTACAGTAGTGAATGTGGTAGATCTGTTCTCTGCCCTCAGGGAGCTTATATTCTGGTAGGAGAGATGGACATCAAACAAATAATTACACAATTATTTAATTATAATGGTGATGGATGTTATAGGAGACGTGGAAGTCTTTCGTTATCTGGGGAAAAGATATGAAAAGAGACCAGAGAACCTCTTGGAAGATCACAAGGGCTGGACCATGTCTGGCATGAGGCAGGAGAGGCACTGAGGGCTTGATGTTTAAGGACACACTCACAGGTACTCTAGGAGCCTCTCTTGCTCTCTAGTCTTGGCCTTGCCCAGGACAGTGTGCAATGAGATCAGGGTAGTTCATCTAGTAGATACGTGGATGTAAGTGAACAGCTTTGAGGTTGTCCTTGGAGTTAGAGATAAGGAGTAAATAAGTGCTGTAGTAACAACTTTGAGAAGTTGCTACTAGCTGGGAACAGATGTACTTCATCCACTTTTTTAAAAAAAATATGTATGTATGTATGTATGTATTTACTTATTTATTTCTAGAGAAAGGGGAAGGGAGGGAGAAAGGGAGGGAGAGAAACCCAATGTGTGGTTGCCTCTTGTGCACCCCCAACTGGGGACTTGGCCCACAACCCAGGCATGTACCCTGATTGGGAACTGAACATGCAATCCTTCTGTTCACAGGCCAGCACTCAATTCACTGAGCCACACCAGCCATGGAACTTCATCCACTTTGGTGGAACGGGAAAACGGAGGTTTGGTGACAGATGAGGGTAAATTGGGAGATTTGGTGGTAGGAGGATGGGAGAGTTCCTGATTGTTTCTATTGTCTCAGTAAAATATTAGGCAAGATATTCATCTGAGAATGAAGGAAGAAGAGGGCAGATGGGCAGTTTGAAGACAGAAAAGATACTTTTTGGCCGTTGTATTCAAGAGAGATGGAGCATACCATGGCGATATAGTGTACTGTCCAGGTAAGGCCCACTAAGTTTTGTGGCTTCAGGAATTTAGTGTGAGACTTGTTGGCACAGTTGAGAGTTTTGCAGCAGCAGGAGTCTGATACTCAGGTAGAGGTATGGAGTTGGTGGATGGGTGGATTTAGTCTGGGTTGCCGTGTAATTGGGTGAGCACAGGGAGGGGAGGGGGGAAGAAGGGAAGGTTGCCAGGCAGTGACTGTAATGGTGGATTACAGAATGTCATTGGAGGAAAGAGGAAGGTGGGGACCTGAGGGGGGTTCATGGATGAGGAAAGATCTCTGGATGACTGAAGATCTCTGTGCAGAAGACAGTTTGGTGGCTTGGAATGGGGTTTCTATGAGTGAGTGAGTGAGTGAGTGAGCAGGGAGGTTTCTGGGGTGGCACTTTTGCTGGTGGTGATAAGTTCAGGAGAATGACTCTGGGACAGAGCAGCATTGGAGGGAAAGATAAATGAAGGTGAAGAAGTCAAAGAATGGCAATGCCAAGAGTTGGATGAATCATCCATATATGTGTTGAAGTTGCCAGGAAGGATCCCACTACGGCACTCATCTCTGTTCTCCTTCTTGCGGACACTCAAAGAGCTCCTGGTAGGAGGCCACTAGAAAGTCTCCAGGGTGGAAAGGAAGATAGTGAGCCAGGTGCTAGAAACTTCCATGATTAAGAGGTGTTCATTCAGGAATTGTTAGATGACAGACCAGAGGAGGGCTGAGGTGGTCTAGTTTGGAAGCACGAACCTCGAAGAAGCTGGGGTTTTTGCAGGTAGAAGGATGAAAAATGGCTTGGAAGCGGTAATGGGAAGCAAGGGGGATAGCTGTGAGAGTATCAGACAGTCTTCACTTTGGTGGGGTTGAAGGAGTCTTTAGGGCAGACCCCAGTCCCATAGTTAGGGCTGGAAGTTAAAGTGAAGGCTCAGGGGAGATGGCAAGGCTCTGGAAGCTTTGGGGGATGGCAGAATGTGAGTTCTGATGGGCCCAGGGGAAGAGCAGCATAGAAGATTGCGATGGGTCAGTGCATGCCCAGAGAACAACAGAGAGGCTGGCTGGGGGTGACGGTTGTCCTGGATGGAGACTGGGACAGCTGAAGGTCTGTAAAATGGAGACAAATTTTGGATGTGAGAGGGAAATGTGCTAGTAGCTCTCCTTATTAACAATTTATAAATTTAAAAAATATATGGTTTCCATTTATAATCCTTTGGCTGCAAATGCCAGTAGAATACATAAACATCATATCTTGAACTCTGGTTAGTTTTCCTGAAATTCCTCAAGTATGTCCTTTTTATGGGTTTCACCACATGGCCTGTTCTGTGGCTTCTGCAGCTTGGAGACTGACACCCTCAGGAGCAGCATAAGGAATAAGCAGGGAGTGTTGGGTCTGCAACTGTGTTGAAGTTGCCTCATTCAAGGCATGACTCTCTCTCAATAGCCATTGAAGATGTCAGCCTGGTCAGGCCACACTGCAACCAGAGTGTTGTTGGGGCTCCAGAGAATGATCTGGTAGAGAGAGTCTGGTCAGATTAGTCATAGCCAAGTCCCATTATTCCCTGCTCAAGTTCCCACTCAAGTTCATTTTCCCAAAACACTTTTCCCTAACAAGAAGAAGAAGAGGAAGCTATGGAGGAATTTTACAGTCAGAATCCCAAGCAAATTTCATGATTTTATGATTCTTCCTTTTCGTCTCTAGAACTGATATGTTTGTCTTGAGGCAGGGATCCTTTTCTTTTAGGAGTTCTGTCCTGCAGGATGCCTGTTGGAAGTTCCAGGGAGCAGCTGGTATGCTAAGGCAGACAGCTTTGTGTGGGACTATGAACCTTTGCCGACTAACATAAAGATCATGCATGGGAAAGAAATGAGGTAGTCATAGAAACCCCAAATGCAGTAGATACATAAGAATCCAAAAACTGGGCCCAGAAGGAGCCCTAGGCTCAGAGTAACACCTTCAGAGACATCTACACTAGCTCATGATTGAGCATCTACAGGAGGTATTAAACAGAAATGAGCGCAGTAGGCAGGATCCTGGATTGAATGTCTTGGAGGGATATTTTCTGAGTCCACAAGTTTTAAAACGTCATTAATTAGAGTGACCCAGGGAGTGATTATGCTTGGCATTCAGGAGTACACGTGCATGTCTGTGTGTACACCCACACACACTTGTCAAAGCCTGCTAAATCTGTGACTCATTCAGTTTGAGCTCTTGGTCTAATCGTAGGTTGGCTTGAGGATGAAAATGCAAACAGGGAGCTGGAGTAAGATGCCACACTTTCAGGTCTGATAACCTGTAATGTGACAGCAAACTTAAAGTTCATGTGTATAAGGAGGAGAGAGGATCTGAGTGGAGGGTAACCAGGGTAACCAGACAGTAGGCAGCAAGGCTCTGCATGAGCTCACCTGGAATTACTTGGGAAGATATGACATCCTGGTCTTCATGGTTGGATGATTCAATGTGGGTGGGTATTAGCCCTACTTCCCATGGGTGAGTGGGACTGGGGAAAAGCAGGGGCTGAGAAATCAAGAGGGGTAAGATAATCATCTAACTTCTCTAGGTTTGCATGGCATTGCTGTTAGAGCAGACTCCTCCCAGCCTGACTTTTCTGGAGTAGAGAGAACTTACTAGTCTTTAGTGCTTTACAGTTTACAAAGCCCTTCCATGCAGATTATCCATATGACCCTCACAGCATCCCAGTGAAGTAGACAATTCCATGTCCTCTTTCTGAGTGAAGAGGAAACTGAAGTTCCAAGAGTTTAAATTTCTGCAGATCCAGGGCAATGTCTGAGGTCTTCAGCTCTTCCTACCTCTTCACTCTTAATAATGATAAATTCAAGTACGATTAGTTCTTTAAAGAAAGTAACCAAACTTTGCACCTGGAAAAAGCTCTGTAAAAGGGTGATGGACAAATTAATGAACTTCACATAAGCTGTTTACACAAATGCCATTAACAACTGTGGGAGAGTCTTTTTTATTGCTGGCAAGCATGTAGACAACAGACTGTGGATCTGAGTTGAATGCTCAGTGGACCCTATATAATATTCATTTTCTAGAACCTTCTAAGAAAGGGTTAATTGTCGATTGCTCAAAAGAAACAACTTAACCCAGCAGAAACAGCTAAGCCATAAAATTAAGTGGCTGTTTTTGCCAACCATGCCCTCACCACCCTTCAGATGAACTTGTGTTTTTCTCCCCAGAGCAGCCAATTTGTTCAGACTTACACATAATTCTTGGGGGTGGATGGCATGTCAGTGCCTTGTCACAGCATGTTCACCACTAGGGGCATATCTCCAGATGCTCTGGCTGTCCATTTGGCTCCCCAAGTCAGTTCAACCTCCAGCTGCACAGACCTTGCCACGGGCCATCCTGAACACTGACCCATCTTGAATAAAGGCATGTCTTGCTGTGGGTTGGAAGTAATTTATATTAAAAGCTGCTCTATGGGGAAAATGGTATGAGTCCTCCCAGAAAAATAAATGCATCTTTTATACATTTGTGCCCTCATTACCAGGGCACATTTAGAGCCTCCACTTTTCTTGCCTAAATTTATTTCATTCTAGCCCCAGGGAGTAGCACATGCCACATCTACATTCCAGCCAGAAGGAATGAGAAGGGGAGAAGAGGAGCTGGGAAGGCCTAAGCAGGTGGTCATAGACAACTGGGGTTGGGTTTGGGGGAGCTGGCACGGACACCAAAATCTGAGGCTGAAGCCCATTACCTTGGGAGAAGAAACCCAGAGAGAGAAAGTGGGCTGAGCTGCTCTTAGATTCTGAGGACTCACACCAAGCCCAGGCAATGGGCAGCAAGGCTCTGCATGAGCTCACCTGGAAATACTTGGGAAGATGTGACATCATGGTCCTCATGGTTGGGTGACTCAGTGTGGGTGGGCATTGGCCCTACTTCCCATGGGTGAGTGGGGCTAGGGAAAGGCAGGGGCTGAGAAATCAAAAGGGGTAAGATAACCATCTAATTTCTCTAGGACTGCATGGCATTGTTGTTAGAGCAGACCCCTCCCAGCCTGACTTTTCTGGAGTAGAGAGAGAGGCTGTCTTCCCAGGGGGAGCACATAGCTGCCTGGATGAATGATGCAGGAGACAGGAGGGAGGACAGTTCTGTGATACAGGTGGGATAGGGCATCGAGCAAGACAATCCTTTCCAGCGATTGCCATGCCCACTGGCTGTCAGTAATTCTGGTACAGGACACATGTAACATGGAGCTGGAGAAAGGCAGGGCACCCAGAGGGGCCAGACAGGATTGAAGTCTCCTGGAGTACTGAGAGCCACATGACACCAGATTATCATGGTAACTGGTTCACTATAGGAAGGGTCTCAGAAAACCAACATCCAGGTCTTAAGCCAGCTCAGGTCAACTAGGAGCTCCTTCTCTCAAAGTAGTTTGGAGCCCAGCAGCTCATAGCTCTCTGCCCTCACCCTCTGCTCTGCTCAGGCTGGGGACCACAGAGCACCTTGAATCTTCTGCCTTTCTGCCTACTTCTACCTCCACCTGGAGCAGCCACCCTCCATCTTCATCTCCAATGTGGGCCATTTTACAAGGCTTAGCTTAACCCTCATGTTATTTTATTAAGCTTTCTGCCTCAGTTTCACACCTGTAATATGGGAGTCAAGATTCCTATGTACCTCATAGGGCTCTTGGAAGGGGAAAAATGAGACAAATATGTGAAAATGATCATTAAACATTAAAAGACTATGAAAATATGAGGAAGTTCCATTACATTAGTAGTCATTGTAATTACTACTGCAGTACATTCTGTGTAATGTATAATGAATAATCAATTTTGTATATTATTTTATAATAAGGTTTCACTTGCATTAACCTATTTTCTCAACCAGATCATGAACTCATCGAGGGCAGGGACTCTTTCTTTTGTCAGTAAAGATTGTTGCTTCCATCAATATATTGCTGAGTACAAGATAAGTACCAAACTGGCTGGCTGACTGATTTCTTCCTTCCAAAAGAATAGCCTACTTCCAAGATAAGAGAGAGAACAAAAGTCCAGGAAATACCCAACAATGTTATTCAGAGGGCTGACTCCCTTTCCTAACCAGGTAACATGGTTAACTGGATTAGCCCTGATCACCCTAAGTAAGGATCCTATTTTGGAATCCAGCATGATGGTTTGGTTCCAGAAGGAATTATCCCAAGAGGAGAAGGTGGAACTGAATGATCTTTTATGATGCAGCCTTGGAAGTCATGCAGCATCTCTTCTGCCATATCTACTGGGTCAAGGTAGTCACAGAGTTCCACCCTGGTACAAAGGAAGGAACATGGACCCTCCCCACTTGTTGATGGGGGTGGAGTGGTGGCAAGGTTCTAGAAAAGGGTTTGGCAAACTTTTTGCTAAAGTGCCACATAGTCAATATTTTAGACTTGCATGCCATATAGTCTGTTGCAACTATTCAGTTCTGCTGTAGACAAAATGGGCTTCACTGTGTCCCAATAAACCTTTAGTTATAAAAACAGGCAGCTAGTCTGAAGGCCATAGTGTGCCAACCCCTGTTCTAAAAGAACATGTGCAATAAGGACGCTGCAGCTGTTTTTGAAAGATACAGCCTGCCACAGTTCACTCTCTGCTTAGAGAGGGAGATCATTCCTTCCTCTGAATGCTGTGGGTATTGGGAAAAATCCTTTGGGTGGGTCAGAGATCAGACTGGCTTACAGAACCTTGGGAAACTTCAGTGACTTTTTTACCTTTTACTGTGCCCAGGAGGCATCACAGGGCTAGCTGAGAGCTTCTTTAAGCCAATGAAACCCTCTCCCATCTCATTTTCCACTCTCTTCCCAGCACCATGGCAGCACATAGCCTAGGCCATTATCAGGTGAGACAGAAAGAGGCTATACCTTTATCCCCAGTTTGGTGATCTTGGTCTTTGGAGGTGGCCAGTAGTCTGCTCTCCTCTGTGGGGCTCCTGGAATCCTATGGCTTTCACCTATCAGACAAGAGCCCCGGATCTGGCATTTGCTCAATATCTTGGCACTGACAAGATTGCTGGGGTCCTCCCCTGAGTGCAGAATCAGATCAGACAGGTAAAGGTGAAATGTCTAAAGGCTAGGAAGCAATGCCAGGCTTCACCAGCTTGTCAAAGAATGCCAGGTACTAGTCGCTGGTCATTTTGTCTAACCTAGAAATGAAAAGGAACGGACAGTGGCCAGCCCAGGAGCCTCTGGGACTTTGTCCCTCACCCCAGGTGGGTGGCTGTTTCTCTCTGAGGAACACTGAGTACTCCCTCCTTGGGACCCCTCACGCAGTCACCTCCCAGAGCTAAAGCTCAGTTCTGATCCATTGCCTCAGTTAAGCCAAGAAAGGAAATTTCCTAATCTGCCCTCCCTCCATCTGTTTCAAATGCTGCTTTAATTCTATTTTCTATATTTCCCATCCTTCCAGTCTCTTTGGTCTTAGCACACACACATACACATTCCATCTTTTCACACTTCTCTTACACGGAATGACTAGAATCGGAGGCCTTAAGACGGCTGCTGAACTCATATTAACAGGCAAGAACTGATGATATTTTACAAGTCCTGATGTTGAGTGTTTTACTGGGAAACACAGACCACAGTCTGTGATGAGTAGGCAGGGTGGAGGTCTCGAGTTGGTCAAGTCCTGATTCCTGAGCCCTGCGGACCACTGGCCCACTCTTGGGTGATGGAGTACAGGCTGGGGTCCTGGAAAAACTCTGACCACTCTGTTTTGAGATGGGCCTCTGGGGAAGGAACTTTGGAGCTGCATCTCCCTACAGACTTCCCTAGGATTTGTCTGGGCCCTTTTTCCTCCCACAGAAGTTTCTGTGACAAACTACTTCCTTATTTGACTAAATACCTTTTCCTCCTACATATAATTATACTGGAAAATATATGCAGAGTGGAAAAGACCAGGCAGTTTCTTCCCATGTGGGGTTCTGTGTGATGGGTCCAGGAAGAGCAAAGATGAAATTTAGCTTTCCTTTCATGTGGGCTCTTGGCACGGGGTTTTATAGGTGCTGGGATCTGGATCTTGAACAAAAATCTATAGCAAGCCAAACACCTATGGAATATGCCTTCCATAGTAACAGCCACACCCACCCTCTCTCCCGGGGACTCATTTCCCCTTCAGTAGATTTCACTCACAGATGGCAATGACTTGTTGAAACACTTTGGCTCAGGCCTGACAAGCAGGCGCTGATACTGGGCTGGCAGAAAAAGCCGCCTCATCTCAGAGCAGGTCGGAGGGACCTGGCACAATGTGGGGGAAGGTCAGAACGGTGACTCCTCTCCTCTGCTCCCTGCCCTCCCAGGATGCTGCATGCTGCGGCCTGGCGCAGTGGGAGGCCCACCGAGGGCGGGGCGGGGGGAGCCAAAGTGTTTAATTACTGAGGGATCACTGACACTAGCTAATCACAACGACTGGGCCACATTGGCAGAGGAAGGTCCCAAACGCATCTTGCTGTGCCAGACATCAACCCTTTACTTGCTGTATTAGTCAGGGAAACAAAACTGATATGAATCTCTCTCTCTCTCTCCTTTCCATCTCCCCATTTCTCCCTCTATAAAATCAATAAGATATGCCGTGTAGACAATAATTTGACAACTGTGTAGCAGCATAAAAAGTGTCTGACATGGTGTTAAAAAAACTTAGACAGAGCCTGAAATGACAATAGCACACTGGCATTCTTTGGGTTCCTGAACATACCGACCTTGCCCCCATTCTCCAGCCCTTGCACTTGCTGTTGCTTCTCCCCTGGAACTTCCTCCCTTTGCTGTTTGCCTCGATGCCCCTTCTTATTATTCAAGTCTGAGCTTAAATGCAATGTCCCCCAGAGAGGCCTCCTGCCACCCCACCACAGAAGCTCACTCCTGCTTAGCTACTCTTTTTCTTATCTCACTGTTTCATTTTTTATTCACAACTCCTATCAATGTCTGAAATTATCTTTAAAAATTTACCTGTGTACTTGCCCACTGTCTATCTCCCTTTCTCTAGAATGTAAACTCTGAGAGAAGGGACTTTGTGTATCTTGTTTGTGACCCATTCTCAGCACACAGGGTGGTTCATGGCACAGAACACGTGCTCAGTAAACATTTACTGAGTAAATGGATCAAGTTCTCACCCCACCCCGACATTAAGGGGACCTCCCAGAGCACCCAGCCTCCAGGTCTCTCTCTGTCTTCTAGACAGCATGAGAGGTCTGGAGACATATAGTCCACGCAGAGGCAGAGCGATGTCACTGAAGCCAAATTTTATTTCTGAGCAAACACAGTCTTTGAGTCTTAGTCATTGTGGTTGGAGGCAAGTGAAGTCATCTATTCCACCCAGGAAGAAATGTCAGAGGGAAAATGGTCATACAACATTCATGAAGAATGGATACCAAGAGTCGAGTTTCCATAGCTATGGCTTCACAATGGTTATTTAATGTGTTGGATGAGGCTGGATAAATCTGAGCCTATCTAGACAAGATGCTCCTTCAGTTGTCTGCCTTTGGATTAGATTTGGACAGCTGAGCCATCTGGAGAGGTTTCGGGCTCGGTGCCAAGGGTCTGGTCTCTGCTGCAAGTGCCTCATGGCCCTGTCATCTCTGCTTCATGGGATGGATGTCTGTCCTCTTGAAGTTTTGTGGGAAAAATTGGACTCTGACTTGGTTTTTATTTTCTCACAAAACCATCTAAGGAACTGAGCTGGGGTAGGGGATAAAGCACCAAACTTCTGAAGTGAAGTTTTAACCACGGCCCAAATCGTGTGGGCTGACTATGAGACGTCTCAGACTGTGAGTAGTGAGACTGTTTGCTGATGGCCACCAGCATCCCCATCTCATGCCCCAGGCAGGTGAGAGATGATGCTTCCTCTCTACAGAGGCAGAGGATCTGGTGGGCAAATTGAGACTACAATGTTTGCAACAGTAGCCCCTGCCTCTGTTTTGGAGTTACTTGTGAGATAAGAAAGTCACTAATGATTAAGACTGTCAAGGTATCTTCCCTTAAAGAACTCAAGATTCTTAGCAGAATTGGATAAATGTTGAGGTTTGATCTTGATGGAACCCGAGAGATTGATGATTTGAAGATTACTTAACTTTCTCCAGGAAACAGATCCACCTGTTTTTGGAGATGGGCCTGGATGGGGGAAGGGAAAGGGAGAGTTCTGGGCCCCAAAGCTCTGTCACTGTGGAGGGTGCCTTCCTATAGAGGGACCTTGATCCTCCAGGCTAAAGAAATCCACTCAAGATAGCTTAAGTCCAAAAAAGGAAAATTTAAATAAGGATAAATTTTATCATTCTCTAAGTAAGGCTACTGACATTAGCAGACATTGATCTCTCTGTTTCTATATTTATTTAAAACTTTTTAGATTAAATTTGTATGTGCTTAAGCTTTTTATTAAAGTATAATATACAACAGAAGAGTGTATATACCTTAAGCATACAGCTTGATGACTTTTTACAAAATAAACACACCTATGTAACCAGCACCAGATCAAGAAACAGAATTATTGCCAACATCTCAGAAGCCCCACTCTCCCCCTTTTCCACTCACTATCCCACAAGCCTCACTGCTGTCCTGATATCTAACACCTAGAGTCATTAAGAGCAGCCATTAAGTAGATGTTGAACATTCAAAGTCATCTCATCCTACCTTTACTTTTACGTATTGTGTTCACTATTAATTATACTTACTATTAGACTTTCTTCTGATGACAAGTAATAAAACTCAACTGGTATCTCACTCACTGCTCAAGTTCTGCTGAATTAATGAATCTGTCCCTTTCTACTAGTAATAATAATGGATAAGACTTCCACAGTATTACAATATAACAAGTATTGTTCTGATTACTTACCTAAAGCAATTCATTTAATCTTCACAACAGCCTGATATATTATTTTTCTTATCATCCCCAATGGAAGCCATGAACTTCCATTGTGCCTTAATTGTTGCTGCCACTCACACTGTTTTCAAGTCTTCTCTACACCACATTTCACATCCTGTTTTTTCTACTCAAACTTCCAATTCTATCCCTCCATCTTTATCTTAGCTGAAGACTTTGTTCCCAACTTGAACAATCAGAGAAGAGTTTCCATGAACTCACACCACTATATCTATCTACCCACCTGCCAGCATCTGCCTTCTGTACAATAATGTAGATGCATTGTCTGTGCTTCTCTAGAAAGAAATATCTCTGTTTGTGTAGGAATTCCCATTTTCCTCTAGTTAAGGACTTCACCCCAACCCTTGGTCTCTTCTCTATATCATTGAATTTTCACTATCTTATGGTTCATTCCCATTCACACAAATATTGTCTCCTTAAAAAAATATTTTAATTATATTTCCTTTGCTTCCCTTTCCAGCAAAATGTGAAAGATTTTCTAAACTCATAGCATCTAATTTCTCTCTACCCATTTGCTCTTAAACCAGTCCAACCAGGACTTTGCCCCAACCACTAAACTAAACCTGTGCCTATCACAGACACCTCCATGTTGCTAAATTCAATTCTTATTCTCAGTCCTCTGTCTTGATGCATCAGCAACACTGGGTGCAATTGAAAATCCCTCCTTCTCAGTATCCATCCTGTACTTGGATTCTAGACCACTCTGCTTTTCTGGCTTTCTTTCCATCTCTCTGTTTGCTCCTTTTCATGTTCCTTTGCTAGTTCAAACCTCCAATATTTCTCTACCCTTTTAACATTGGGGTGCCTTAGGGATCCATCTTGATCCTTTCCTTTATCTACATTCATTCTCAGAGAGAAACATCCAGCCTCCTGGCTATAAACACCACCTGTGATGTATAAACACCACTGCCTGTGACTTGCACATTTATATGCCTAGATGAGATCTCTCTCCCAAACTCAGGAGACATAAACACAAATGCCTTCTCAACACCTACACTTGGATGTCTAGTAGATGTCTTAACATGTGTGAAACTGATTTTCTAAGGCTATGGCAGTGATATATGGTCATAGTTGTGACTATGAGGAGAGCTGCTGTGGTGACAATTCTGCCAACACATTGAGAATGGCAGAGTACAAGATGAAAGACTCAGGGTTCTTGAAGACATTGTTGGGCAATTCTGGTAACTGATCTGTGGCTGTTCTGTTCTGGACTTCTTGTTGTATGAAATCATAACTTTTTAAAAAATATTTTCTTTCTTTCTTTCTTTATTTTTTTTATTTATTTATAGAAAGGGGAAGGGAAGGAGAAAGAGAGGGAGAGAAACATCCATGTGTGGTTGCCTCTTGAGCACCCGCTACGTGGGGACCTGGCCTGCAAACCAAGCATGTTCCCTGGCTGGGAATCGAACAGTGACCCTTTGGTTCTCAGGCTGGTGCTCAGTCCACTGAGCTGCAATAGTCAGGGCCATAATTTATTTTTTGAGTAGGGTTTTCTGTTACCTGTAGTCCAATCAGCCCCTAAATTTATTACATAGCTCAAATGTGGGGCACTTTAATGGAGATCTCATTTTTCCTGATTGTCTTCCTTTATTTGTTCCCCATGAAGAGACTAGACACAATGCAAGAACATTATGACAGGAACATTTAAACAAATTATCTGTAGGAGGCAACCTGAGATTCCCTCTAGGTATACCTTTTTCTTGTTGGAAGAAGATACCCTTTCCTTTATTTCCTTCAATAACAAAATGTTGCCAGTTAATGTGATGAGTTCATGCCAAGGGTTTGACTAGGGTATTGGATATGTAATGAGGCTGGCGTCATTCTTGGGTGGGAGCTTCACATATGAATAAGTATTTATTCTAAACTCAATTTTCAAATATTCCTCATCCCTAAGTATCAAAATTAAGGGTTAAGTCTAAGAAGGGGGGCCAGCAATATGATTTAGGAGTATAGAATAGCCACTGGCTTTAGAAAAAGACTTTGCTAGGGGACTAGGATATGAAAAGTCATCCAAGACAGCAGTGAGGGTATAGGGAACAAGAATTCAATGCCTAGTCCCTTATCTAACTTTTCTGGAAGAAGTTTGGCAATGCGTATCAAAATCCTTAATAGTACTTATACCTTTTAACTCAGTAATTTTACTTTATTGGAATGAAGAATAAGGAAATAATCTTAATGAAGATACATAACATCATACCCACCCCCAACTTCTTTTGTTCCACTCCTCTGGGATGCTCAGCTAGAACCATCCTCAGTGAAGTTGATAGCACTCGTTAGGAGAGAAGCTGAAGACAAAAGGTGAGTGGGCCTTAGATATTAATAGAAAATATACATTTGAATCTACTTTCTGTTGTCTTGGGAAAAAATGATTGCTTGTTGTGGTGAAGAGTGCATCACATTAGGTAAGTTGGAGGAAGCTGGTTGAAGATTGTGTCACTGGAAAGGCCAAATTGGACTGTGACTATTTTATTCCACAAGGCCACATGACCAGAACCCTTCCACATATACTTTAGAGTCTGTGACCCCTGGGTATAGCAAACCTCCACTTACATCTGACCAAATCCATGGCACTGGGTTTTACAAGACACAGGAAGAGACTGAAGGCTGGGGGGTGGAGTGTGGGTGGGCACAAGAGAAATGACACCCTTGTTTTCCAAGCAGCCTCCTCAGTCATGCCATCTCATGACTCCATGGCCTTGAATTATCCTCCATGTATCTTTCTCATAGCTTAACTGGAATATTTATGGGTCCAAATAGGTCTCTACCTCACCCTCTCAGCTCTCTCTCAACTTCTGGGAATATGTGAGGAGCTCTTACCACTTCATGTAGGTGTGCACCTTCTCACAAGCTTTAAGGAGATTTGGAGTTTTAAGTCCTCTTCTTTGGTGTCCCTTTCTATCTCTTGCCTGGGATTCCCACTGGCAGAATAACACAATGTTAGAGGTTGGCATTGACTGAGATGAGTGTTGAAGTAAAAAAGGAAAGTAGAAATATCTGGGAGGTCCAGAAACTTTGGCTCAGGAGGTAGAAGGAATAAAAAAAGGACTCATTGATCCAGTTAATAAAGGGAAACTCCTAATGTATCAGGAGATGTATCTTTCACAGAGGAGGTGTGTAGAAGACACCAGGAATCTGCACATTGGACAGAGCTTCCAAATGCACCCTTGTTGGCAGTATTCTCTAGATTCCCATGTGGTAAATGAGCAGACGTGAGAGTTTCCACAAAGCTATGCTAGTCAGGACTATAACTCCTCTCTCAAAGACCTCGGGTTTCTGCTGGGAATGGGAAAATTACCAAGTGATAGGATTCCTTCTTTTCCTGTCCTGGCCAACTCCTCCATTCACCACAGAATCCACAGTTCGGTGTATATCCCTAGGAGTTTCTCCCTAGGAGTTTCTACCTTACAAATTTTACTCATATATGCTTTCTGCAGGATTGTCAGTGAGTCCTCCCAAAATAGAGTTTGAAGGAAAGTATGTAGAGATGCAATAACTTGCCTCCAGAATTTTAAGACAAAGTCATGAAGAGACAAGACTCTCAGACAAGAACTAGTACAAATTAATGTACGTGAAGTGAAGTGGCTTTTTCAGAAAACTTCAGAAGGATATAGGATATAGCCTCATCAATTTATAGACTTGCAGAGTTGGAAAGAACAAAGTATGTGAAAGTGCCTGAGTACTATCTGGCACATCATAAGTACTCAACAAATGCTAGCATTTTCCTTGTCCCTTCTAGTCCAGAATGAATCTGAGGTGTAAATCATTTTGGACTTCTCTGCTAGAATCCACTTACAGTGAACATAAATATATTTCTCTGTAGTTTCCTCTTATCACACATCTATTCTTGGAGACTTTACAGAATAAACCTTATCTCTCTTTTTTTTATCATGACATACTTTAAAACATTTAAAGGCAGCCATTTTGTTTCTCAACAGTCTCTTTAATAAAAAATTTCCTGAAGTTTTCCTCAATGATTCTGCTCATGACCTGCTCTTGAGACCTTCATCATTCTGTTCACTCTCTCTGAGTATACTTATGTTTGTCTTTGTCTGTCCCAAGAGATGACCATGAATTGGCCCCTATGGTGGTGGGGGTGGGGGTGGGGTATAAAACAGCACAGACAAAACGATGCTATTACATTTTCTAATTGTTATTTATGCAAGGAGATGTAACATTTGTTTCACTTTCTATTTTCAGAAACTATCTCATGATGATAACTTATACTACCTTGCTATTCATGAACATCTTCACAGAATTTGAAACCATTTTTTTCCAATCTATAAATGGAAATTGCTAATTGCTCACCAAAAACTGTGTTTCTCTCCTTCCATATTAGTGGACTGTATGGCTAGAGAGTACACTTCCCAGCCTCTTTTGCAGCTAGGTGTGGTCACCTGACTACATTCTTGCCAGTTGAATGCAAGTGGGAAAGATGCACTCAACTTCCAAGTTTTAGCCTTTACATATTGCCTACGTGCTTCTGCATGCACTTTTTTCTCTCTGCAAAGCTGGATCCTGAACAACCCTGTGACCAGGCACCAAGAATGCAGATGAGGATCATACTCTAGGGGTTGGTGGAACCATAAGATGAAGGAGACTAAGCCCCTGGCTGACCAGCGGAGCAGCAAATGGGCCAACCAGGACCTTCAACATTGAGATTTGTATTAGTCAGCTATTGGCATAATAACATTACCCAGCAAATAACCTCAAAATGTCAGTGGCTTACAATAAAAATATTTATTCTTATGACCATGGGTCTGCTGGTCAGCTGTGGTTTGGCTGATGTAGGCTGGGTGCCACTCCAGGCCCCACGTCACGTGTCTCTTTCTACATTGGGCCAGTGGCTATGGAGGGCATCGTCTCCTCAGCAGATTATTGGAATAAAAGAGGGTAAGCAGAGACCTGTGATATCTATAAGTGCATAATTTAGAGTATTTATTTTATTTTATGTAGCCCTCTAGTACCTTATTACTTGCCACTGTTCCTTAAAAATTCTCAACGATGGTCTAGCAGTCTCATTTCTCTTAGGAGTTTGGGACATATTTTATAGAACATAGCTCATTTTAGAGTCTGTGGGAGATCTATAACTTCTTTACCAATGTAGGTCTCAATCTTTTAGCATCTCAACTCCAAAATCAGAGGAGAGGATATGATTGGGTCAGCCCAGTGAATGACTTGATTTTCCCTAGGTGAGGTGTTCACTCTGGTCCAATCATTTATGGCCAAGGAGGCAGAATCTTGAAGTATAAACATGATAACCTAAACTCATTTCTTTGGCAGGGTCTGTGGATGAGAGGCAATTTCAAACAAAAAGACAGGGCTAGATACACCCCTAATCACACTGAATTTGGGGGGGCTGCTAAGTCATAGACAAGGTATTTGTGTCAGGCATTCTTACCTAAGCACTGATAACTGGGAAGACTCAGCTTCCACTGCTGCCCTGATCTCTAGGGGCAGATTGATCACTGGTGGCCTCCAATGAACCACACCTCCTAGTGTTTACGCCCTTGTGTACTCCCCTCCTCACTGACTCTAGACTTGACTGTGGGACTTGTTTTGGCCATTGAGACATTAGCAAAGTGGTGACAAAAAAATTTCATAAAGGAATTCACAATGGGGCTTGTCCTCTTGAAATGTTCTTTCTTGGAAGCAACTTCCATGCTTGGACTTCCAAGAAGCTGGGACTAAACTACTGGATGGCAAGAGGTCTTGGAAGATAAGAGGTTATCTTGGATGTCTGACCCAGCCGAGCTCCCAGCTGAATAGAGCCCATAGATGGTCTCAGCCATACCATGTGGAACAGAAGAACCACTCAACTGATACCAGTCAGTCTACAGAATCATAAAAATAATAAACTGCTGTTGTTTTAAGTGACTGTTTTAGAGTAGTTATAAGGCTGCAAAAGATACCTGAAACCTGTCCCTTCTCTAAAATTTCCTTGGCTACAAAACTAATCTGAAATTCAAATGTCTGGCCCAGGACCCTTGGAGACAATTTTCTGGCACTGGGAATGTAGCCAAAGGGCCATGGAAATGAAATCGGAATATGTCTTTGATCTCTCCTGTTCTCCTGAAAAGTAAGAAACATGTCCCTTCTGTTAAATTACCTTGGCTACAAAACTAAACTGGAAATTCAAACGTCTGGCCCAGGACCCTTGGAGAAAATTTTCTGGCACTGGGAATGTAGCCAAAGGGCCATGGAAATGAAATCGGAAGATGTCTTTGATCTCTCCTGTTCTCCTGAGAAATTGGGTGGTTCTTCTGTTCCATAAGGTATAGCTAAAGTCATTCATGGGCTCTATTCAGCTGGGAGCTTGGTTGGGTCTTGGGCATCCAAGACAACCTCTCATCTTCCAAGACTTTTCACTACTCAGAATAATTTACCAGCAAAAATCCTGAAAAGAAAATAAATCCTTGAGTCATGAGGAATAAGAATGTTCTACTAACTGGCCAGATAAGACCAGGCTTTCGCACAGTGCCCACATTCTTCTCTCACATGTCTTGTTTCCTCCTCAATAAATACACCAGCTTTAAGGCAAGGCCATGGATTTGTCTATTTACTTGGTCTTCTGAGATACCAAGAAAGAAAACCCTCTTCAAATGCTTCCTGTTCTGTTGCCCAGTCTTCTGTGGTGTGGCCCAATGTGTGATGGGTTGTAGGTCCTGGTTAATGCCAGAGAAAAATATCCAGAAACATAAAAATAACCATCTTCTAAGGCCATTAAAAATAGTACTGGCTATGATATCTCAGGAGTATTTTTGGTTTGTCACTGGCTGAAGGTATGTGACTCCCATGTGTCCCCACTTGCTCACTGATTGATTCCATGACACTAATTCAGGATTTATGGTTCCAAGTATTATTAAACACACCAAGATATTTATGTTCCAAAGCACCAAGACTAGTGTTGACAATCTCTTCTCTTTGAACACATGTCACTGAGCAAGCTCTGAACTTTTTCCAAAAGGAAGTTTTTATTCATTCATTTAAGAAACATTTTCTTGTATGGCTACCCTGTGTAGATATCTAGCAGGAATCAATGTCATGGCCTGGTAGATACCTTGTTTGAGGCTAGCCAGCTAGCCTGCATCCTCCCTCTTGGAAGAGCAAACCAAGCAACTATTTTTTGAGAGGAAGATTACTTCCTTCTTTAGCCTGATGATGTTTCTTTCCTTCCCCAAGCCAAGAGTGAGCCCATGATTCATGCCAGGCCAATTAAATGTTCTCACTCTGGATTTTAAATCAAAATAGATTAATAAAGAGACTAAAAACAAGTTGGCATTTGGGCATCACACGCCCCAACCAGGATATTCCACTAGAACATTTCCTGCCACTTTAGGGAGCTTTCTGCTTTTTAAAGCTGCCTCGTTCCTGCTTGTTTCCAAGCCCTGTGCTCTGGCCTGACTATTGATTCCAGTTGTCCTTTCCACAAACTCCTTTTTTCTTAGATTAACCAGACCAATTTCTGTTGCTTTCATCTAAAACACCCAAACTGATTTAGGAAATGAATGAGACATTCATTTCAGAAACTATCAATTTGATCAGGAAGAACTACACTAAACACAAAAAAATATGTTACAAATAGTTGTAAAAAAAATAAACAGGGTGCTATAGAAGAGAATAATAGGATGCTCTAATTGAGATGATGGGGCCCTTGAAGGCCACTGCTGATTAGCAAGGCTAAAGAGACAAGGAACAAAGAGAAAGAAGCTTTCTGACGGAAGACAGAGGACCGAGAGAACAAAGGCCCTGAGCAAGGAGATGGTTGCATTCCAGGAAGGAGTGGAGGCTGGTGCCTTTGGGAGGGTTAGTCTGAGTTGAGGCTGGAGAGCAGGGCGTGGGCCCGATCACTCACAGTCTGGTGGGTTATAGAGAAACCTTAAATTTGATTTCAAGACAGTACAAAAAAACCTATTGGAACATTTTAAGTCTGTGAGTAACATGATCTAATTAGATTTTAAAACAATTTCTCTGGCTGCTCTATAAAGAGTTGGCTCAGAGGACAAGAGGTAGGGAATTATTAAATGGTCTGGGAAGGTGCTGTTAGGCTAGATGGTAAAAGAGATGGAGAGAAGCAAAGTCCCATTAGGACTAATAGGCACTATTTATATGCAGAACTTTCTGCTCCTGAGTGTGACTGCCTGTGGGCAAGAACAGAGCCCTTTTTTCTACACCCCCTGCAGTACTAGATAGGTTGTGCTTCTGTAGAATTCCACAATTTACAAAGTGCTTCTTGGTCCAAATCTCACTGGATCCTTGCAGCAACCCTCAGAGGTTGTTGAAAATAAACTAAGGCCTGGAGGGAGAGGTTAAATGGAAGAGGCACACAGTTGAGAACAACCAAAGCAGGTCTTGGATCTTATTTCGCCCCATCATCGCTTGCTGCCCCTAGCTCAGTGTTTAACCTATAAGTTGTAGAATCCCCAGAACTGTTTGCAGATCTGAAAATGAACTGAGACCTTCCAATGCTCTTTGGTGGCCATTTTTGGTCCATCTGAAGCTGGGCTCTATAAAACAGTCTTAGAACTTCATTTGCATCCTTCACCATCACTGGCCCCATGACCTACGTAACCACTGTCAAGCTATGCCCAGCACATGCTGAGCACTCTGTAACCAAGTCATTCACTCCTATCACCTTTTACCTCTTTCTGCCTGGATCTCCTTCAACGTTGTTTGAGTCATTTCTGTCATCTTTCCCTGGAATGCCTACTTCCCTTTGCCTGGATTAGTGTTTGGATAGGCAGCATCAGAATCACTTGGCAACTTGTTAGAAATGTAAATTCTAGCCCAAGACCTATTGGATGAGAAACCATGGGGGTGGCCCAGTCATCTGTGCTTCAATAGGCCTGCCAGGTGATTTTTATGCATGCCAAAGTTTGAGAACCACTAGCCCAAATATTTCCAGGAACAGCCCCTGAAAGTGGCAGACAGCTGAGCTAGTGAGGGACATGTTTTCTACAAACCCAAGTAGGGGCTGAAGTCACTGATGGGTCTTGCCCAAGCTCTGGGCCCACATGGCTGAACAGTAGTGACAGCTCCAAGCTAAAGAACCTAATGAAGCTCTGAGGGGTCTTTGTGGGACCATTTTCTGCTGATCTTGAACCCAATGCTTCTGTGGACTACACCAGATCTTCAAGGAGGAGGCTTGGAAGAGGGTACAGAAGGGAAGCTGTCCAGTCCTTCTTCTCTTTGCCCTTTATATTCATACCTCCTCTATTCACCAAACATTTACTGAGCACACACAACGTGCCTGGGTCTGTGATAGGCTCAGAGAATACTGATTAGAGTCTTCCTGGAGATGGGGATCAATCAGGTAGATAAATGATTACAGGTAACACTGACAAGTAGCTTGGCAGAGGTATGTATTAGTCAGCTAGGGCTGCTGTGACAAAATACCACAAACTGGATGGCCTAAACGACAGAAATTGATTTTCTCACAGTTCAGAAGTCTGAGATCAAGAAGTCAGCAGGGTCACTTTCTCCTGAGGCCTCTCCCTTTGGCTTGCAGATGACTGCTTTTCTGTTGTCTCCTTCACGTGGACTTTTGTCTGTGCGTGTGCATCCCCAGTATTTATTTTTGTGTTCTAATCTCCTCTTATTATAAGGACACAGGTCAGATTGTGTTAGGGCCCACTCATAGGACCTCATTTAACCTTAATTACCTCTTAGAGGCCCCGTCTCCAAATTCTGCGGTACTGGGGGTCAGGGCTTCAACTAATGGGTTTATGTGAGGAAGAGCCCTGACATGCTGTGACCAGAACTCTCCTCAGTGGACTAGGGAGCAACTGCATGGGGTAGTCAAAGGGGTTTTCCCTCTCTGACTTAATCAAGGTGATGATTAAGCTTAGTTCTAAAACATGTTTTTAAGTGAATAGGGAGTGGGGAGTAAATTCTGGGCAGAACAAAGCTACCTTAAAAAGACAGGAAAGCGGGGCGATCCTATTGAGCCTGGAGACAGGAAGTACTTTAATGTGGCCAGAGTGAGTGGTCTGTGATGTTGTATCTCACTGCCCAGATCAGGGAAGTCCAGAGGCCCAGTCTAGATTCCCCATTAACTTCAACTAATGCATCGATTAAGTTCTTTGGTCAAGAGTTTAAGTCAAAATGGAATTTATAGGAAGATTGTTAGGGAGCTCAGAGAGCTGTTGGGAAAGCAGGAGAACTAAGCATAGAAATGGTGCTTCAGGGGACCAAGCATCAGAAACTGCTTAACTGCCTCAGCAGGGTGAGCCTGTAGGAACAAACAAGGTCTGACGGCTTTCTCTGCCCTTGCCTTGAGATGCTCCACTCAAGATTCAAGATCCCACTCAAAAGAATGATAACATCAAGTGCTGATGAAGAGGTGGGCAACTAGAAATATCTTACAATGCTGATGGGAGGTAAACTGGTGCCCAAACCTTGGAAAGCTGTTATGCAGCATCTACTAAGTGTAAACATACTTACGTATCCATGACTCAGCAATTCCATACTTTCAAATATAAGAACTTTGGGTGACACTTGAAGGAATTAGATTGTGTCAAGAGATTGCACTATTTCACGGTTTTTCCTTTTGCATCGTCTCCTCTCGGTGCTCTTTCACAGAAGCAGGAAGCACACCAGTCAATATGCAGGGTGTTTGTTGTTTGGTTTGTTTGATGGGAAGCACCTTTTCTGTCACAACCAGCTGTACCCTGAAGTACAGTATAGCACACTGTACCTCATTCCAACAGCATTCACTGGAACAGTAGGTATACTCAGTGTAGAAACACAGTAAGTATAAATTTTTTACATAGACAAAACTTGGCAGCATTATGTGAGAGGTTTTCTGTACACCACTGTGCTTCTGGCAGGTGTTGAGGACCACAGAGCTAGTCCTTGTATCTAGCGGGGGCTCAGCACATATAGTAAAATGATATATGTTGCATTGAATGGACTCCCCTCTGATTTGCTTGGGGCAGGCTCGGCATGACTTCTATTGGTCTGAGTCCAGGCTGGATAGGTCAAGCACTGTTCTGATGACTCTGTTCAGTTGAAAAATAATGTTCTATTGAATACTTTGCTCCACTGAAAAATAATGTTCAGTTTGCTGCTTCTGACTTCTTGGCCAATTTTGTCAGCCTTTCAACTAAGATCTGGGACCATTGCCTTGTATGTACCATCCACAGGATTTCCTTATTAATGGTCCTTTTATGGAGTGGCTGGACTGAGCAGCATGCCTGCCATTGGTTCACACCACTATACAGTTAACTTGTTATTTGTAGTAAGCATGTTCTACAACATTGTCAGGCACCCTTCATTAGTGAATACTAAAACATTGCTCCTAGGGGGAAATACACATACACACACACACACACACACCATACACACACATCTCATGTAGATTATAATCCTAAACCCTAAAAACAAGTTATCCAGGGAGATTCCATTTTCTTTATTTTACAAAAAAAGAAAATGAGGTCCAACAATGTTTAGTCACTTGCCTGAGACTGCCCCACTGACTCTGGGCGGGAGCCTCAGCTTCTTGCATTGCACTGTGCTGCCCCCTACCAGCTCCATTGTCAGCTGCTCTCCGTGTGAGAGCTGAAACACCAGGGCAGGGTGCCCCCTTGGTCACCCTCAGCCACTGTGCCCTTGGGGCAACTCAAGTTCTTCACTTTTCTGCACATGTCAGCAAATTACTATGAAAACCCTGCAAGTGTTTGATTTGGGGGTTACACACAAGTTTTAGCCAGTAGGTGCTATTTACAAACATAGAATCTGTGAAAAATGAGGATCAACTGTATATTGTTCATACTGTTCATGAGAACTCAGACCTTCAACCCCATGTTTCCATCCTGCCCTCTCTCCTCACAATGTGCTATGTCCTTAAGACTCCAAACTTTTCAATTGTCATTTATTTTTATTAATGATTTCCCAAAATATCATCAACATGTATATCTATGCAAGCAGATGACAACCTTAAAGAGATAGATGGACATGTGTGTATGGACATATGAGGCCACATTTGACCTTAATAGACCCAACCAGTGCCTTTCTTCCTGGCTTTGCAAGGTCCTTGAAGAAAAGGCTGACTATGGGAATGTCTGTGGCCCATATTATTTGACCTTCAAAATAAAAACAAAATGGAGTATCTGTTTGGGCAAGGCAATTACAATGCATAGAAACATTGGCTGACAGAATGAGCACAAGCTCCTCCTCCCCTTTCTTGAGCTTCTGGAGGTTTGAGAAGAACAACTGAATTATGAATGATGCCTTAGCCCATTTAATTTCAGTAAACAAAGAAAGTCATCCCCTGCAACCTCCCCAATCAAAACCCCTCACAGGCCGGCCCTGTGTTGATGACTGACATAAAAGGAGTTCTTTCTCAAAGGGGAGGTATAAAAAGCAACCAGGTTGTAACACCAACTCTACCTTAAACTCTGTGAGCCAAGGTGGAAAACAGGAGGTATGACATTTCTTTGTATCATTGAGAATGGAATCAGCATCTTAATTTATCATCTATGATAACAGCTATGAGTAGCCATTGACTGAGTTGGGTCACAAAGCATTCTTGGTCCCCAAGAGATTTTAATCTAGTAGGAAAAACTCTCAAAACAGCATTTGCTGAGTGAAAGCCAAAGTAGGGGTGGTAGGGGTGGAGGGTGTAGTGGGGGTGGAAGGTGTAGTGGGGTGGTGGGTATGGTGGGAGTGAAGGGTGTAGTGGGTGTGGTGGTTGTTGTAGGGGTGGAGGGTGTAGTAGGGGTGGAAGGTGTAGTGGGGGTAGTGGGTAAGGTAGGAGTGGAGGGTGTAGTGGGTGTAGTGGGTGTGGTGGGTGTGGTAGGGGTGGAGGGTGTAGTGGGGGTGATAGGCATGGTAGGGGTGGTGGGGAAGAAAGTGCTTGGGCCTCAGACCACAGAGGTGGCAGAGTTCCCAAGAGGGAAACATCTCTGAGGGCTAGACTTACGGGCACTTGAGGAGAGCTATAGAGACTGGGTCTTAGGGGCAAGCTTGGCAAGTAGGATTTAATGGGGGTGGGGAGTGGCAGGTGGGAAGGGGAAGGGAAAGACATGTGGGCCTCAGGGTCAAAGGCACAGAAGTTTCCTTTTTCAGCCCAAACCTAGTTTATAAAATCTCTGCTGGTGACAGTGAGATATTCAGCCAATGCCTTTCTTTTGCTGTGAAGGTGCCAATACTGGGTCCGGCTGAGAGTAAAAACTGTGTGTCTCACACCTTGCCCCTTGTTCCCACACACTCCTCTGCACACCAATCAATGACAATTAGGCTTTCAGGCCTCTCACATATTTTAGCATTCAAGCAGTAATGGCAAATACAATAAATCTCCACTGTAGCAACTAAATATTGATTTTCTTCTGCAGAAATCTTGTCCCTAGGAGTCATGAAGTTGCAGACGTGAAGTTTGCTGGGGCAGGTCTGCTAGTACATGACAGGAATGGGTCAGAAACTGTCTGGGAAGGAATGTGTTCCTCCGATGTTGGGGGGCAGTGTGGGGGCCATATTGGAAATCCAGACTTGGTGGGTAGCGATTGGAGACATGCAGGACCCCAGTGGGTGGGAGGTTTGGGAGGACAGCAGGGCTCAGGCATTGGAAAGTGATGTCCAGGCTTACCAGTGCCCGGTTTTCCAATGGAAATAGGACACAATGCTCTGAGCACTTCCTGCATTTTTGCCATTACATGTTTGTTTATGTGTTTGCTTGTATGATGTCTAATTGCACAACTAGACTGAAAGCCCCAGGAGAGGAGATTCTGTACGGGCGTTGTTCACCATGTTGCACCCAGCACAGCACCTGGCACATGGTAGGCTCAACAGAATATTTATTGACTAAAAGAAACATCCTTGCTAAAAAGGTCATCCAGTCACACAGAAATAGTTCTAGTGACAGGAAACTCCTTCTCTCCTTTGGCAGTACATGCTGTCTCTGGTCATAAAATTGTTCCTATGTTGATCTGATTCCTATGTCTTCCACCCCACAGAGAAAACTAGTCTAAAAAAATAAGAAATAAAAATATTTGTTTTGTCCATGGCAACCCTTCCCACATTTCAAGATACCTGTCTTATCACGTAACATCTTTGTTAAGAAGCGCATCCTGAAGCAGAGAACCAAGAGAGCTCTCCTCTACCCCCCAACCTTGCATCCCTTCTCTCATCAAGGCAGCCAAATGGGAGGGAAGCAGGGGACACAACTTCTCTGTGTGGAAGTTTCGTTCACTGAGACAATAACACTTTGCCTCCTTCACCTTCATCTGGACTGGTGATGGTAGACCAGTTCTCATTTGATTTTTTTTTTCAGAGCATTCATGTGTCAGTATTGTTTTCCCAACTCTTATGAACAAGTAAAAGACAAATCCATTGTCATTCAAAAAAGTGGATACTGAGAATGGGTTTATGGACATGTCTCTGAATAAAAAAGTTTTTTCTTAATTAGTTATTTGTGGTAGCTGATGTAATAATGGTGACCTCATGTTAGCAAGATGTTGGCTCTCTCTTCATGGGTATGTGTCAGTCAGCAACTATTATAATATGTTATATAACAAACTACTCCACACTGGTTATAATGCACGTGAGCTGACTAAGGTAGCTTCAAGCTGAGGATCAAGTTCACATTTGCCCGAGTGTCTCATTATGGAACTGAGACAAAGGGACAGCAGTGACCTGCAGCATTATCTCTCATGGTAGAGGGCAGAATCTTCCAGAGGAGCAGGCAGAAACGTGATGCCTTTCAAGACACAAGCTTGGCAGCAAGAGAAAAGTAGCTACAAGGGAACTCCCATAAGACTGTCAGCTATTTCCCAACAGAAACTTTGCAGGCCAGAAGGGATTGGCAAGAAATATTTAAAGTGATGAAAAGCAAGGACCTACAACCAAAACTACTCTACCCAGCAAAGCTTATCATTTAGGACTGAAGGACAAATAAAGAGCTTCCCAGACAATAAAAAGTTAAAGGAAGTTATTACCAGCAAACCAGTATTATATGAGATGTTAAAGGGTCTCCTTTAAGAAGAAAAAGAAAGTGAAGATTATATGAACAATAAAATGGCAATAAATACATACCAATCGACAATTGAATCTAAGAAAAACAAAATAAACTAACAAGCAGAACAGGAAAAAAAAGTATCAGAGTCAGCAACAAAGATTATCTAATATTTAAAAGTGTATATTCTATAAAAAAAAAGACATAGGTTTGAAATGATCAAATTTTACTTGCATTCACATTTCATTGGCCAAAAGCAAGTCACATGGCCTGGCTCAACATCAGTGTACCCTCCCTTCAGGGAGGGGGGCTAAAGGAAGCATATATTTGCTCTGAAGTAACCTAATCTACTACTAGGTGGTCAGAGCAGTCCTGGGATGGAGGGCATCAGCCTGGGCAGGATGCTGGTGGCTGAGGTTCCATCAAGAAGGGGCAGAAACCCAGGGAATTTGTGAGTGGATAGATACGGAAAATAAAGCAAACTTTGTCTGAGGGAGGGTACAGATGGTCACTGTGGTGAACTCCAAAAGGTCAGTGGTATATCCAACAAAAGCAAAGCCTGAGGAAAGACAGCAATTGGTCCAAGATTGTCACCTGGGGAGCCTGCAGCATTTTAGAAGGTACCTGCTGCCTATTGTGAGTATATATATACCAAGGGAAGGTTGTAAAAAATACTCCCAAGATTCTTCCCCACCCCTCTCCCATAGTCTTTTTCTTCACGTTTACTCTCCTTTCTTTTCTTTTTGTACTTCGCCTTAGGGTTGACTCTGCCCTGCTCCTTCTGGACCCTACTTTCAGACCACATCTCTTGTTTCCTCACCTGTGCCCTTGCTTCCTAAAAGGCACCTTAGGTCTTCCACAATCATTTGGAGAAACCGATCACTTGCAGTTTGCTGAGTGAAGCTAACTAGTTGGCTGGTCTGTGACTTTATTCTGATGTGGACATTGGGGATGAAGAGTGCCTCAGAGTAGCCAGCTTCCAGGTATCAGCGAGAGCTCTGGTATCAACTAGACAGGGCTGCAACCATAACTGTTGTTTGGGGGCTTATCACTTCTACTTCTGTGTGACACATCACTCTAACGCTCAGTGGCTTAACACAAGTCTATATTATTTGTCACGCGTCTGTGGACAGGGTGAGGTCAGAGACTAGAGGCTGGGCTCGGCTGAGTGGTTCTGCCGTTCTCTATTTGGCTCACTCGTGCACAGCCAACAGGGTAGACTGATCTAGGATGGACTTGTGGGAAGTGGCCTAAATCTACATCTCTTTTTCCCTTCCTGGACTAGTGGGTGGACCCAAACATGCCCTTCTCAAGGCAATTGCCTGAGCGCAAGAGAACAGGAAGAAACAAACACCCACAAGGCCTTCTGAGGCCTGGGCTCAGAATTGGCATACCGCCTGTAGTTTGGGAGTCCCCAAGACCACCCCCAGGTTCACTAGAAAGAGCTGCAGAACTCAGCAAAGCTGTTATACTCCTGGTTACAATTTACTACAGCAAAAGATACAGATTAAATCAGCAGTGGAAAAGGCGCATAAGACAGTCTCCAGGAGACACCAGGTGCAAGCTGCCAGTTGTCCAATCCCAGCAGAGGTCTACAGGCGGTGCCATTTTCTCCCAGTGATGATGTATGACAGCATACCTGACTACTGCTGCCCAAAGAAGCTCATTCAAGCCTCAGTGTCCAGATGCCTTATTGGGCGTTGGTCTCACAGGCATGGCTGACTTTGCTGTGTGACTGACATCAGTTTTGAGCCTCTCCAGGGGTATAGCTGATACAGTGTATTTCAAGGCCCCCACCATAAATCACATTGTTGGCATCACTACCTGGACTGGCCCAAGGACTCCAGGTAAACAAAGATACCCTCGAAAGTCAGGATTTTCTGAAGGCTTAAAGATTACCTTCCAGGAACCAGGAACCAGCCTAGGGCCAAAGCTTTCTTTGGACCGTGCAGAGCTAGTGCCACTCAGACCTGCTGAGTTAATCCTTCATTGCATGGTGTCTCTTCTGTCTCATTCTTTTGGCCAAACCAAGCCACATGGCTGAGCCCAGTTAAAGGGGTGGGGTGCCACAGTTTTGTAGCAAAAAGCGTGGATACAGGGGGATATGAGGAAGCTGGGCCATCGGTGCAATCCACCACAAGGACTCTGCATGGGGCAAGGCCTGGACCAACACAGGGGCAGCCATGGTGGCCTGTCATGGTCTCGACACTCCTAGGACACAACACGTGCTCACACTTCTGTGTGGTGTTCTCCACTTTCCCACAACTCCTCATCTACTTGGAAAGCTGCCACTGAGGTTGTAAAATCTCCCTCCCCTAGGCACTCTCCCGGACCATCCCCAGCAAAGGCAGGAGCCATCTCCTGAACTGATGCTGATCCAGCTAATGAATCATGGTTCCGCCTTGCCCAGTGCTCTGAGATGGGGAGACAGCCCCTTTACCACTCTCTTTCTGAATTTTCCTCTATCCTCTTCTGACCATCACGGAACTCAGTTTCACCCAGGACAACAATTTACCCACCCCTACATTTGCTTTGGAGACTCTGTGGCCCAACCATCTGCTTGTATTCATGATAGAGTTGTTCTGTGCCAGGATTGGAAAGAGCACATCAATTCTTCTGATGGCTGTTTCCAACCCTCAGTTATCACATTACCCCCTTGGTTCTTCTCCTCCCACATGCTGAAACTATTTCCACTGCAGGACCGAATTAGTTAGAATCTTTTACAATCCACGCCCCATTGCCCAGGCTTGTAAAATGCTTTATGAGCAAATATATTGCCTTCTCCTTGGTGCCTGGGGTGTAGAAGTGGGGTTGCAGTAAACATCTCTGGAATCAGAGCAACTCCTGAGCCTATTTCAAAGCAAAATCAAGCCTCCTGATTCTTTTATCCAACCCTGAAGATGTCAACTGCTTCTTCCCAAATGTCACCCCTTCCATGTAGCGTGGTGCCATGTTTGCAGTATGGCCAGGTAAGGCATGGGAGAAGCTCCCAGGTGCTCCTGAGCGGCGCTGCTCAAACTTTAATTTGCATGGAGGGCTTCGTTAAAGTGCAAATTCTGGTTTGGTAGGTCTGGAGTACTGCCTGAGATTCCATATTTCTCACAAGGTCCTTGGTGATGTTGCTGCTGCTGGTCCCAGGACTGTATCTGAGTACTGAGGGGCTAGGCTAGCACTGGTTTCCGATGCTGGCTGCACATTCTGATCACCTGCTGGAACTTTAAAACATGTCAATACCTAGTGCCAGTGGTGGAATGGCCTACTCTCAGGTTTGGTACCAGGACTGGCAGCATCAGCATCACCTGGCAACTTCTGAGAAATGCAAATGCTCAGACCTCTCCAGACCAAACACCGCATGGGCAGGCCCCGTAGTCTGGATTTAACAAGGCCTCCAGGTGCGCACTGAAGTTTGTGAACTACTGTGGTTTTTGCCTCCTCGTGTGATGGGATGGGAACTACAGAACATCCCACGAAGTCATCTAGGTGAGGTTCTTGCCGTAATTTGATTTGATCGGAATCTAATCGTGAGGAAACAGTGATTTTCTCAGACTTGGTAACGCTCTGTGTTCATGTGGGAGGATGTTTTTTCTTAGGGAGGCATGCTAAAATACTTAGGGGGAAATGTCTGCAGGCTACTTTTGAATGGTTTGGCTAAAGGGAAGTGTGTGCGCATGTGTGTGTGTATAAAACAGAGATGCCATGGTACGGCAAGATGTTAGGAGATGGTGAATTTCGATAAGAGGTTTGAAGGAATCCCACGAACTTTCATTTCAAATCTTTTGTATTTTTGGAATTTAAAAAAAATAAATGAAGAAGTAGTAACCATGCTGGGCCATGGCTCCAGTGTCTTAGGATTTAATTAGGTTGGGGTAAAAGATGAATATATTGTAAGGTCTCTGCCTGGTCATTTACATGTGTGGCCAGTTCCGAGAACTTCCATTCTAGGGACACTGTTTTAAAACTATGGTCATAAAACCACCTGCATCAGATCCCTCCCGGCTGCTGGCTTACATGCAAATCCTGAGCCTCCTTTATGCACAGAAATGAGATCTCTGGGGCAGCACCTCAGGCAAGCACCTTAGAGGATTTTGATGCTAGTATTTGAAAATTGTTATTTGAAGCCTGTCAGAGCATTAGGTTACCAATCCAGATTGCTACAGACCCAGGAGGTAAAATGCTCAAGTGAAGCAGGCCGGGCATGTAAGGCAATAGGGAGCGGTAGAGACTAAAGCAAACAGGAGACTACAAATCCAGTTTAAAGCTCTAACCTCCAGCTGACTATGACAAGAACGCATTGCCTGTGTTGATTTATTGCCTAGTGTCACCAGATCCTTCTGCCTCTGTCTCTTTTCTTTTTAAGAGACGCTAAGAAGTACAGAATTTTTAATCTTCCCATTTTAAAATGGTGATGACTTCCTCAAAAACTATTCAAACACCATGTAAACTAAACAAAACATGTCTGGGATAGTGTTCAGCCTACTGATCCCTCGTTTGCACACCTCTGGGATGAGCTTAGCAAAACTACCAGGAAACCATACAGGCCATGGTTCAAGGGTTCCGTAGCTCTGCAGCTCAGACCCATGGGTGCTCTTGGACATTCTCTTGTACCGCAGTGCCCCTCGCTCACTGGAACCATGGCAGAACAAACAGCTGGAAGGTGGCTTGCCGAGACTGACCTGCAGTTGGGAGAGCAGGAGAACTTGTGTGGACAGTGCTATCATTTCAAAGGTCCCCCCCCACCCCACTTCTTAGCACGTTCTGTGTCTCTCAATCCAACAACCATGCCAACTTCCCACAGACCCTGGGGTACGAGGCTCTGGCCCCAACATTTCCACTACCCTGCTTTGCCAGTTTGGGCAAGTCACATTCCCGTCTCTGTACCACCAGTTCCTCCCCTGTGGAAGCAGACTGCTGTCACTGTTTTGTCAGCATCCGAACTCTTCTTTCCTAAAATTCTAACGATATCTTATAGCAAAACCCAAATATGAAACAAAAGCAACACAGAATTGAATTCTCTTGGGCTGATTGGGACATGCTAATACCCTCATGCAGCCATAGGTGTCAGGGAATGGAGTTTGAAAACTACAGGTTTGTTTATTTTCAAGCAACTCTTCCAGTTTAGAAATGTGCTTATTTTTCCACGTGTGAGATATTTATAAACAATTTCCTTTAAGTCTCTCATTGGTTCATATTTTAACTACAACTGTGGGGAAGACCATTTCTTCGAGGCATTTATTGATGCCTTCTAGTTACACGGAACTGTGCTAGATGCTATAAAGGGAAATAGCCCGGGTCTCCAACTCCCAGGTGTTAGGATTATAAATCTTGAGAGGTCAAAGGGAAAGGGACCTTAGATAGATTCTAATCCTGTATTTTATAACCTATTCTAACCTATGACCTCTTTCTGATAGAAATGATAATCTCACAGACTGAGAGTGTTTGATATCATCCCCACTCTCTACGTGGAGACATCTTTTGTCCATTTGCTTTCTGTATTTTATATTATGAGAACAATAGGTATTGTTTTTTATGTTATATATAAAAATCATATAATAACTGTATTATTGACCTGGCTTTTTCCAAAACACACATGTCGTACCAAAAAGATTGAGTGCATCAGAATCCTCTGCGCTGCTGGCTTAACATGCAAATCCTGGGCCTCATTTATGCACAGAAGTAATGCTCCCCCTCCCCATTCACTTATAATAAATGGCCCAGTTAATTCTTCTTCATTTACGCTTGAGCCTTGGTTTCCTTAACTGTGAAATGTAAAGACATAACATGGAGAATGACCTGGGTTTGGGGAGATTGGTAGGGGTATAGATGAAACAAGATTAGCCTCAGACTGATAATTATTGAACCTGAGTGATTAGTATAAAGAGATTCTTTAAAAGTTCCCTCCACTTTGTATGTTTTGAAATTTTCCATAATAAAAGGGGTAACATGAAGATATTACATACCTGTGGGTTGAAACTGAGTATTTTACCCAGTTCCAAACCTAGAAGCACTTTGAACAGCTTCTTCATTTTTGCAACTACATCTGACCTTGGTCCCTGCACTCATCTCTGCTCCCTGACTCGACCCAGTTTGTTGAACAAAAAAAAACAAACAAAAAACTCACACTGCGCCCCTTGAGGACAGATGAGAAATTGCAGCAGTCCAAATTCCAGATTGGAGGAAGCTCCAGATTCTGGGTAATTATTCCTTCACTCATCTTCTTGCTAGCCACAGATGGAGTCGGTCCTGGCCTCTGAAAGTCCTTTGTAGCCCTGAGTTCAAAGGGTTAACACTCTGTCCCTGGAATGACTGGGTTTCCATTTGGTCAGTGTTGCCTTTCAGGCTGATGTCTTGTACATCGATGCGACCACATACGTTTTTGGTTCCTGAGTACATGGTAACTGACTCAGATTACCCCAAACTGAGAACTGATTACATTCGACTTCTCCATCCAGGTTGAAATAATTAACTCACCTGTCTCCTGAGTGGTGGAGAAAAGGCTTCTGTAACACTGGATCCTGAAAGGACGGGCAGTGTACCCTCAAAAAAAAAAAATCAGAGCCTGCTACTAACTAAAGAATCTGTGGGACTCAAATATGGTGGGGAGGGGACAGGGCACCAAAAGGACTGACACATGAATAATCCATCTGTGACAAAATGGTTTCCAACTAATTAAACATAGAAAAACCACTTTTAGAGAAGATAATCCTATTGGATCAACTTGCAAGGTTTTTCCAGCCAGCTTCTGCCTCTTGAAGCTTCAATTAAAAGCTGTTTAACAGATGGTAATTTCTGAGTCACAAAGTTAGACTCTCTGGCAACCATGTGTACTGTTGGTATCCCAGGGGATCCTGGCCACATATGGCCCTGGAAGAGGTGTGAGAGCTCTTTCTTGGAATGCAGGAGAGAGCTCCTCTCCCACCTATAGCAGACGACAGGCGTTTCAACATAACCAGAGAGAGTGATTAGCAGGAGAGACTTCCCAGATAATTCAGGAATTCGGGGGCTCTGTGAGTAATAATGCATCAGGGCTAGAAGAGAGCTTGAATGTTATCTTCTAGTGCAGGTGTTTTTTGTTTGTTTGTTTTTGTTTTACTTTGGGGCCCTAATTCATTGTGCAATCCTTTCTTTACACTTGTGGGACTCCTAGAGGATATTTTACTGACAATCTGACAAATTGGTCAGAAGAGGGGCTTGAAGAGACTTTGTCTACCTCCTGCTTCATTGCAGGACGAAACCAGGACCCTCTGAAGTGGAGCTTCATTGCTCTTCTCTTCAAAGATTTCTACCAGTGTCGAAGTCACAGCTTCCCTCAGGTGCTGTCACAAAGAAACAAAGCCAGACACTAGTTAAAGGCAGTAAGAAAGGTTTCGTTCAGTCCTACTGCGGTAGGGGACAGACCTTAGCTCAACTCCACTGAATCAAAAGGCAGGAGGCTTTTTAAAGGCTGGATGTGCTGAAGAAAAAGTTCTGAATTACATTGGGGTGGGGGTGGGGGGGTGGTGATTGCTGGGATTAGGCCACCTGTGTTTGCTTTCCCCTATTGTCAATCTAAGGGTTCTTTTTAAAAAATATTTTATTGTTTGTGCTATTACAGTTATCCCACTTTTCCCCCTTCACTTCCCTCCACCCAGCCTGCCCCCTACTTTCATAATCGGTCCCCTCACCATTGTCCGTGTCCACGGGCCCTTCATATATATTCTTTCACTAATCCTTTCACCTTCTTTCAATCAGTCCCCACCTCCCCTCTCCCTTCTTACAGCTGTCAGTTTGTTCCATGATTCTATGCCTCTGGTTCTATTTTGCTCGTTATGTCTATTTTGTTCATTAAGTTCCTCTTGCAAGTGAGATCATATGGTATTTGCCTTTCACCAATTGGCTTATTTCAGTCAGCATAATAGTCTCCAGTGTGTTTGCTTGTTAAAGTTAGTCTCCTACCCTCCCACAGAGACTGGCAGTCAGAGCCCTACTTTTTTTTGAGAATTACATTTCAAAGTGACGGCTCCCAGGTCCTTGAGAAAAATATTCCTGGCTTGTATAAGACATTGGGTTGGCCAAAAAATCCATTTACTTTTTTCTGTAGAATAATAGACACATTTTTCATTTTCGACAATAATTTTATTGATTTGGATATTTGGAGTATGTTGGCTATCTCCCGTGTGGTATAACATTGATCTCAATTAATGTCTCTGTTTGATCACTATCAACTGGTCTACCTGACCATGGAGCTTCGTCCAGCAAGAAATCTCCAGCAGGAAACTTCGCAAATCACTTTTGACAAGTTCGATCAGTTACTGAACCTTCTCCATATACTGCACAAACCTCTTTGTGTGTGTTTCAGTTGCATTTTTACCTCTCTTGAAAAAAATAAAACATACTATGGTGAAAGCTTTGCTTATTTTCTTCCATCTTACATATGAAAATGGCTACATAAAAATTCACCAGTTTTGATAAGTTTTCTTTATAATGCACTCTGATGACAGCTGTCACAATATAATCTAACAAAATTGTTTCGAATGAAGTTAAAGACAACTAAGTGCTACTAGAGCCATCTTACGGAAAAAAAACAAACGAATGTTTTTGTGAACCCAATACAGAACAAGACAGATAAAGGATTTATAATTGCAAGGTTTTTTGTTTGTTTGTTTGTTTGAAGTAAATGCTCCTAAGAAGATGGAGGTCAGGAGCCTATATCGAGGTTTTGGAATAAGTAGTTAATTCTTTTGGCATATCGAGCTTTGTCAGGCAGGAGCTTAAGGAGACAGGAGCCACCCTGCTAAGAATGTGCCCTTGAGCTGTTAGAAGCTATGCTCATATTGTTCACGTCTCAATGTGGAGGGTTGAGAAAGTCATTTGTGCCAAGGCTCCCTGGCCAAGGTTGAGGCCTAGCTGAGAAGAGGGCTCAGAGTTAAAGAGAGCTTTGGTTACAGCTAATGAGCTTTCCACTGCCTTGACAGTCAGGAAATTGATTCAAGTATTTCCCAGTATTTCTCGGGATAGTTTGCACCCATTTCTTCCTGTTCTTTACTGTGGCTGGAAGTTGTTGGTTCGTGTTCTACTTGGAATGGCTCTTTACATATTTATAATTAATATTTCCTAAATTGCATTTTTAAGCTGTTTGAAGACAGGTTCCATGTGTTTGTTTTTTTAATATATATTTTCTACTGTACCTTGTAAATAACTGACTCGGTAAGCATTCATTGACCCAAATTTCAGATTACATGCCATTTTCAATGGTGTTAGCCAACATTCTAGGGCCCATATTTTATTTCTAAAACCACCTTTGTGATTTTTTTCTGAGCTCCCTTCCAACATGGGGTGCCAAAATAAGGCTTGTCCATTTACTCCCATACATTTGACCAGCATATTCTCTTTCACAAATGTTCCCAACAATTCAATTCATCAAACTGTTACTGAGCAGGAGCTATAGCCAGAAAAAGCTGTCCTGGGGGTTGGGGACAGTCCTGGGGGCTGTCCCTCGGGGGAGGAAGAGATCAATGGACCAGGGTTTCTGCTCTCAAGGAGTCTAGTGGGGAGACTGACAAGTCAATGATTCCAATACGTAGTGAGAAGCTCAGTGACAGCGGTGTGTGCATGAAAGAGGATCCTTAATTCAGTTTGGGTGGGAAACGGTCAGGGAAAGTCTCCCAGAAGAGGCAACATCTGCTTGGGTTGGGCTCCCTCAAAGCAGAGCCTGAGAGGGGAGATCTTAGACAAGTGATTTATTGAAGGAGATCAGAAGAGACCTGTAAGGAAATGAGGAGGCACAGAACAGGGGAAGCAGCTAGATAAAGATGTAGTTTCAACCAAAGTCTAGCCTCAATCTGATCCCACAGGGATACCTAGGGATAGTGTGAATTGCACCAAGTTGTCCTTCTCTGAGTCAAGGAGGCCAGCTTTGGTACTCCCTATCAGCCAGTCATTGGCTACAGGCTGCTCCCCAGAGGGAGGGGCCTAACCTCCTCCCTACTTCTGGGAGAGGAGGTTCTTATAAGCAGAGAGTGAATTTCTGAAGAAGGATGTAGTTTAGAGCTGTTAGAAGTCAACGCTCACAGCACCTGGGGCTGGGTATACCCAATCAGCTAACAGGGACCTGGTTAGGGCCCCAGCAGCCTCTACTACAATGTGAGATATATATGAGGGGGAATAGGATGGTGTTTCGGGGCAAAGTTGCAATGGAAAGAGTGCGCATGATGCATTTGGAAAGGGCAAGTGAATTGGTATATATCTTTGCTCAGATTGCTATAACTGAATATCATAAACTGGGTGACTTATACGCAACAGAAACTTATTTCTCACAGTTATGGAGGCTGGAAGTCCACAGTCAGGGTGTTAATATGGTGAGGTTCTGGTGAGGGTCCTCTTCTGGGTTTCAGGCTATTGTATCCTCAAATGGCAAAAAGAGGACAAGAGAGCTCCCTGGATCTCTTTTATAAGGCCACTAATCTCATTCATGCAGGCTCCATCCGTGACCTAATCACCTCCCAGAGGACTGTCTCATAATTCTGTCACATTGGGGGCATGATTTCAAGATATGAATTTGGGGGGAATACAGACATTAAGTCCATTGCACTACAGGTGGGGTAAGTAGAATACAGTACTGCATATAAAAAGAAGCGCGTGTGTGTGTGGCAGCAGTAATATCAGTGGGTGAGGACCCCTCCCCTATCTTGGACACCTGACATAATTGATGTCTGCCCTTCTTCCAGGTTGAAGAAGGCCAGAGAGCTACTCAATAGACAAACAGAAGCAGAAATGGAAGTGAGCTCTGACCAGGAAACACAAAAAGATGACCACTTGAAGTTCTGTGACAGTTGAGTGGCTCCAATTCACAAGGTCGTGTTAGTTTCTCCCCCAGCAGTAGGAGATACCAAGCCTTCTGAGGACAGCTCTGTGAAGAGGCATCTGGCTTGTTCGCCTGCAGTCAAACACCCCGGAAGCCCACACACCATCATCACTCTGCAGCTGTTTCCACGGACTGCCACTTTCAGTGGAGGCCGTTAGCGGGTCCCGGCCCCGAATCCATCTTCTGGCCCAGCTGGTTGCTTAGGAGCTCAAGTTCCTCATGGCATTTGCAAACTGATAAATTGCTGGGGTTCTTTTTGTTGTTGTTTTTCTCCTGTCTTGAGAAGTTACTCCCTTTTGAAAAGACGGACACCGCTGTAGCTTTTTTCCTCCCTCTGGGACCTCGGTCTCACAAGTTCACATGTTCTCAGTTCTACATGTTCTCAAAAATAAGTGTTTTGCAATAACATGTGTCAACTCCTAGTCTTACACTAATGGTTTGGATGTACCAATTTTCAAACAATTTTTCCTCTGTGGAGTTTAATTTGACACACACTTCTCTGCCTACAGGAGATTGGAGTTATTTTGGTATGAGGCACAGGTAAATGATATATAAATGCATTAATGGAGTTCGTGAACCAAGAATCTACTCTGAACCTAACTCTTAAAGGTGACAAAAGATGAAAGGCCCTTGCTGGGATAGTGTGTGTGTTAGTGTGCACTCAGATGTGATTGGATAGTTAAAGAATGCAAAATACAAAATAGCATCCAAACTCCCCAGTTGTCCTGCTTAAGCAGCATATCCTTCTTCACTTTTTAAATATCCAAAATAATCTCTTTGTATCCTCAGGACCAGTCCTGATTTTCATTTTCACTTTGATGACATTCCCATGTCCTGTCAGGCTGTATATTCATTCATTCATTCACTCACTCACTCATTCATTCATTCACTCTACAAAGAAACTTCAGTGTGCCTGTTGTGTAGCAGCCACATTCAGGCACTGGAAATACAGTGGTGGACAAGGCACTCAGGGTCGTGCATCTCGTGGACTTGACTATTTAGGAAAAGGAACAAACATTCAGCAAACCATCTACACATGTCTGTAAAACCACCATTGGAGTTGCTTTAAGAAATCAAAACACAGTGGTGTCTCTATTAGCTATTGCTACATTAAAAAACCAGCCCAAAACTTTGTCTCAAAACAATGACAATAGACTGCAAATATTGATGAGCATTCATTCCTGCTCTGTTGGCCTCGGCTGGAGTGGCTTAAAAGTTGGGCATTGGAATCATTTGAAGGGAAACTCACCCGTCTGGCAGTTAATGATGGCTGTCTGCTGGGCTCTCATCTGGAGCTGTCAGAGGGAACACAGACGTGTGGCCTTTGCATGTGGCCTGGGCTTCCCTACCGTCTGGTGGCTGGGTTCCCAGGTGCCTTGAGAGAGAGCAGAGGAGAAGCATATCATCAGTGCAGTTGTGGAGTCCAGCACAATTTCAGAGGGAAGGGAAACAGACCCCACCTCTTGATAAGGAAATGGCAAGACCTTGAAACAACATGGAGGATCGGAAATATGGCTATGGTGATTCTTGAAAAATGCAATCTCCCACACGTGGCTATGAGTGAGCTAAGGCCGTACAAGAAGGATCCAAGAAGGAGGTGTTAGGCTGGGATCTGGAGGATGCGGAGGGAAGGATGGGTCCTGACTATGGGGAGAACTGAAAGGAGGCCAGTGCAGCGGCAGCACAGTGAGCAAAGGCTGGGGACAGAAAGCTCACAACGATGTAAAAGTCCCCCGTAAGGGCCCTCAAAGTACTTAGCCTATACCTGGTACCTCAGTACTCATCGTTAGTTCATTCCAGAACTCGTGACAAGTGCTGAAACCGAGGAGTACCCAGCGATGAAGCCTTTTCTCTTGCTGGGCGGCATCATGACTCATTCAAGTTCTAGCAAGTACGACAAGTCTCAAGCAAGCGCCTATTGTTGGAATGTTTTTTTTTTCTCATCAAAATGCGACAAGTATAGGGTTTGACAAGTTCTGAAGCCAGAGAGTACCGAGGTATGACTGTACTTAGCATCTGGGTTTTCTATTGCGGCGTAACAAACCATCTCAAACTGATTGACGTAAAAGAGCATCATCGTTTATTATTCTTTTCTCTCGCAGTTCTGAGGGTTGCCTGGGCTCGGCTGGGAAGCTCTTACTAGGGGTCTGTCATGTGGCCATGGTAAGATGGCATCTGGGACTGGAGTCATCCCAAAGCCTCCCTTACTCACATGTTCGGTGCCTGGAGGGGAGACCCCAACAGTGGGGCCAGCAAGACCAGGGCCCCGCAGGCATCTCTTGCTCTCTGGCTCTTGCTCCCTGGTGTCTTGTGTGGCCCCTCCCGTGGAGTAGCGCTTGGGTAGCCAGACTTCTCACAGCGTGGCACATGGTCCCCAGAGCTAGTCTCCCAAGATAAACCAGGAGAAGTTGCGTTAACTTTTCTAACTAGACTTGCAAGTCAGGCAGTGTCTCTGCTGTCACACACCATTCACTAGGCAGTCACCCCGCCCCCTGCCCCAATTTTTCCAGAGGAAAGGACAAGGACTTCTTGATGGTAAGAGTGTCAAAGATCGTGCAGACATGTTTTAAACCCATCACATCTAGGGTGGCCATGCAACTCGTTGTTCAAAGCAAGACAATTTCAAGAGTGAAAGTGTGTGCTTTTCAGGCATGACCTGGACCCTCCTTAGTAAACCAAGTCATATGGTTGCCCTTAGTACAAGGTGCACCAAGCTTTCTTACATTCCTTGGCCTCTCTGACATTCATTGTGTCATTTTACAACATATTCTTTATTCATCAAAATTTGTGTTTTGAACTTTATTTTCTGTTTCTTGATAATTTCTCACTTGTAGATCATAAATATTGTCTTGAGATCACTTTTTCATAATGAATCTAGAACTTCATAGTTACAAATCTTGCAACTTGCAAACTGGGACCGCTTCCGGCACTGTAACCTTAAGTGCTTAGGATGCCTCCTCTCTCAAATGACAGACACACAAGCAATGGAAGAATTTGCTTCAAGAAATGCTTTTTTAAAAACCTCACTTTTTGGCTAAGTGGTAAAAAAAACACAGCAATGACTCATCTGTTGAAATCAAATTCTTCATCCCCAAAAAAGTGTTTTTAGAAGAAGTGGGTTTTTTTTTGTTTGGGGTTTTTTTTTTTTTTTTTTTTTTTTGCTTTTCCCAAAGACAGACTGCATAATATTATTTGCTACTTCTTTTTTCTGAGTAATATATTCCATCTCAGAGGAGAATGATAGTTTCAGACTTAAGCCAACAACATTTTATTTTCAGGCTGTGCCTGATACCCCCTTGTTTGCCCTCTAACCTGAGGAGCGTTCAGTCATGGACCACTCCATATCCACACAGGCCTGCTTTGCCTCCTTCCTTTTGGTCAGCTATCAATCTGTGTTTCTAAAGCCCCTGGAGCAAAGAGAATGCCTAGAGACAGCATTTAGAAACCACCCAAGGTGTAAATAAGCGTAACAAGTTCATTGTCTTGTAAGAGTCCAACCTCAGTCAGTTTCTATGTCCTAATCCCAGTTCTCCATCCAGGAGCCTTCGTTCCTTTCACAGATCTGCACCAGAAAACATTGTCTTTCCTAAGACTCTACAACTCTGTGTCACTATTAAAAAAAAAGAAAAGAAAGCAATGTGATTCATTCCTGATCCATGACAGCAAACACCTCATTCCACTCCATTTGTCTTCTTGGAAGCTGCCACAAATATCTCCTTGCTGGAAAACAGAATTGCAAAACTGGTATCAACTTCTGTTCCAGACTGAAATCCGCAGGAAACTTGTATGAGTCCTGAGCCACAGTCTGAGTTTCCTAAATTAAGAGGGTATTTCAGAAGAAAGAGCAGAGAGTTAAGACTAGGAGAACTAAGAGGAAAGAGCTGAAAAATCCACCGTGGGTGGGAACAGCAGCACCCCACACCTGCTCAGAATGCAAACGGGACTGAGCTTAGGGTGATCAACAGTCCCACTTTGCCAGGGACCAGTGGGGGTTCCTGGCATATGTCTTTCCAATCTGGGAAGTCCCAGGAAAACCAGATGAATTGATGGCCCTACTGGAGTTCCCCTCCTTAATCAGAATCTGCCCCTCTGCTCCCCTAGCAGAAGCCAGGTTCTGCTCTGCAACAAGAAGAGGGGGCAAAGCTGATCCCAGGCCAGGGCCTGGAGGGGAAAGAGCAGAGCCGGAGGGACAGCTAGTCATTTATGCTTCTAGGTTGAGGGGACTGTGGGATGTTTGGGACAAGGAAGCAGAGGTGGTGAAGGTGAGCGATACTGTTCAAAGAGTGGAGCCTGAATTCCACTCTCTGAGGAAGGGGTCCCTTAACTTTGTAAAATGAACAGGTTCCCCCTGAGTTTTGGGTTCCCTTCCAGGCAACCTTCCGAATGAGAGTCCTGGGGAGTTAACAGTGAAATCCCACTGTTAAATCCCACAGTTCCCACAGTTCTAGCCAAATCCCACAGTTCCACTCCTGTTCCTCTCACAGGCTCTGGGCCCTTCCTCTCCACACATCCCCCGTGGTGGGACATTAATTACCCAAGCTTCCTTTTTGGTCATCAGTGCACCCCATTGCCCTTCCAACCAAGAGGACAATCTCCCTGTGCTGCCTGCACCTGAACTAAGTGGAGGAGGTGGTCAGGATCGCCTTGGAATCACCTCTCCAGGTTGCTTCTCTCTTCAAGAAAAAAATATCCAAAGTCAGAAATAGACCAAAAAGATGCATGACCTTCATTGTCAAGCCCACCTCAGGGTCATTCAACTTTCTAGTAGAATGTAACTTCCATTTGTTCTTAATTCAATATTTTACAGCTTTCCAAGGTTAGCTATTCGTTTGTTGAAAACCAATAAAATACAAATGGTTGTTATCCCATAGTGATGCTGCTGGGCAGGATAGACAGCCAACCAAAGCAGAGAGAGGGTGGGAAACCCATCTCACTCATCAATTCAGCAGGCCTGAGCCCAGTCAGGTAAGATTGCCAGGTGCTCCAAAAATCACAAGAAAAACCATGATAGTGCAAGAGGAGGGGAACCCTTGAAATTCTGGATGCCTCATTTCCACCAGCTGGGAAAGAAAGCCTTTGGAACTGTATGTTAATCCCGAGGTCTGGAGAGGGAGGGAGGCGTGGGAAGCTAGAAGCTGGCTACAAGCACAAAACCCTGGAAACCCCAATAGGTGGAGCCTCAGATTAGCTGGGTGCTCACTTGCAGCTTTGTGCTCAAGTGTATTTTATTTCATACATAAACTTGCCATCTCATTTCCACTACATGTGTTGTCTCTTATCTGAATTCTTCTCTTGTGAGCAAGACAACAACCGAGGAGGTGTCCCCTCGGGTAGGGGTCCCCTAACTCAGGTCTCCCTGGTAACAATGCAAACCTTTTTTATTTTCCTGTAGGGATAGAAGTGACTTCTGTTTGATAGAGAAGATAACATAAGGATTAGAGCTTTATTTCATTGAAGAAAAATATCCAGTTTTGTATCTAATTTAGCAATCTTGCTCCACATTTTTTCTTCCACTAAACTTTTATCCACCAGTTCCTCTTATACACCTGATTATCTTGTTAATGAATCAAAATAAAACTTTGACTGTACTCCTTATGAATTTGTATGAGAATTTTGCTTCTTTCACATTTAAAAGATTATACTTTGGGCAATTCCCCCTCCTGTACCTCCATTTTTAGTTCCCTTTGGACCCACAAAAATGCAGTTGTAAGTCACAATTTATCCTTATTTTTCTAGCCTTCAAACCCTGAGGATGCCCTGGGCCTCCCTCGGAGCTGTGGTTTTATCCAGAGCCACCTTTGGATAAAAGTTCTTTTGAAAGGAATTACTCAATTGCAGAGTTACAGAAATAGCAAAATCTGGATGCTAAGATGTCCAGCGATTAAAAAATAGAAAATTATGGTAATCTGTGTTAAATACTATGCAGGTATTAAGTGTAACCATTGTCCAGGCCATTATAGTAACACAAAAACATGCTCAAGCGAACATGTGAGACGACAGTATGTAAAATATGAACTGGGAAGTAAGACAAACATGAGAGGGGCTATTAGGAAGTTTTCTTGTGTTTTTTCCCCTAAATTTTATTTAATATAGTTTTTGTCCTTTCAATGACAAAAAAAAAATGTCAAAAAGAAAGTTTAAAAACCTGAGCCAGCAGAACGTTAACATTATGTGGTACTGATATTACATGGACAGTTACCACCAACATGGTCATAAAACTATGATTAGGAGAGTTCATTGAGGAACTCTCCTGGAACCTCCCCAAACTTACCCATCCTTCCAGCCTCTCACCACCGAATGCTAAGGTGCTCCAAGGTCACTTTCAACTTTGTCATGCTACATATATGACCAGGGCGAGGAAAGGCAAAGCTGAGATGTGAGATGGAGGTTGGTGGAGTAGGACATGGGGAAGTGAGGCTCCAAAGGTTTGTAAGGACACATGTGACCTCACTCCTCAGACTCACAGACAGGAATATTAGCAGCTCTGCCCATAGACCCCTGGCAGGCTCTCAGGTCCCCTTGGTGGGGTGGGGAGGTGGGCTGTCAAGTTCTGGCCACCCATCCCTATGGCACTGTCCCTGGTGCCAAAAAATGTACCTGACTCACCCACATGCACCCTTGAACCAGGGCAGTCTGGGACCCAGCACTCAGGACACTTTTGCTCAGACTGTTTTCCCGCCACCTGGAGCATCCACATCTGCCCACTGAGAGCCCTTCCTGATCATGGACGTGGTGCCTAGCAGTCCTTGTGAGAACAGGCTTTTCCCTCCCCGTCCTCTTGGAGGAAGCCACAAAAACAAAGCAGGACCCAGTTTTGTTCCAAGGAGAATGTTTTCACCCAGCTCCCACTTCATGAAGCTCTTTGACCCGGAACCCAGGCAATGAAGCACTTATGATGCTTCCCAGGGGTATTCCCGCAGCAGGCCCAGCTACCCTCCAGCTGTGACCTCGCTTGCAGTTGCTTTCGGTCCTCTGGCAGCTGGTGTTTTTAAGCTGCCTCATCTTCCAAGTGCATGCACTCATAAACAGACTTGTCTGATGTTCCTTAAAAAACTTCCTCTTTCTGAGTCCCTGACTCGGTCTCTGTTCAGTGAGTCAGAATCATATTTTCTTTGATATGTTGGTGCATTCTTAGCTATTTTTTTATTGATTTTAGGGAGAGAAGAATAGAGAAAGAGGGAGAGAGAGAAACAACAATGTGAAGAAGAAACATTGATGGGTTGTCTCCCATACATGCCCCACCAGGGATTGAACCAACAACCTAAGTATGTGTCCGGAATAGAAATAGAACCTGTGAACTGTGGTGCATGGGACAGTGCTCCACTTAACTGAGCCACCTGGCCAGGGCCATTCTTAGCTATTTTCAAAGCACAGATCCCAAGTGTAAGCTCCTGATGGGCAGGACATATTTTACATTTCTTTATGGCCAAGCAGCTAACATAATGCACTACACAGAGTAAGTATCTCTTGGCAAACTGGAAACAACCCAAATGTTCATCCAAAGGAGAACAGAAAAAAATTATTGTTTATTTGTATAACGGAATACCACTCAGCGATAAAAAGGAATGGACCACTGGCACAGGCAGCAATGTGGGTAACTCTCAAAAACATCACACGGAACACAAGAAGCCAGACACAAAAGAGTGCATACCATGTGACTCCATTTACATGGAGTTCTAGAACCAAGAACGGTGCTCTGAGTGATAGAGTATGTCCCTTCAAAATTCCTGTGTTGAAGCCCTAATCCCCAGTATGGCTGTATTTGGAGATGGGGCCTCTAAATAAGTAATTAAGGTTAAGTGAAGTCATAAGGAGGAGGAGCCCTGATCCTCTAAGATAGCGTCCTTATAAGAAAAGACCCCAGGGGGCTGCTGCTCCCGTGTGCGTGTGTGTGTGTGTGTGTGTGTGTGTGTGTCTTTCTCTCTCACCTCCCCACCCCAACCCAGGTCATAAGAACACAGTGAGAAGGCGGCCATCCACCATCTGCAAACCAGAAAGAGGGCTCTCACCAGGAACTGAATTAGCTAGAACCTTAGTCTTAGACTTCTAACCTCTGGAACCAGAAGAAAACAAATTTCTGTTGTTTAAACTACCTACTGTAGTTTATGGCAGCCCAAGCTAAGGCAAGGTTGTTACCTCTGGGGAAAGCAATGTTGATTGGAAAAGGGCACAGGAAACTTTCCAGGGTGAAGGAAATGTTCCACACTTTGATGGGATCATGGTCACAGGGATATTTACATGCACATGCAAAAAAAGTATTGAGCTAGATTCTTTTTCTTTAAGATTTTATTTATTTATTTTTAGAGAGGGAAGGGAGGGAGATAGAGAGAGAGAGTGAGAGAAACATCAATGTGCGGTTGCTGGGGGTCATGGCCTGCAACCCAGGCATGTACCCTGACTGGGAATCGAACCTGCGACACTTTGGTTCGCAGCCCACGCTCAATCCACTGAGCTACGCCAGCCAGGGTGAACCAGATTCTTTTTTAAAAATTGTTGTTCAATTACCATTGTCCCCAATTTCCCCCATTACTCTCGCCTGCCCTGTCCAACCCCCCTCCCACGTTCAATCCTCCCCCCTCCTTGTTGTCCTTGTTCCTAGGTCCTTCATACATGTTTCTTGACTTGACCCTTCCCCTTTTTCCCCTCCCCTCTGGTCACTCTCAGTTTGTTCTTTATTTCCATGTCTCTGGTTCATTTTGCTCACTTGTTTGTTTTGTTGATTAGGTTCCACTTATAGGTGAGATCATATGGTATTTGTATTTTACCACCTGGCTTATTTCATTTAGCATAATACTCTCTAGTTCCATCCATGCTGTTGTGAAGGGTAGGAATTCCTTCTTTCTTTCTTTCTGCTGTGTAGTATTCCACTGTGTAAACATACCATAGTTTCTGATCCACTCATTTACTGATGGGCACTTAGGCTGTTTCCAGTACTTGGCTATTGTAAATAATGCTACTATGAACATTGGAGTGCATAGGTTCTTTTAAATTGGTGTTTCAAGATTCTTAGGATATAATCCCAGCAGTGGAATTGCTGGGTCAAAAAGCAGTTCCATTTTTAGTTTTTTGAGGAAATTCTATACTGTTTTCCATAGTGGCTGCACCAGTCTGCATTCCCACCAACGGTGTACTAGGGGTCTCTTTTCTGCACACCCTCACCAGCACTTGTTTGTTGATTTGGTTATGATGGCCATTCTCACTGGTGTGAAGTGGCATCTCACTGTAGTTTTAATTTGCATCTCTCTGAAGGCTGATGATGCTGAGCATCCTTTCATATGTCTATAGGCCTTCTGTATGTCCTCCTTGGAGAAGTGTCTGTTCAGGTCCTTTGCCCATTTTTTAATTGGACAGTTTGCCTCCCTGGCATGGAGTCGTGTGAGTTTTTTATATATTTTGGAGATCGAACCCTTGTCTGAGGCATCATTGGCAAGTATATTTTCCCATATGGTTGGTTCCCTTTTCATTTTGCTGATGATTTCTTTAGCCATGCAGATGCTTTTTATTTTGATAAGATCCCATTTGTTTGTTCTTTCCTCTATATCCCTTGTTCTAGGGGATATATAGGTGAAAATATTGCTGTGTGGAGTATCTGCAATTTTCCTGCCTATGTTCTCTAGGACTTTTATGTAGTCACGACTTATATTTAAGTCTTTTATCCATCTTGGGTTTATATCTGTGTATGGTGTAAGATAGCAGGCAAATTTCATTTTTTTGCTCATACCTGTCCCAATCTCCCAACACTGTTTGTTGAAGAAGCTACTTTTACTCCGTTTTATGTTCCTGTCCTTTTTGTCAAATTGAGCTAGCTTCTTAAGATGCATGCATTTAACTAGATGTAACTACAAAGAAAAAATGGATAAGTAACGTAAAAGGGAAAAGTGTCTGGTGGTCAGAATGATTGTCTCTTCAACTGTGACTCATGCCCTTTAATGGGCCCATAGTGGACAGATTCTTGTGCTCCGCAGGTACAGCAAAAGAGGCGGAGAAAAGCAAGCCTGGTCCCTAGTCCTCAGGGAGACCTTTTCAGCTCCAAAAACAATATCTGGAAGTCCTCAAATCACAGCCACAAAGCCAAATTGTACCAAATGCTAACAGCTCATTAAGAGGCTTTTGACACTCAGCCACATTACCTCCTTGATGCTTCCACTGAGGCAGCTGCTGCCCAGTCCCTCGGAGAACCAGCCAGACCACAGAACCCCTCAGCTGCTGAAAAGGTACACCACCAGGAAAAAGAAAAGGGAAATGAGAAAGCTGCGGCAGAATGTCTTAACAAGATATTAAACCATGCGGTTCTGACCTTAATGACTCCCTATACGCAAGGAAAGGAAGCTGAAGAACTATTTGTGCCCACGTTACAGCAGTTAGCTTTTCTGTGTGTGCAGTAACGGAGTTGTTAGCACCTTGGGGCAAAATGAGAAATTCTTCCCCAGGTGGTTCCCACTCTTTTCCCTCCAGGACTTTGGCAACGCTAATGGGATGCAGTCAGACGCCACCACAAAATCATTGTAAACTGGGAGCAAAATCTGTGTGTTCCCTCCTGGGAAGAGATGTGTCATTTCCTTCGGTGATACCAGGCTCTTTGCATTAAAAAATTAAAGTTATTTTCATAAACTCACCGGGATTCTAGAAAATGTGAATATGTGGCATATGTGCCACCTATCCCCCCTTCTGTGTCCTTGGCAGACATTGTTAATTGATCACAGCACTGTTCATCATTGAGCCCAGTTCCAGAATCAGTGATGGGCTGGAGGTGGTTGCCATCAGGAATCTTGCTAGTCGGTTCTGAAACACACTCGTTATTAAAACTAAATTATATAAATATGTACCCAAAGGAATTATAATACAAGAAAAGGTCATGAATACTCACTATTCGTCATTCCTAATCATTTTACTGCACTTTGCTATTATTTATGTATCTGAGGATATTTCCACATACCGTGTCTGGAAATACTCTATAACGATGTCCTCCTGTGCAGCTCTGCCCAACATTATGTTGAGAGATACAGTACTAGTACCCTGAAAAAGTCCACAGTGATAGGATTACCTCACAGAAATCAGCAAATACTACAAGTTAGGGTATCCTTCCCATTTGCCTGGTGAGAGCCAGCTGTTAAACATATACCAACACACCACTATCAGATGTCAACATCAGATGATAGGAGACCCCAGAGGAGGCATACGGTACCAATCAAATTCTTGCTACCTGTGATGGGGGAAGGAGTTTAGTCACCATGCCTTTCCTTTGGCACAGAAAGATGCAGCTCTGAGCACTCACAGAGATAATCACAGCAAGGAACTAGAGAGAGCCCCTAGATCCAGCCATGCCTGAAGCCAGAAAGTCTTGCTGCACTTTTTTTTTTTTTTTTTTTTTTTTACTAATGTGAGACTTGCTTAGGAACATTGTTTTCTCACTCTCACAAAAACACCATATGGACTAGCAGCTTGGCCCTGGAGGGGATGGGTAATTGTTTGCTTTGGAGTCTCTCACCAGGGTACTTGATGGAGTTAGCCAAGGACCATGGGTCAAGGTCACTCAAACTCAGAAGCAAACATGGGGTTAGAGGGGCTGGGCAAAAGGTGGGCACTTGGGAGGCTGTGAGATCTGAGAATCGTGCAGGCAGGCGTGTGAAGCTCCAGCTTTTCTTAGGCACCCTGGCCCAGCTGCAAGGGGAAGCAGAGGCTAAAACATGGGCAGAGAACAGGCCCAGGGCTTAAGACATTTCTCACAGGAACTGTCACAGAAACACTTTTCTCTAAATATCAGGCAGTGAAACACAAAGAGGAAAAGTCCCCTCAGTCGGGGCCAAACTGGGGAACTGCAGGCTGGGTAGAGTGGCCTGAGGTCCTGCCTCCAGCAGCTCCGAGCTGACCCTACCACTCATACTGTCTTCCCCCACTTACTTTCTCTTTATTTATTTTAACTTAAAATACACCTTTTCTCTAATAACTTGGAGCCTAATTTTTGCAAGTCAGCAGAATCACCCAGGAACTTCTAAAATGCAGATTCAGGGGCTGTGTCTTTCAGAGGTTTCATTGAGAGCTTCTGGAACTAAACCCAGGAATTGGCCAGGTTTGTGGAGCCCTGAAGTAAAATGTCCCCATTTTGTTGTCGATTTTTAAATGGTACCTCTGGCAAAGGCAGCAGAAGCCAATCCCTTGGGGTTGTCTTTGGGCTGGGGTGGCAGGCAGGCCTGGCTGTATAATTGTCAGGGCTCAGTGAGAAATGAAAATGTGGACCCCTTATCCAAAAATGATGAAGGATTTCAAGATGGTGAGAGCAAAAATATGAAACCAAGCAAGGGCCCCCTGAGCTGGGGCCCTGTGTGAACACCCATGATACCAGCCTTGCCTGGGGGGATGCTCTGTTATCTGAGCATTCACAACCCAGGGTCGTCCACCTGATGTTCAAGGACAATGCTTCCAGGCAAAAGGCAGTGAGTTTTGAAGGTCCATCTCTTGACTTCGGAGGACAGCCATAGTCCGGGAGCATCCCGGAGACCACATCTTCAGGGTTTGAAGAAGCTCCATTTCCTCCCAGCGAGGGGCTCTGGACCTGACACAGCAATGTCTCATGGTGGTAGAAATGGAGGTGGAGGAAGGAGACCAATGTTTAGCGGCCCATCGAGAAAGGAGTCCACAGCTGACCAGATACACATCCACAGATGTTTAGAATGGGTCCCGAGCATCTCAGGCCTGACTCTTTCTCACTGGCCAAGGAACCCCTTCCCCTCTCGGATCCTGTCCTGAGAAGAAGTCAAACCAAGAGCCTGACCAATTCATCCCCTTCTGCCAGGGACTTTCCTAGTTTTAGCAATGAGAGTCCAAGGTTAGCTTGGGTGAGCTGTGATGGCTGGTGACCCTACAGAAACCAGAATCACAATAAACGTCCCATTCTGAAAGAGCTGAAGTCATTACTTTGGGCGGGCAACCTCCAAGAGTGATTGAGAATTTCCAACAATCTGATGCGGCAGGTCATCTCCTTCACCTTCTCCAGTTACATTTTTTCTCATTGTTCACCAGAATGTTCCATCACTCACAGTCAGATATAGCAAGGGCCTCTTACTAACAATGACTGTGGCCAGTGATTGGTAACAGCTGTTCTGAGTTTTCCCCTAGCCCCATCCATGCCTAGGCCGCGGTCCCATCTTTGGCTACATGTTAGAATTCGCAGGGATGGCGGGGCGGGCTTTTAGTGTAGTTCAAAGCTCCCTGGTCGCTGTGACGCACAGCCGGGGTTCAGACCTGCTGCTCCACGGACCTAGAACTCTCGGCCTTGATTGCCCCTTTGTTCAAAACAGCTTTTTGAGGAAAACGTGGGCTCTGCTCAGGGTCCCCGTCAGCCCACCTCCCTGCAGGTGTGGAGTGGGCCTCTGCACAGGTATAAGTACTGGTTTAAGCAATTTTTTTTAACCAAAAAGAATATCAGCCCTATATTATAGTTTCTTGGTTGTCAGTGTTTGGCACTGCCCTTACTGATCAGTGTAGACACTTCTAGCTCCAGGTTCTTATCACGTAAAAACTAAAGTCCTGAACTCCAGGTTTCATGAACCATGGCTAGAAGGATCTACTGATTGTCTAATTGGAATGTTTTTATTCTGTGGATACTGTGAAGCTAATGACTGATCATGGCTTTACACTGGCTGCTAGGAAGCTCAGAGTGGCTCAGATTTGGCAACTGCACTTCATGTGCTAACTTGACTTCTGGTCTCATCTTACTCCCCAGGCTTACTTTCCCTTTGACCCAGTGTCCTTAGCTATTTATTCTGTCTCATTGGATTGAATGCACACACAAGCTGTCATAAATTCTTTCAGAAGAAGGGCTTACTATATAAAAATGGAAATGGTAATTGCTAATATTAGGAAGAGGCAGAGCACAAAACATATTGGATTTCACAGAGCAGAACGTGCTGATTCTAGGTTGTGAGGCTGCCAGTCTTTGATGCAAAGCAACCTCTTCAGGATGCACGCTTTTCCCCGACTCATGCAGAAAAAGTGCTAATGCCCAAATGCCCTCCCCAGAGACTACCCTTCAGCCTTCTCTCTGAAACTGTCTTCTGGCCTCTGCACATGGTCCCAGCTAAGGAGCAGACAGTTCTCTTCGGCAGCACTTGTCTTCCCGTTCAGGACGCAATTCTCTTGAGTGGTTTACAAGCTCAACTCTGAACTCTATGGGTGGTTTCACTGCTGGGTTGGAGTGCTACCACACTCAGTTGTTCTAATTAATGTATTTGATTTATTTACAGAGTTGTCAAGGGTTCCTTTTGAAATCAATATGCAAATGCAATTTAAAATGAAAATCAATAGTGTGAGCCAAGATCAGGGGCATTGTTAATGGGAAGGCAGGGGGGTCTTCAACACCTGAAGTTGTTGGGGTTCCCTGTGGCTGATGACTGGGTTCTCCGTGGGGTTATGTTTGCAGATGCCAGGAACTTGGTTATTCCACATCCTCTCTTGTTCAGAAAGCAGGGAAGCTGTATAGGATGCTGAGGATTTCTTCACTTTCCTCCAGCTGCATGACTATTCGGATCTTCTATCCAAATGACTCAGGCAAAAACTCTATTTTATAGTGCATGTCTAGTTTCCATCTTAGAATCTTAGCAATGAAGAATCTCTGGGGAACATCTAATCTATCACTTTCCTTTGTGAATGAAGGGCCCTTGTCCAGAATTACACAGAGAATGAGTTACAGAGTTTGGATCCAATCTCCACCACACTAATGACTAACTTAGAATCAGGTTCATAAACTACAATTCCAGCCTCTAAGACAACCTCTCAAAGATTTTCTCCAAACTCTACCTTCATTTTACTCAACAATTTCAAGGTGCACTCACACCAACGTCCTCCTTCCAAGCGTTATAAAATTGCTCGGGAGGTCTATGCCCCAAACTATCTGGATACACAGCCTCCTGGGCATGAGGCCTAATGAAAGGCTCCTGCAGGCGGCCAGGCTCTCTGCATGGGAATCCAGCCTGCTCCCCTCTAATGGCAGGGAAGGCCTGCATGTCCGCCTGCCCCACCCCTGCTCATTAGCAAACTGCTTTCATCCGGACTTATCTCCAGCCTGTACAATCTCTCTCAGGGATCACCTCATGTTTTCGAGATTACACAAGTTTCGAAAAGTGTCCTTGAGAGACAATCCCACCCTTGCAGACTGGAACACAGTGTAAAAAACATCCAAGGAGTAAAGCTCAGCACCCCCACCAGCCCATCTTGGGGACGGTTGTCCTCAAGGTCTTCCTCCCCATGGAAGTCTTACTGCACCTGCCCCTCCCCTTCTGAGGGCTGCCCAGCACTTAGGGAGAGCTGGGTGCTGACCTGAGAGCATCTGGATTACATTAGCTCTTTAAATGTCAGGCTAAATGTGTTTTTCTAGTCTTTCCCTGAGGGTTAGGATTGGACTGTTCATAAATTCATCTCTTCCCTATCCACTTGGTTGTTACATTGCAAATGTTCACAGATTAGCTCTTTCCAATACCTTCCCATCTCAAACGGCAGATAAAAGTGGAAGAGATCAGGATCAGCCACGCTGCCAAGAAGTCATGCGCTGTAGGCGTGTGACCCATTGTTTGGGTGTTCAGGATTATAGTAATGCTGGCTGGAGCCTACTTTACACACCCACCCTGCTGTCTCCAGCTCTGATCCAGCCTCCGGAAGGGAGGCAGAAGCTTTTAAAATGATAAACAATGAGGTCAGAGCCCAGAACATCCCAGCCCTACTAGACCAAGCCAAGAAAACATAGCCTTTGTGGCTGCAGAAGCCCTCCAGGTCACTAGGAGTCAAGAAGTCATAGCTGGTGGGACCATCCAGGCTAGAACTCACAAACTGGGAGATCCATTTAAGAGTAATGGCTTAGAATTGAGGAATCTCAACAATAGTTTCAGATTGTCATCTAGCTTAGGTTCTAATCTCTAGCATTTAATACAGTGCCTGGACATAGTGGATGGTCAATAACCTCCTTTCCTTTTAGGCTTTAAATTTCAGCATCTAATACAGTGCCTATCACATAGATTCCAGAACCCAACATAGCAGCTGGCATATACTAGGTAGTCAATACATGTTGGTTGAATAATTGCATTTATAAATGAATAACTGGATGGACAGATGCATGGAAGGAAGAAAGATGGATGGATGGAAGGAAGGAAGGAGGGAAGGAAGGAGGGAAGGGAGGGGGGAGGGAGGGAAGGTGGATGAATGTTAAATCTCTGCTTAAAACTAAGAAGTTAACAACTGGACTCAATTCCCCACAGAGCAATCACTTCAGTTCTAGAACCTTTACTCTAATTATTACAAAGTTCACCCACTGATTGAGCCCCACTGCCATGTAACTTGCCCTAGGCATTTCCAGCTTTCTCCTCTATGTCTTCAAGCATCCACTGAGGGTCTTGGAATGCATACCCTGTGGATAAGGGGGGGACTACTGTATCTACCTCCCAGTGATTCTGCTCTTCTAGTGGATCGGGGACCCCTGACTGATTTAGGTACTCTGCCGTCCCCTGGGAGCATTGCCTGGCCTCTCCCTCCCTCTGTGTTGCAGAAAATGTTAGACGATGGCCAATTCTCTAGGCTCCATTTCCACACATCCTGCCACTCGACTTGCAAGCTCCTTCTGACAATCTCTATTTTATGTGCAGGTGGAAGGCTGGGCAGGCAGCTGTGTTCTCAGCTGTGGAGTGGGCTGATCAGCTGTGCGGACTAGCAGATGCCAGACAAATAGCCCAACAGGTTCGGCTATTTTCTTGCAATAGAAAAAGTACCAAAACAGTGACAAGAAATCACTGGAGAACTTCACCAGCCACAATGAGTAGTGGTCTCTGGCCATCAAATAAATCTCAAGGTAGGAGAGTAAAGCAAGCTCACTAGACAGACACAGAGGTGCCTCGCCATGTGGGTGTCAGGACAGACTGCTAGGCATCTCTTGGCTCTCCCAGAATGCCTAGAGTACAGATGAGATAAAGGTACCTTTTCTCTGGGCTCATATCCAACAGGTGGAGCTTTGCATCATATATCAGAGAGATTGCAAACTGGCAGCCCGTGGGACTCAAATTGGCCTGCCAGCATATTTTGTTTGGCCTTAACAGTGTTTTTAACATTTTTTTAAATTTGTTGCCAACTTTTACAAACTGGGGATTTCACATTTTTTAAAAAATCTGAATTTCCCACCTTTCTTGAAAAATCAAAAGATTTGGTGAGTATAGGCTTATTTTCCTGCCTATGGCCAAAAATTAGCCGTAACTGAGGAACAGCTGCCCTTGTTAGACAGGGAAGGAAAATCTTCGGCTCCTGAAGCCCTACCCAGCCTACTGCTCTTACTTAGGTTACCTGCCCGACAGCTGGTGGCATCTAAACTTATAAGCCCTGATCATCTCATCTGTAGCAGATGCTCATATGCTTGTAGTGGAAACCCATCCTGGACCTCAACTGCCAGCGTCTGCACCTCCTTGACTGAAGACTTCCTTTGGCAGCCAGTCCCTCTGTCTGCTTCTCGGCAGGCCATGAGTGCCCCTTCCCAGCAGTCCTCAACTGATGGGAATTGGTGCATAACAAGTCCAGCTGTCTCCCCTTGGTTGGGATCACTCTGAGCCATATGCTACACCCTGGCTCCTAAAGGTCCCCAGTGATATTACATTCTAGTTGCCCACAGTGGTAATTGCTTTGATAGCATGCCTTTAAAGGCTGCCTTACCTTCCCTGTCTCTTCCCCTCTTGCTTACTCAGGTCTTTTTTTTTACCACCGGAGTAAACCACTTGTACAGTTTATTGTACAATAACAAGAACTCGTGGTAGTTATTTTCTATACAGTTCACATGAACATTGAATTTGGGAATACTGAACCATTGTTCCCAGGGGAAATAGAAGGTTAGGTTCCTGGTCTTCTGGGCACAACACTTTCATCAGCCAATCAATACATAACCTTGTTTTATGTGCTTATGCTCAAAGGCATCTTATTTAATATGTATTGTTGATTCATTAACATTGAACTCACAGCTGACAGCACTAGGAGTCCAGCCTGAATGAAGCTCATCTAACTAACACATGTACAGTCGATCCTTGAACAACGTGAGGGTGAGAGGTGCCAACAGCCTGCCCAGTGGAAAACTCTCAGCCCTCCTCACACTCAGATTCCCAACTGCAGATAGAAAATATAGTTGATCATTGAACAACAAGAGTTTCAACAGTTCAGGTCCATGTGGTTCAAACCTGTGCTCCTCAAGGTCAACTGTATTTCCTCCACAAGGCACATCACAACCTTCTTGCTCTTAGGAATACTAGATAGCACTTCAGCAATGTGCTTGATGGCCATTTTAAACAGGAAAATTACGAACACAAAACACAACACTGCAAAAAATATGATACTAAATAGAGCATGAAAGGGACCCTTTTTACAATGTAAGAACTGAAACTCTCAGGCAAAGCATTAGTTATCTTGTTTGACCTCACCTGGGAATGTGCACATCAGGTAACTCAAATTCTGTGTATGTCCACAAATGATGGTGAAAGTGACACAAATATTGATTTTGATGTTACAAATAAACTGTATCAAGAAGGCAAATTCACAAACACAGAATCCAGGAGGATCAACAATGCCCCAGAGTCTGCTCCTAGGAAACCCCAAATGAAGACAACTTCATAGAATTACTTTTCTCCTCAAGTAATTCAGGAACAACTAAAAAGAAATACAAAACAATGGTTTTCAGCCCTGGCTGGTGTGGCTCAGTGGACTGAGTGCCAGCCTGCAAACCAAAGGGTTGCTGGTTCGATTCCTAGTCAGGGCACATACCTGGGTTGTGGGCCAGGTGCCCAGTTGGGGGTGAGGGAGAGGCAACCACACATTGATGTTTATCTTTCTCTCTTTATCCCTCTCTTCTCCTCTCTCTAAAAATAAATAAATATATTCTTTAAAAAATACTTTTCAGGAGATGTCCATCAGGTAGCATGGGATAGTGACCCCCAAGAGAGGGGAAATTAATGAGGTGAGTCCTCTGACTTCCGTAGTGTGTTCCCTAGAGATTCTTCCAGACTGCAGTCCATGAAGGCGAATCCCAGGTGAAGCCTGGGGATATCCCTGAGTTGAGGAGACAGAGCTGGGAGACTGGGGAGGCCACGGTGTCGAGAGTTTGCAAGGCGGAGTACTGGAGAGCTGAGAGCAGTGCACAGAAAGAGCTCGAGGTTTTCCAGGGTCTCCCTGAGTCTTCATAGGAGTTCTGATCAGAACATGCATGTGAGTAAACAACCTTAGGCCAGGGAAAGAGCCACATAAAGGAGCAGAGGGAAGAATTCTCTGAGTTCACACAGGGTTGGGAATAATTAGTGTTCCCACCAGCCAGAGTAAAAGACCCCATAGTTCATGGCAAATAAGGCAGAGCACTCAGAAAGGTCTTGCCTCAGTAGGAGGGAAAAATTGGCCAACTGAAAATTAATCAAAAGATCAGACTGTGTCTAAGTAAATGAACTATCTCCCAGAAAAAAGCTAAACAATATTTATAGAAATACCAAAATATAGAACACCCAAAAGATAAAATTCACAACACCTGGCACCAAATTACAAATTATCAGGCATGCAAAAAAGCAGTAAAATGTGACCCATAAAGAGGAGAAAAATAATAGAAACAGATCAAGAAATGGCACAGACAATATTACAAGGACATTGAAACCATTATTATATAACTACATTCCTTAAGTTTGAGAAAGTAAAGATTGAGCATGTTAAGCAGAGTTGTGGAAGATAGACAACAGATCCAAAAAGAACTTGCAGAGATAAAATGAGGCTATGAAAATAAAAATGAGAAACACACTGGCTGGGGTGACTAGCAGATTAGACACTGCAGAGGAAAAGATTAGTTAACGTGAAGACACAGCAAGAGAAACTGGAAACAGAAATTGAAATTCAGAGAGGAAACGAGTTTGCTAAGTCTGAGGTTGTTTAGAGCATGGCTTCTAATGGCAGGTCGTTCAGCCCTGACCCTGGAACCTGCCTGGTACGTGGGCACCAGTGGCCCTGGGGAGGGTGCATGAAGAGGAAGCTGGAAGGAGGGTCAGGTGTGCGAGGCACACTGTCAGGAGGCGTGCATGAGGCGTGCACAAGGCCCTGCCACTGCTCAGGCTCCAGGTGGCTTCCAATGCTGCCTAGTTTTCTTCTCTCAGCCTCAGAGATTCAGCCCGCCTGCCTCCACCTGCTGTATTTATAAGGGATTTTCTTCCCTGGAAATGCAAAGGAGTGGCTATGGAGTCTCCTGTCTCTCCAGTTCTTCCCCCACTTTTGCCTTCCTACAAACGCAGGCACTATTTGTTCTGTGACTCAGTGCTTGTTAAAGAGAAAAGGGCAGGTGGTGGGAATAACGAAAGGAAGATAAAGAGAATGTCCTAAATATCACACTAAGTTTTCATAGGTTTTGTTTTAAAAATTGTAAAGTATAACAATGGAAGTGAGTTTGCCTTTCCCAACAGATGTCTCTGAGCTCCTTCTCAGATTATACTAAATATAGCCTGAATAAATGTATCTGAATAAATATACTAATTTATATAATATATACATGTATTTATTTATATATTATATAATGTATACATATGTGTATTTACATATTATATAACACATAGATATATTAAATATATCTGAAAAATGCTAGGGCCCTGTATAAATGAATTTTAAAACCTCAATAAGATACCATTAAGTTACTTTCAATTATAAAATATCTCAAACATCTGAAATTATTATAATAGACACACATTTATTTACATTCCAAGTTTTTAAAAATGTTGATTGACATCAGATCTTTTGTTTTAATTAATGTGTGACGTTAAGAACACAGTTAATATCTTCCTCCACCCCATCCTTTCTTTCCTTCCATTCCCAGCAGTACTCATCTCCTGAAGGGGTTGTTCTTTTAACAATTTTTATGTTTTATCACACATGATTAATATGTAGTATCATTTAGATTATTTAAAAAATTCACATATGTGCCAATACCCCATTATTTTAATTATTATAGCTTTATAAATCTGGATATCTGGTGAGTAGGGTTTCACTCCTTGTTTTTCATAAATATCTTATCGACTCTTAGCTCTTTACCCATCTTTAAGAATTGTGGGATAGCTTGTGAAGATTCATTCAAAGTTCAGTTAGGGTTTTGAAGGTAATGACAGTGAATTTATAGATGAATTGGAAGAGGATTGACATCTTTATGACACTGGATCTCTTGACCCAAGATCACAATGTATCTCCCCAGGTTTACCACTATTCTTTCATTGTAGTTTATAGTTCTACCCTTAAATTCTGCAATATTTATTACGAGGTTCCTTGGAGTTTTTGTTACTGAGATACCACTTTTCGTTTATCAGCAGGCAAAGATAAAAAAGGTTTATAACACTCTGTACTGGTAAGAGCATGCAGAAACAGACATTCCTATATTTTATTAGTGCAAGGGCAAATTAATAAATACAACCTCTTCGGAGTACAATTTGTAACAGCTCTAAATTTTAATGCGCATTTTATTTGACTGAGAAATTCCATTTTCAGGAATTCACAAATACATGCACATACATATGACGTTTCGTGTGTATAAGGATATTTAAGGCAGCATGATTATAAGAGCAAAAATTTTAACAACCTACTTGTGCACTGGTAGAAGACTAGTTCAATCAACAATTAAAGTTCACCTTAAGGAAACACTGCGTGGCCATTAAATAAAATGAGGCAGCTTTATAAATACTTACAGGAGAAAATGTTCAAGATTTTTGTTTCAAATGTACATTACAAATGTTTCAAATGTTTATTACAGATGCACATGTATGCACATGTGTGCACACAAGCACACATACTAGCTATGCATTTTCTGATTTGAGTATAAAGGATGGTGCATTCACCCTGCTTTCTACACTAGGACAGAAAGAGGACCTGTATCCTCAGAACAAAAGAAATGATGAAGGGCAGAGAGGCACTGCTCTCTGAGACCCCTCAGACCTTCGAAGACGCCCAGAACTCACATGGCAGGATGAGATTTCTGAGGCCTCGGTGTGTCTTGCTCTCCACAACTTCTTCTACGCCCTAGACCCTTCCCTATCTTGATGATCAGCATGTGCCCTCTTGCCTTGGTGAGAGAATGGCCCTTTAGGAATCAGACTACAAAGGCGTCAACTGCCTGGCTTTTGGGGTTCAGTAGACTCAACTGGAACACAAACAAAAGAATTTGGAAGAACATCTGAAGAATAACAACAGAGCCTCCCTGTCCGGTACAAGAGTCAAAGGTCCTCTGAGCAGAGTCTGTTGACAATGAGTTTGTGGCATCAATAGCCACTCATGTCATACACAGAGGGCTCACGTGGCCAATCTTAGGGTGGTTACAACAAGAATTTTGGTGCCAGTTCAGTAGGACAAGAGAGTCGTTGGTGGCTGATGAGATGGAAGAAACAAGGGAAGACCGTTCTGGAGTGTCCACAACACGAAGCTGAAAAGCCTGGTGCCTGGATGTTTCTAGAGTTATTTTTCTCATACATCTTACACTGGGAGCTGGCGGGAGCCATCAGGTCTTGTTTCTGGGCTCAGAAAGAGGCTGATTGGGGTCAAGGTCATTGCTCAAGTCTAGGCCTCCCCAGACAGGCAGCCGTAGAGTGCTCCTGTCTCCCCATCATGCTCTCCAGGTGTTTCCTCATGGGACAAGCTTGTAGTCTGTGACCTCCCTCCCACTTTGTCACTCACTTGGTATTACTGAGCTGTCTTCTGAGCAAAAGGGGTAGTTTTTTGAAAACTTTTGTTTTTAGAAGAAAAGATGTTGCCTTTTAAAATACACATAATCATGATTTGAAAATAAAATAGCAGAATCTTTTCCTACACTTTGTTAGAAACTACAGTATTTGTTTTTAATGGAGTTGGGTGGTTAGAATCAATTCCAGAATACTACTAGAGTCACTGGCATCAGTTGGGTTTTTAAGACAGATTGACTTTACAATGTCAGGCATGGCCTTTACCTTTAAACATATTATTCTAGGGGCAACATAGAATATAGTGAAGGATGTTTCACTCTTATTAGGACTTCAGATTTACGAGACTATCAATTACGTAGTTATACACTTTATTGTACCCAGCACATGTCAGGAAACTTGTCATGGTTGGACTCACATACAAAGAACAGCAATAATCTTGTTGAATACCACAGCAAGTTATTTCTTTCAGCAATTCTTACTGTACGACCAGAAATAAAAAGAAGAGGTAGAGCATGTGTGCTGTTTGGGATCTCTGTCTTAACTTGGATGCCCCTGAAAACAACCCTGAGATAATCACTTGGATGTAGGAAGTTTACTCGGGGGGACGGGGTGGGGAGAGTAAGACACAAAGGGAGCAAACGTAGGGGTGTGCTGATGAGCAGACACCAGTGTGGACAAGGGGGCCACATCCCGCTGGGAACTCTTTGAAGGGTTATGCAGACCATATCTCAGAATAATCTCACCAAGTCAATGCAGTACTCTCTCCGAAGGTATTTATCCACCAATTTCCTTTCCTTAATGACTGGAGTTGCTTAACGACTGCAGATAAATCCCTAGCACTCATGGCCTGCTCTGCACGAATGGTGAGTGCCCTCCCTGATGCTGGAGCGACCCTCAGGAGGGCGGGGAGATGCAGGCACCTGAGCTTGTAGCCATCTCCGTGTATGGTGCACGGCAACTGTCCACCTGCGGCTGCCGGTGACCTTGGAGCTAGGACGGGGGGTGTCTAGAGCTCCGAATGACCCATGACTGCTAAAATCTCTTTGGGAATTAAAAAAAAATGTTAAGTATATTTTTAAGATCCCCTACAGTGGGAGAGGAATGGTTGAAGGGAAAGCAAAGAAACCTGGAGTCCTGCTGGGTCTCTGAAAAGTGCCCTAAGACCTCCTCCAAGTCCAAGTCCAAGTCCAAGTCCCACGGCAGAATTTGTACGTAGAGGTAAGTCACAGACACCCTAGATAGGGGGCACCAAGATACAGTCCAGACCAATGTCAACACCGGAGTCCTCATCAACAGCATGGTATGGGGATGGAGCCTTTCCTGGGTTTAAACTGTGGGTTTGAGAGAGTCTCCCAGAGTTCCCCGTGTCCCCAGAAAGAGTGGCAAGGGCTTGTCATGGAAAGCCTGTGACCCGAGGAGGCCTGGTGTGTGGAGAGCAGGTGGGGGTACCAATACCAGCACATCTGCAGGGAAGTATCCAGAGGCCAAGGGAGCAGGCTCTTTCAGAGGACCCCAGCATCGATGGGTGACAATGAGGAGGACAGGTGTGCTCTCGTCCAGTGCCTGGGGCCTGACAGCTCAGACTCTGTCCTGAAGAAAGCGAGGGGAGGGAGAGACTTTGAAATTCCTGATATTGGTTCAAGTGCAAGGCTGGAGGAGAGTTTTTATTTTTGCCATAAATGAACTCGTGAACACACACTCTGCTCGATGTGATTCCTCAATGTGGGTTCATGAGTTCATTTGTGGCAAAAATAAAAACTCTCCTCTGGCCTTGAACATCTGTGTCTGTGACCTGAGGCTTATACACACAAAACTGAGTTCCCTTGCTTCCCCCTCAGGCCTATGCAGAATTTATCCTGGACCAGAGAGAAGCGATTTGAACTTGGATCTCTTCCTTGTCATGTTCAGGGAGATGTGTTCTTTGTGAGAGTGCTTGTGGATCTTAGCTGACCTTGGAAGCACCTGGCGGGCTTGTTGAAACCCAGATGCCTGGGCCCACCCCATAAACTGAATCGGTATGTCTGACAAGGGCCTAAGAACAGTCTACATTCTGGGCCACCTTTGCATTTGAAGACGACCTTGCTGGTGATGGCTGGGTGCGGAGAGGATCTTAGAGACATCCTATGAGGCTGCCAGTCCTCCCCAAGGGAGTGTGGAGGCTGTTCTCCATCGGTGCTTGCCCTTGTGACATTTAAACTCTCGGCCACACTCTAACCAGCGGCACTGTTCTTTCCCAGTACAACCCATGCCCGGTGTGAGCACTCGGAGGGCAGAGTTGTTGGGGCTGTATCAGAGAACCAGGCAGTGGGGTGGGCCATCTCACGCAGGATCTCCCCAAATAGTCTGAGTAAAGGGAGGAGTGCAGTTAGCTGCTGGTGGTGGCATGCTTCCCACTTCCCTTCCCCCACTTGACCGTTCTAAGGTCAAATGTGGATACCTCCCAGGGTGTTACCTTATCACCAACAATCCATTTAGTGCACAGAGAAGAGTGAACATCAGATCTCATCTCTGAGAGCCATTTCTGTGACTGCTATTGCTGAGCCAGCACTGGCTGGGTGGGAGAGAGGAAGATGGAGCTACTGTCAACAGGGGAGAGAGCCAAGTGGGGGGAGGTCAGGCACCCCAGGACTGTGTCCAGGCCCTGCTCCACCGGAGAGCCCTGGACCAGGGCAGCATAACCCTGAAGACTTTGGGCAGTGAGTAACTGAAGGGACATCCCTCAGAGAAGTCCTGTTTCTAAGGCTCAGAGGAGTAAGGCGTAGAGAGAAAGAGTTTTGTGTTGTGTCTGGGGATCCATCGCTTGCTTGGTCTTGTTTCTGAAAAGAAGACATGGAAAAGAAAATCCATCCCAGCCACACAAGGACAGGAGCTAAGAGACAGGGTTGTAGACTGAGGCTGTGTTGCTGACGTCCGGGTGCTGAAGGAAGCGAAGGCTATGAGATTAGCAGCAAAGTAATACCCCTGTGAGCTGGCCACTGGATGGGGCACAGCAGCACGTATATGCGACATGGTCCCTGTGGCCTGGGGTTGGGGGATCCTGCTGCTCACCCCAGTCCCGATGACCCTGAAAAGCCTGGGGGGTTTAGGGAGAAGTCTGGGTCCTACACCATGTGGGGATGTAACACTTGTTACATTTCCCTGAGCGGGACTCCCACCTTGAACTGTCTAATGAATACTTGGGGGGCCCCCGGGGGTCCATTAGAGTGAACTTCCCTGGGAGCCTGTGGGAGTCAGAGCCAAGGGCAGCATGGCAGAGCCCCTCTGTGGCTGTCATGCCAAGATGGTCCATTCCAGCCCTAAGCCATCCCAGCAGGCACGGACCAACTTGAGGAGTTTTGAGGTTGCTTTGCCCATTTGGGGACCACCTAGGAATTTTATCTCCTTTAGGAGATCGAGATCCTTAAAGTATCATCCCAGGATTATGTGGAGCTCTTTTAGGGCTGACCCAAACCCTAGAGCCTCAGAAAACATGCAGACCTCGCTGTCTTGAATCAGAAGAGCTGGACACTTGCCTCTGTATCCACTGGACAGATGTCTGAATGCCTAGTGTACGCCAGACACAGACCCAGGCTCGGGAGAAGCAGCAGTGAGCAGACGGAACCCTCCCTCGTAGAGATGACCTTCTATGAGGGTGAGATGGGGGACAGCCAATAAAGAACTGAGTAGCTTACTTCTCAAGTGTTGAGAGGAACCACGGAGATTCTCAAAGAAAGCAGGAGAGGAGGGACCTGGAAAATACGGTCCAGTCCAGCAATTCCCAAGTGCTGTCCCACAGGGCACTGCTCTGGGAAATGGAGAACACCCACACATAACCCACCACTCTACCTCTGACTCCCCGAATGGCGTCAGGGAAAACACACCGGCACACACGCACACTCACGCACATGGGGAGAAGCAACTGGGTCAAAAGGCAAAACGTTTTTTGGGACTCGTTTGAGCTCACATTCTAAGATCAAAAAACAGAAACCATGAGCAAGTCACGTCAGGAATTCACCGTTGGCAGTCTGGCCCCGCCCTCCACTCCTGGCTTCAGGGCAGCCTTGGGCTTCACAGACACGGGAAGAATCCACCTCACCGTGACAGTTCCCCTTAATCAACATCCAGTGGAGAGCTCCGAGCACGCTCGATTCCCTGTGCTCTCTCCCGCACGCACACCCTCCCTGATCCCGCGGCTTGTGGCTTCAAACACCTTCTACGTGCCCTGGACGTCTGACTGACTCCCTATCTGACACACTCGTCTATCCAGCTGCCTCTGCTGCATCTCAGCTTGGCCTCCTAAAAGACACCTCCAAATTCACAGGTCACCAGCTGAGCCACTGCTGCTCACCTCCAGCCTCCTCCGGGCCTCCCCGTCTCGGTGGATGGCAAGTCTATTCTTCCAAACACTCAGACCGAAAACTCGAAACCATCCCTGACTCTTACCTTTCCCTCACACTGCATATCAATCTATTGGCCAAACCCTTCATGTTCTTCCTTAAAATATGTCCAGAAGCTGAGCACATCCCACCACCTTCACCGATGCCACTTCGGTCTACATCCTTATCATTCTGGCTGTGAAATGAATGCCTCAGTCGATGTCCCCCCTTCTGCCCTTTGCCACCACCCCCCACCTAATCTTAACACAGCAGCCAGAGCCATCCAGTTGAAATCCAAGCCCATGTGTCTGTCCTCCACTCACAACCCTCTGAGGGCTCCCACCTCCCTCAGAGGTAAAGCTGAAACCCCTGCCATGACCCCTCCCCACCATGCCTCTCTGAGTCCATTCCCCATCACGCGGCACCTCACCCACTCTCCCCCAGTCACGCCGGCCCTCGGAAGCTCCTTGGACAGGCCAGGCACACTCTCACCTCCCTACCTTCGCATGGGTTATTGTCTCGGCCCCAGATGTTTGTAGGGCAGCCACCTAGCACCCCTCCTAACACAAATGCTACCTCTTTAGGAAAACTTCCCTCGCCACTTAGTGTCAAATTTCAGCCCCTAGCCCGGGATCCCTAGGCTTTTTCCCTGAAATATATATTTTCACCATCTGACCCACTGCAAATGTTAATGAATTCTCTGTCTGTCTTTCCCACTAGACTATACACTCCACAAGGCACAAATTTTGGCCTGTTCTGTTCCTTGCTGCACTCCCAGTCCCCAGAAGAGTTTGGGCACACAGTAGGTGCTCATTAATACTTGTTAGTTGAATGAAGTTTTATGACTGAAGGAGAATGCCACTCCTCTTCCAACAGCGCCCCCCCCACAGTGGCCAGCACATAGTAGGCATTCAGATGCTCCTGTGGGCAGAAGAGGCTTCCATGAGCATCCCCTCTTTCAACCAAGCTCGGGCTTCCCGAGCTTCCCTCATTGTTAGAGGACGGGGTTGTGGTCTCCAGGAAGCGAGGACGAGTCTGGTCTAGCTTTCCAGACACCTGTGGGAGGCTGAGGGTGCAACCCGACAGCCAGCATCTTGCATCTACATCACGTGTACAGCCTTTCTGAAAACAGGAGGGGATACTCTTTCCTGCCCCTTTGGGTGGGGCAAGAAGTCTCCCTGGGAACAAGATTCAAATCTGAATCCCTGGCATGTTTCTGTTTGGGTTTGGTCCTAGCGGTGATGACTTTTATTTTCCTCCAGAACTGTGTTCCACGGGGTTGTGCAAAGCCTGGGAACAGTGAGGGCATTAGGACCAGGAACGAGGCGTCCGCCTGGCTCGGGCTGTGTCTGGCAGAGGGCTCTCGGCTGAGCGCGGAGCTATGTGTGAAAGGAAACCAGGCACTGCCTGCCGGCATCTCATCTGTTGATCTGACGTGACTTGAAGTATCCAAAGGATGACGGCTGTCAGCTCTGCTGGACGGAGGACCCACCAGCTCCCCCCAGACATCGCATAGCAACCTGGCCACTCATGTGAGGGGGGGACGAAACAGGGGACTAAGCACCTGAGCAGAGTGGAACAACTGTTTCCCCAAGGAGAGAGAGAGGGTCAAAGGGGGCAATCCATTTCATTTGAAGTCCCTGTGAATGGGCTTTCAGAGGGCAATTAAAGAAATCCACTCAGAGAGGACCTGGGGTGGGACTTGGGTCCTGTGGCTTTCTGATTGTAAGTGGAGGCTGGCCTTACACACGCTGTTGGCAAATGTCAGATGGGATAAAAGGAGCAGGTTAAGTGACTGTCAAAAAACTTCCAGGTGGAACTAGAAACCCAGGTTCTGCTGCAAGCTGGAAGGAACCTGGAGCAGGAGGAGAAAGCGAACTTGAACATGACCTGTTGCACTTGGCAAGTTCCAGCAACATGCTCCTAAAGAAGCGATGCAGGCATGGACCATGCAGACTGCACTTCCTGGTGCTCTTGCTGATGCTGGGAAGCGTGCTGCTGATGGTGGCTCTGCTGCCCCCTCCTCCGCAAGCCCTGGACCAGGCCGTGACAGCTCAGGCTGCCCAGCATAGTCAGGCAGCTGGGTACCGCCTGGACTTCGGGGAATCCCAGGAGTGGGTGCTAGAGTCTGAGGATGAGGACCAAGAGTACGGTCCCTTGGAGAGCCTGCCGCCTTTTATCTCGCGGGAGGACCAACTCCTAGTGGCCGTGGCCTCGCCCAGGATCAGAAGGAACCAGAGCCAGGGCAGGAGAAGTGGCAGCTACAGGCTCATCAAGCAGCCGAGCCGGAGGCTGGACCAGGAGGCCCCAGAGAAAGACTGGGGAGCAGAGGAGGAGGATGAGGAGGTATCTGAAGAAGATGAGCTGACGACGCTCCACCTGGAGGAGGCGCTCAGCGCCCGCATCCCCCTGCAGAGGGCGCTGCCCGAGGCACGGCATCCGCTGTAAGTAACGCCCTTGCTTCCCCTTCTCGGTACTGGGGTGCTATCAGCAAAGGCGGGGTGCAAGCTTTCTGCACTCTGCCTAGAGCAGCGCTTTCAAGGTGTGGCCACGGGAGGAGCAGCCGCTCGCCTCACCTGGGAACCTGTTAGACGCACGAAATCTCAGACCCCGCCCAGGCCTCCTGCGTCAGAAACCCTGGGTGGCATCCTTTGATCTTTCCAGGCCAGAACCGCCGCCCTACAGGTCCTAGAGAACACAAAGGGAGCAACTCCTGCTTGTTCCTTCCCTTCCCCATCCTGCGTCCTAGTCCTTCTGTCTGGATTATCGGGTCAAACAGCTTTATCTACATAACGCAGAGGGGACTCGGAGCAAATGATCTCCAGGCACCTTCCCATTCTAATACTGTGACTCCAATATATTTTGATATTATGGTTGTTGGTAGTGTTTGCTTTGATCTTGAATCAAATAACTGCAGCTAACATTAATGTGGCTCTTGCTCTGTGTCTGGCTTTAATCTGAGAGCTTCTCCTGAATTAACTTGTAAGGTCCGTACAGCTCTGTCAGATGGGTGCTCATAGTGCCATTATGCCTATTTTATAAGTGTGAAAATAAGGCACAGAGAGGCCAAGTGACTTCTCCACAGTCACACAGCTAGCAGGTGCCAAAGCAGGGATTTGAATCTAAGCAGAAGCTCCCGTCTGCCTGAACCACCATTCTATGCCACCCTCCTTAGTCCACTAAAGGGACAATTCCAGTGCCCAGGAGCTGGAATACTGCGGTCTGACCTGGCAGGGTGCCCACCTCCCTAGACCAGGAGCAAACTGGGATGGCATGCAAGCTGTGCCCAAAGAGATGGTGGGCTCATCCTGTACATACCTGTCCTCTTCCCCACCCTCACACCACCACGGCTGGCTGCAGAGAAGGGGGCCTGGTTAGCAGCAGCCAGGGTCGGCTGGTTAGTTTGGGTGATCTCGGTCCCTTCCTTATAAGCCACATCTCTTTCAGAGCCCAGAGGGTTTCCTGGGAAGCCGGTGTGCCCCCCCACCCCCTGGGCGAGAGGGTCCATGTAAAGCAGCAGCTGGGAGCGGGGCCACGTACCCCTAGGATCCCCACAGGGTCTCACGCAGCCTGACACCATGGCTGCTCGTTCTGTGCAAGTGCAGGGCAGTGCATGGGAGTGATGCCTGCTGATACTGTGTGCCTGGGTGCCTTGCCACCTCCCTTTCGTCCCAACCCTGCTGTTCTGACTTCTAGTCTTGGCTTTAAAAGCTCTTTTCAGGAAACTTCCAGCCCCAGCCAGCCCCACCCTCCTTTCAGTTTTGTACTCTCTGGAGTTTTAACTCATAACAGCCATTGCAACCAAAGCTGAATGGCCATTGACGTATCAGTTTGTGCAATGCCTGCTTTCCCTGCTGTGCAGTGAGCCATAGGTTCCAGCACACAGCAAAGAAATGATTGCTGAGTTAGTGGATACAGAGTTTTCAAACTCTTTTCATACATTTTTTCACAGGCCTCGGGCAAGAATGAGTATCTTCCAATTGAAGATCTCTGGCCAGGATTGTGTGTGTGTGTGACTATGTGTGTTGCACTGTGAAAGTGTGCCATTCACATGCATATCTGTGGGTGCATTGCATATGTGTTTGTGCATCGTACTGTGTATGAACTGAATGGATGTTGTACATCTGGGATGCATGTAGCACATGTGAGTAGCACATGAAGAGGTGCTTGTATATGTTGTGTATGTGGTGTGATATACACAGGTATGGGTTGTGTGTTGTCTTGTATGTTCATAATGGGTGCATTCATGTTCACATGTGTTGATGTGCATTGCAATACACGGTACACATATCGTGTGTTGTGTGTTGTGGCATGCACACACTGTGCACATGTGTGCATGCATGTTTTGTGGTATGATGTTTGCTTTGCCTATATTTTTGTGGTATGTGTGTATATGTATTTTGTGTCATGACTGTGTAGCAAGTTTGTGAAGTGCTTGTGTGATTTGTGCTCATGTGTGTATGCATCTGCTGCATGTGTGTTACAAATGTTTTGTGGGGGGTATGTGTGCACATGTGTAAATGTGCTGTGTGTGTTATGCATGTGATGTGAAGTGCATGGATGTGTTGTGTGTATGGCACAGGTGTGAGCAAATTTTGTGTTATGTGTATGTGTATAAGTGTTCTGCGTGTGTCCTGCTGGTGGTGTGCAGAATATGGGTGTGTGTTGTGCATGTTTGTGGTGTGAGCATGGATACATTTTGTGTTGTTTGTGTTGTGCACATATGTATGTGTGCACCACTTTAGCATTGCCTCTTTCAGCCAGGGTAACCAGTCTGTTTCAGTTTGCCTGGAACTTGCCTGATTTTAGTACTGAGCCCCTACAGGTAGGTACCAGGCAAACCCCGAAGGTTGGTCTCATCTCCAACTTCCCAGGGTTCTCATAGGACCGCCCCCAGCTCTGTCTGGAGGTGTGAGGCGCCCTCTGCTGGCTGAAGTTGGTCCATGCAGCCTGTGCTGCCCAAGACTGGGGCCCCAGACTCCCCTTCTCCCGTCTGGCTTCAGACACCCAGCACCCCTCTAGGCTTCTGAAAGGATTCTCTGTGAAGTGAGACAGTAACACCGCCCCCCCACACACTCTCTGTACAGGGTGACTGGACTCTCCTCCTTCCGCCACTTTCAAACCCAAAATAGAACCCATAAAAGAACAGCCTTATATTCAGCACCAACGACCTGCAGGTGCTGCACTGCTCCTTTCCCACCAGAACCAAAACACTAAACTCGCTGCTCTGCCTCCTGTTGTAGCGAGCCACACACCGCACCATCATCCCCGCCCCCTGCCCCGCCCCCAGCGCTTCTTGTAAGCCCCTCTTTGACTCCTAACCTAGACACACCTCGCTGGCTCCAGTCCCCGAACCAAAGCCCCCAAACCAGCCCTGGCCTCTTATAAGTACCTGTGGGTGATCGCTGGAGGTCAGTTTGAAAAGTCAACACGAGGAGACTTACTAATAATGAAAGATCAAAACATAAAAAAATCAGTGTAGGAGATGAAAGGGCAAAATATGAAAAAACGGTAAAACGACAGTGAACATTTACTAAATACGTTCTATGCGCTAGGGATTCTGCTAAATGGTGTTTACTTGTTTCATTTTCATTACAAACCTATAAGGTAGGTCATATCATCTCCATGTTACGCATGAGAAATCTGAGGACCAGAAAGGTGGAGGGACCGGGGCCAGGTTACTTAACTAGGTGTGTCTGACACTAAAGCCGTGCTCTTCACCTCGATGCTGTATTTTCTGGGCAGGTTGTATAAGCTGGAAGCAATTCCAATATTTCCATCTATAAAATGGGGAGCACTCACACCAACTGGCCCACAGGGAGACACAGAAGAGGAGGCTTATTGTTGCATCCTTGGTGGCCCTGAGGAGTTGGGAGCCACCTGGGCATTTTGTCCCAGGGCACAGTGAAACATGGTGGAATGGTCGTGCTGTGGGAAGGGCAGGGTCCACAGCTCAGGGGCAGGTGGCGAATGAATACGTACATGAAACAAAGAGAAGGACCTCGAAGCACGAGGGGCTGAGGACTAAGGTGGACTCCACCCTTCCATGCTGCTGTCAGAGGGTGGGGGCCGTGACAGGAGGAGCAAGCCTTCCCCATTCAGCCTCCGTGTGTTGACAGCTTCCAACACCCCTCCAGGCTGAGCTCTCCTTTGATCATCCTGGCCTCCAGCATCTGGCAATTGCTGTCCAGGATCAAAGACCCCCAGCTGAGCAAGTGCTTTGTAATCTCTCCTCCAGGCAGTGGCCCTCAGACTTGAGTGTGCAGCTCTGCACCTAGAGGCTTTGCTGCAATACAGATTCCTGGCCTCCGCCCCCACAGTTTCTGACTCAGCAGGTCTAGGGTGGGGTCTAAGAATTTGGTTTCTATGAGTTCCAGGGTGCCGGTGCTGCTGCTGCTGCTGCTGATCTAGGACACTCTTTAGGCCAAGCAGTTTGGACAGAGCCATGCTTCTCAAATTGTAATGTTCGTGCAACCCCCAGGGCATCTTGTTAAAACGCAGAGTCTAATTTACCAGTAATAGGCCAGGGGTGTGGCCCCAGATGCTGTATGTCTATCTAGCTCCCAGCTGAAGCCAGCACTACTAGTCCACAGACCATGCTTTTGAGCAGCAAGGGCCTACATCAGTGGCTCCCAAGACTATGTGTGTATTAGACTCCCACACAGGGCTTGTCTAAAATGTAGATTTTTCAGACCCTTTCACTAGAGACTCTTTCATAGTTTCAAGTTGGAGCCCAGTGATCCGAATTTTTAAAAGCTGATGCGGGGTAATTTGGGGAATCACTGGTATAGAATGCGAGTGGAGAGGTGGTGGAATTCTGGGAAGTTCCATGGAAGAAGTAGTACTGGGATTGGAAGACAGAGAAGAGAAGCATAGAGGAAGGTAGTCCCCCCTCCTAACCAGGGGTCTTGTATTTAAACATAAATGTCAGCTCAGCTGTAGCTGGCTCTGTGCCGCCTGCTTACTTCAACCCTAGGATACCCTGGTTTCTACACTTACAATTGCAACTAAACCAAAATTTCGTGGAACAGTGGACTGGGGTTGAATCCGGGCACTGCCTCTTACTGTGTGACCTTCTATAATCACTCAACCTCTCTGAGCTTCAGTTTCCTCAACTGTAAAAGGGAGGTAACAACTTGCATGAGGTTATAGCTCAAATGAGACAAAATATTGATGATTTTTCTCCCAGTATTCAAGCCCAAACAGAGGGGCTTTGTCACATTTTTGAGTGTAGGGCCAGAGGAGTGACTTGGAAAGATGGAAGAAAGTTGGGGGCAGCTGCTGGGACATGATTGTCCTTTCTCTGATCAAGCAGTTCCTTTTCTGCCCCTGGGGGTTGCAAAATAATCACAAACTTGAGGGCACACTGGAATTATCTGGAAGGCCTTAGAAATTGCTCATACCCAAGTCCTATTTCCAGGGGACCAGGCCAAGGATGCCCAGAGTCTCGGCAGAGGGAGGCTGTGAGACTTCAGAAGACCCCCACAAAGAAGGGGACTGCATGCCCCTCACATGACTTGCCTCCATTGTGGGGAATGACAGGCTGGCAGCACCAGCCTCAAGTGCAGGCTCCAGCCCTGCCCACCCCTAAGCTCCTTTCCTCTAAGGGATCATCTCCAGGTTGTGTTCCAGCCCTTCTTCCCCCAGCCCTGACTTGGTAATTGGTGTTCCCGGGATGAGCCACATCAATTACGGGCAAGATGGGCTGAACTTTTTCTCAGAATGTAAGAGGAGGGCTGTATGGTGTTACTTTGCTGTTTGTATTGACAACCAGCCTATACAAACTCCTTGGGAGAAAGAACAGTGTCTTCTTTCATTCACTGAACAAATATTTATTTAGCAGTTATTAAATGTCAGAAGGTGAGCAAGACCCAGTCCTAACACCCAGGAGTGTGGGGGACCCCGAGGGATGCAGACAAGCAGTACGGGTGGGCTCGGAAGTGAGCTATGGAAGACCTCCAAGTGAGGGCCCTGCTGATTTGGTAGGGGCTGGGGATCAGTAACCCCCAAGTAGCTTTAGAAAACCCAGCGGAAACTTTTCTGCTCTAGCCCGGCAATGGGAAGGTGGGGGAGTGTTTGTGCCCCAGCCAGGCCATCTGGTGCAAGGCTGTGACTCACTCTCTTCGAATCGTCATCCAAATGCACTTTCGGGGTTCACAGGGATCCTGGAGCTGCGGGGAGAGGGCGTGCATCTGTGATCTTGGGGAGTGGCGATGGGAAGCTAACACTTCCTGAACAGCTCTCTTGGACCAGGATGTACCCTTGAACCCAGGCAGCACCCCTGGGCTGCAGAAGGGCCTCGGCATCCTTGTGCTGGCCAATCAGGGCATGTAAAAAGCAGAGCCAGGACTCAAAGCCAGGTTGATTCCATTCCAAAGCCCTAGATCTTTCCTCCCCGCTGTGCTACTCGGAAGATGGACAAATGAGGTCGGACGGGGTGTGTTTTGGACACGTGGGTGGGCGTGTACAAACAGAGAGTAAAACATGCACCTAATATATGGTTGAAGGACAAAGAAAGCAGCTAGCCCCATTGTTTAACAATGAAAACTCGAGTTTCCCCATGGGTCCTCCCCGTGAGCACCTGGTCACACATGGGCACTGCTTCACGGTAGCCTGTCTCTGCACAGCCGTAGGGACTCCCTCAGCAAAGCCGTGGCCCAAATAGAGCAGGGGGACTGCGCACCCCCACCTGGCAGGAAGAATCTGAGGCCTGGGGAGGTGGCGTTCTGCCCAAGTCCCCTTTTGTGGACCCCTTACCTGTTGCTCTCTTGTTTGTTTATCTACCTACCTTAATCCCTCCAAGGATTAAGACACATCCTACAATAGCACATTGCTATTGATGAAACGCTCACCAAGATGAGGCGAAATATGCTTTTGAATACCTTTCCTTCAGTTCCTGGTCCCTGCCAAGCCCCTTCCCACTTCCAGACCTCAGCAGAGGCTGGGACACCGCCAGAACACGGTTCCCCACCCGCACACCTTCTCCCCTTGGTGTCCTGCCCACCGGCAGTCAGTCCTCAGCTTTCATCCCAAGCCCCACGCCCCGAGTGTCTCTGCGGAGCCCTCACTACAGTTGCTGAATAATTATTTGGTTATCTATTTCATGGGATATAAACTCCATGACAGCAGAGCCTGTCTTGGTCTGGCTTCCCCTGAAGCAGACCCTGACAGAAGCATTTGTTGCTCAGGTGAGCCAGGGAGTGCTGGGAGGGGCCCTGGCACAGGAGCAGCCAAGGGAAGGTGTGTTTCCAAGGCAGTTACTGTGGGCAGCTAGCGCCCAGCCACGTGCGGGAGTCTGAGAGACAGTGCATTGCTCATCCCACCCGCCCACCCTCAAGGTCAACATCGCTAGATATTAATAGGCCAATTCTGTTTTAGTCACTGGCTGAGGGCAGCTCACAGCAGTGGGTGGGAGGTTAATTCCCTCCTGCAGGTGAAGGGGAGAGCTCCCCCAGCAACCAGGAAAAAAAACCTTCAGGCGGTTGGAAGTTAGGCTGTCCTCTTGCTTATAATGATATGGCCTGAGGGAGCATGGGCAGGGGCACCTCTGCTTCTGGTTCAAAGATCTTACCTACTGAATTCGTCTTTCAGCCTTCACAGGTAGTGGGTTGTCAGTAAATATCTGTTAAATGGCTGGATGGAAAGATGGGAGATCAAATCAGAGAGAAAGATAGACAATGCACAGAACCCTCTCAATGACTAAATAGCCTATCTCCTTACTCTGAGCTTCCTGGCAGCCAAGTTGAAAAAGGAAAGAATGATTCTTATTGTTTGTTCACGGGAGGAAACACACCAGGTCCTCAGAGGAGGAGAAGCTTTTCCTGGCGCTTGTATCTGACAGAATTTCCCACCAAAGCTTCATAGAAGGGGCAGTGATAGAGAAGACAGAGCCCTCCACAGCTCCACCCTGACAGGCAAAGCCGATATCATAACATTGATGCTCACACTGTCCACTGAAGAGATCCGAGAGCATGACATCACTAAGCATGACTAGACATAAACAAATCCCTAAGGCAGCCAAGGCAGTGGGATCTAACTATGTTGCTTTTTGAGGGTCTTAATTAATCGGTATAGATAGTCCAGAACATATGAGGGGGCCAATGAATTACATGTCCTGCAAATAACCCTCCATTATTGTCACTTTGATCTGGACACTGGAACCCAAGCCTAAATCCTGAACCTTCTCTAGCACTTTAGTTCCAGATGGCAATGTGTGTGCTGCTTAAGAGCACTGGGTTTGGAGTCAGACCGGCCATCAGCTATGTGCTGTGTAACTGTAGGTGGGTCGTTTCAGCTCTCCGGGCTCTGGTTTCCTCATCTGCAAAATGGGAATGTTTACCCATCATTTAGTGCTGCACAACACACCATCTGAAAAGTTAGGGGCTTAAAACACAGATAAATTGGACTTCATAAAAATTTAAAAGATTTGTGCTCCAAGAAAGTCAAAAGATAATCCCAGAATGGGGGGAAAATAGCAACTTACATATCTGATAAAGGATCGATATCCAGAATGCAGAAAGATCCTTGTAGCCCAACAATAGACACCAAATTTATAAATAAGCAAAGGATTTAAACAGACATTTCTCAAAAAAATATATAGAAATGGTCAAAAGTGCATGAATAGAAGTTCAAATCATTGGCCACTAGGGAAATGCAAATCAAAGCCACAGTGAGATACCATTTTACCCCCACTATAATGGTTAAAATAAAAAAGACAATGATAAGAGCTGACAAGGATATGAAGAAGTTGGAACCCTCATATGTTGCTGATAAGAATGTAAATGATTCAGCTGCTTTGGAAAGTGGTTTGGCGGCTCCTCAGAATCTTAAACGTGGAGTTACCCTGCGGTACCCAGCAACCTCACTCCTACGTATATACTCAAGAGAATTGAAAACCCGTGTCCACACAAAAACTTACACAAGTGTTCATTGCAGCAATACTAATGATAGCCAAAAAGGGAAACGTGCAAGTGGCCATCAGCTGATAAATGGACACATACAATGTGGTCCATTTAAGCAGTGGAGTATTATCAGGCACTAAAAGGGAGTGAAGTGCAGACACGTGAGACAGCGTGGTGAGCTGGGAAAGAAGCCAGACCCAGAAGACCACAGACTGTGTGATTCTGTTTATACGAATTGTCCAGAGTAGGAAAACCTATAAAGACAAAACACAGATTAGTGGTGGTCGGAGGGCTGGGGAGTGACTACTAATGCAGAGGGGGAATTTGAGGGATGGGTGATGAAAATGTTCTGGAATTATTTAGTGGCTATGAGTGCACAGCTTGGTGAAAACACTGAAAACCACTGAATCGTACACTTTTATTAAGGTGAATTTTATGGTACATGATTTCTATCTCAATAAAGTTGTTGTTAAAAATAATGGCTTAAAACAATAACCACTGATTTGCTCATGAGTCTGTGATGCAAGCTGGGTTCAGTGGGGTCCTCCTGCTGCCTTCTGGGAATCCGTGATTCAAGACGGCCTCGCTCACGGCAGGCAGCTGGGACCGGTCCTCTGTGGCGCCACTCCAAGTGGCCTCTTGTCCGCCTTTACGCGAGACAGGCCTCCTTCCATGGCGTCTCAAGGCAGCAAGGCCTCTTGAGGCTTAATCTGGGGTGTCCCAGCCTGTCCCTCCCAGTACATTCTATTGGTCACAGAAAGTCACAAGACCAGCCAGGTTCAGAAGGGGGAGAAGTAGATTCCACCTTTTGATGAACAATGTGATCAAGTCACATGGTAAAGGAACGTGCATCCAAGGTGGACAGAATTACTGGGGCCATCTTCACACCCATGAAAATAGCTATTTCACCGGGCAGTTGGAGGACTGAATGTGATAGTGCATGCACCGTGTTCAACACAGCGCCTGGGGTACAGGAGCACTCGTGACATGGTGTTCAGTGTGTCAGTCAGGTTGATCATCCTATAATTTAGTTGTGTTCCCGATTTGGTCCCGGGAGGAGGTGAGGGCAACCACCACCTGCTCTGCCTCATTAAACTGTGGCTATGATGGGTATTAGTAAGATGCTAACATTACCCGGCCGGCCCGACCCCCTCCACCCCCTGGTGATCGTAGATGCAAGGCTGGCAGGGTCTTTAGACACTGCACAGTGCACTGCTCGCCTGCCAGCTGCGGGAACTGCAGCCCAGAGAAGAGAGGTGGCGGCCTTGTCCAGGGCCCCTTCGCTCCCCTCGCTCGGGGGATTTCGGGGTCTGAGCAGGATGGAGGGTCTTCTTGCAGCACGCATGACACCTCCCCTCCGACGCCTTGTCTCATACTCTTCCTCCCGGACCAGGGCCCTGGCTCAGGCCGTGACGTGGGGTGGGATCCCCTTGCAGGAGGGTCTTCGAGGGGAAAGAGGGGGGCAGGACGTTGTCTCGGGTGAAGGCGCAGGCGTCCCCGAGATCAGTGACTCGCACGTCACAGAATGACGGCCCGAGGGTTGTCCTGTCACAGACGTGCTCTCTGGCCACACGGTCCTGTTTTTAGACGTTGGATTAGTGGCCAATGTTTGAAAATTGAAAATCAAGAGATTTCCTGTAAACAACTCAGATGTGTGGCTTTTTCTGCAAACCAGAAAGCTCTGGCAGCCCTGGGGTGAATCTCCCCCGGTAACGTTGGCGACTTTTCTGTGGGCCGTGCGCTCCCCAGCTCACTCCTGCCCTGTGGCCAGGGAACACCGGAGACAGTGACCTCTCGGCTGCCTGTCGGCCTCTGTGGACATTTGAGCTTGGGCCCCCTCCGCACCTGGCAGAGGGCCAGAGCACTAAGGGGGCAGTGGCCCAGATTGGCTGTAAGGCCCCCTTTAGAGACCCTTGCTGTCTGGACCTTAGAGGATGTGTTTTAAAGGTTTCCGTAGTTTCTCTGAATCAGGGATTCACACGTTCTCCCTAGCTCTGGGCTCCCCACCCCTCGCTCCCCACCCCACAAAGCTCCGTGAGGCTGGATAAGAAGTGGGCAGGGAGAGTGGGTATGTCCACGGTGAAGCAGAAGCAGATGGCAGGTCCTTAGCTCCACCTCCCTCTCCTCATTCCCCACCTTCCTCCGTGCACCCTCTGGTTCCTTAGAGACCCAGTTTCCTCTCAGTGACATGAGGGCCCATAAACAGGGGAGCTGGGCCCCTCAATCTGGACCTTTCCTTACTGTTTCCCCAGCGTCTCCCAAACCATACACACTCTCATCAGCTGAACAGTTAGTGGATGCTCGCCATCACAAGCGTTACCCTCCTGAAGGGAATTCAGGGAATTCATGCTGCATTTTAACAAAGTGGAAGCCTCCAGAGCCCCCTGCATGAGCAAGGAGGTGGGAGGCCTTTGCCCCCCGTGGCCTCCTGGGTCATTGCAGACACCTCCCTGCCAGGCCTGTGTTCCAGGGAGCCGGGCCCAGCAGGGGTCTGTCTCAGCCCCAGGGACTCCTATGGCTTTCTGTCTGTGACCTTGTGTGATGGACAGCAGCACTGCCATGCTGCGGCTCCAAGGGGCACTGTCACATGGTGTCCTACCGCATGGCGCCCACCGGAGTTGGGCAACCCAACAGCCCCAGTGACGGGGATGAGGAATAGATGAGACCACATATGGGGAGATTCCACGAATTATTCCAAGAACCTCTGGCTAGGCCCCCAGCACCAGGAGCCAGCCAGCACGAAGCACTGAGCCGAGTAACAGTAACAGTTTCCACTGATGGGAATCCCGCTGTGGACGCAGCGCACATAGCCCTTCCCTCGGCTTAGATCATCTTTCTGTAGCCATGTAGCTGTCTAAAGTGACTACTTGTTATCCTCATTTCACAGATGAGGAAACCGAGGCCTAGGGAGGTGTCCAGCACTGGGAGACTTGCAAGAAATAAAAACAAGAATTAGCTTTTATTGAACTCTTAGTATGAACACGGCCCTGGGCTAAGCACTGTATCTCTATTAACTCATGGGATCCTGCCGACAACCCCATTTTACAGAGGAGAAGCCTGAGGGCAAGCAAATACACGCTTTAAAAGGACTTCCTGGAATCAGAAGGATTACGGAAGATACAAGTTGGTCGCTGTAGGTGCAAGTGGGTCTGTGGATCTGCAAATTATGGAAGGAAGGGCGGTTATCAGAGAGCTCATGCTATTCGTCGGAGCCACAGAAGAGCAGACGCAGGATCCAGCCCCGAGACATGGACCCTCTGCCTAAGACGCTCTAAGCTGACCCAGTGTTGAGCGAGGTGGGTGGAGCTGCATTTGGCTGTTCTCGGGGTATCCCATGTCACCCCCTCCTCCCCTCCGCCTATTACTGGGCCTGCGGGCACAGAGGGGCTCATTCCACTCGCCCATCCTCACAAGCCTCATTGTTCCCCACGGGCTGTCAAAGCCCATCCCTGGGATGATGACTGTGGACCCCCACGAGCCCATGCATGCACTCGGTCACTTGGTACCCCTTCTTTCTGCTGGTGTCTGAGGGCTACGCAGCCCGCACATCCACAGGCCGCCTCGTCCAGGTCCTTGCTCCCACCAGGAACAATCAATCCCTGCCTCCTCTGAGAAGCACCCGACAGGCCCGAGACACAAGGCCTTGCCAGCGTTTATAACACTCAGCACTGCACCCCAGAGCCAGGCTGAGGGTGCCGGCCTCCTCGCAGACCACAGGATTCACATGGAGCCCGCGCTGTCCTCCCCTCAAACAGCAGATTGTTTCTTGGCTGTTTCCAGCCCTCGCCACCTGGCCTGTTCACAGGTGCCGGAAGAGAAGCCCCAGAGCTGTCTGTCCGTGTCCTCAGGGTTGAATGAGCTTTTCCCACGGAGCAGGTCCAAATCCCTTCTGTGGGGGGCTGACGCCAGGACAACCCCCCACAGCTGAGGGAGGCATCTCCTTTAGCTTTGGAATACCTTTCAAAAACCCACGTGGCCTTTCTGAACCCTCAGCAACCCATGAAGTTTACCCCAGTCACACTCCTTGCCCATTTACCTGTTAGCCACCACCCCCTCTCACTGTGAAGAGACAGCGCAGTCTTTCCATCCGTAAAACCTAGAAAATTTGGGAGACGAGGGATTCTCATGAAATTCTCTTGAAAACTCCAGCTGTCCTGGTTTTCCCTCTTTCCTCCCCACTCTCCTACGCCAACAGGGTCCCGAAGACTCAAGGACACAGAATTCCGAGGCTGGAAGAGCCTTAGGGATTCACCTCACAGTAAGAGCACACATCTCAATAACAGCAGCTAATACCTGCACAGCGTTTATTCTGCCAGCTGCCACACCTGGTGCTTCCAGAAGGCTACGCCATGGTCGCAGCAGCTCTGTGAGGCAGATGACACTATCGCCATCCTGAGGAAACCAAGGCACCAAGAAGCTAAGTGACTCGCCCACATTCATTGACACAGCGAGGAAGTGGCGGAGTTTCAGCACCCGTGCCCTGCATCATCAGGCTCGACTGCCTCTCCACAGACACCATCACTCCCTGAGGTCAAGGAGAGGAAGTCGGTCACCCTGGGGCCCTGGCTATTTAGCAGAGCAGGAAGCTCTTCTGTACCCTGACTTTGAGGAATGTGCGAGGAGTGTGGTCTTAAAGAGCTCCAGTTTCCCTACGCAGCTCTTTCATTGTCGGAGTCCCTCTGAAGCGCTGTGCTAAGCACTTGTTTCTTACGAAAGCTCTGCAGTGGGTTCTGTTAGCATTGTGCAGGTGTGGAAACGCCCACCTCCCGAAGTCCTTCAGGAGACATCTCATGCTGCACTGTAGAGTGGTTGTTTGAAGATATTTTATGTTTTACAAAGATGATATACATGCTAATCACATTGTATCTCCTCCCAAGAGAGCTATAAAATAGCCACTATCTATCCATTAAGTGCTCATAATTATTCTTAGATCCTCACAGCAGGCCCACAAAGTAAATATTGCCATCCTTGTTTTTCAGGTGAGGAAACTGAGGTTTCTAAATACTGAGTGTATCACCCACGGGCACTTAGGAAGCAGCAGAGTGAAGATTCAAATCTAAATAGGTCTGATTCCAAAGTCTAAGCTCTTTTGACCACCTCATTTCAGGACAAACATGCACACGTGTGCACACATGTACACATGTGCACATGCACACCATGCATTTGTGTTGTTTCCGGTCCTCATATTCTCTGGATTGGGGTAGAGAAAGGGGCTAGTCCCTTGGGAAGGCATGGCCACATTCTGCTCTGCAGTGATGAATTTTGGTCCCTATAAAATTGCACCCACAGGATTTCTTATGTCTTTCTATTCCCCAAACTCCTCTCCAGGTCAGCCTCCTGGCAATTGCCCGAGGAATGATTTAGGCTTTCTCGTGGCCAATGAATTTATTGAGGCAACATTTCTTTTAATAGCCCTGCAAGGCCCCAGTCCTAGGCTCTTTGGATTTTTGTCTGTGCCCGTGACCAGAGAGGAAATGGAGAGACCGCTAAGGAAGTTGGGAACCTGTGTGTGAGCACGTCTGAAGCACTTCTTACAGCAGACTGGAAATTCTCGAAGTCAGGGGCAGTGGAGGAGGAAAGCTCCACCAGGACATGGAAAGGGGGGCTGGGGTCAGGGAAGAGGGAGGCTGGCGGAGGGGGGGGGTAAGAGAAAGACGCAGCATGTGTGTGGGGTTTGGGGAGGACTCCGCTATCTTCCTAAAACCTTACCAGTAACTGGTTCCACTCTGGACATGTTGCAGGAACAGCCCTGAGCTCAGACTGTAAACGTTCCTAGAAGTTCATTATCTCATGTGTCTTCAGGATGCTTCTAAGAACACTGTCATCCATTTAGGGACTTCTTTCTAAAGTCCATAGAAATTTCCTTTAAAAATTAGTGCTGGGTGCAAAAACTGGTGAAATCCAAATACGGTTTGTATTTGAGCTGGTGGCGTTGAACTTCGTCGGATCCCGGTCTTGAGCGTGTGGATGCCGTGCAAGGCGGCTGTGCTGTTCTGGCAGCTTGCGAGTGCTAAGCTATTTCAAAATAAAAGGTTATAGATGTTTTAAAAGTACCAGAAAGAGCATCATTTCCCTAAAAAAAACATGGCATGTGACTTCTCTGACGGTGACAATTCTCTTGCAGAATAAGCTGCCAGGAAGCTCAGAGTCCCATTTAAAATGCGTTCTGGAAACACCGAGGCCCCGTGGCCTATATATTCGTGTTCTTCCCCCAAATGCTGACTCTCTGCACTTTTCTGTTTCCCTGTTCCTGGCTGTTCATCCTTATTTATATTTTGGCGTTGTTTTATTGTACGTATTTCTTGTGAGTTACTTCAGATCCTTTATGGAAAGGGATAATGCATAAATACATAAACTAATAAATGATTGGCACAACTGGTTTATGAGATGGTCATGTGCTTTTGAAAAAATAATTAAGCAACAGGGTGGTGATTGCTGGGGGGTTGGGGTAAGGGGACTAAATGGTAATGGAAAAAATATAATAAAGATGAAAACTATTACTTAAGAATTCCATTTTACTGTTACCTTACAGCACTTACCTGGTACCGAGTTCCCCTCCCACAGTAAGATTTTGCGCTGAGAGTCACATGCAGGTCTCCCGCTCACTGAGAGTTTCGGACTTGGGGAGGACCCTGCCAGGCAGAGGACGCTGCTGACCAGACGAGCAGCGTAGGCGCCGGCACCTCCCTTGGGCGGGGCCAGTCTGGCTGTCACTCTGCCTGCAGTTCCACCGTCACAGGCGCCTCTAGAGGTTGGAAGTTTGGGGTTCATGAGACAACTGCTATTCCCAAGCAAATACCCCTCTGAGGAGGGATGTGGTTTTAACAGTAAAAACCTGGAGAGACGCACCTTGGAAATGCACTTCAGGGAAGCGCCCTTTGTGAGCAACTGTGAGCCGTACTCTGCTCCACGCAAGCGGTTGTTACCATCATTAGTGCCACTGTGGACTCTCTCTGACAGCTCAACCCGCCCACTGCGACGCAAATACAGCGCTTCCCATTCACCTGGAGAGGGGGAGGGAGCGTGCCAGCCAGCCTCCTGGCAGCAGTAACACCACGAAAGCCAGGAACCATCAAAGCAGAATGGGTAGGATGGCTTTGAAGGAAAATATCCCACTCTGCCACTTGTTGGTACCGTGGCCTTTACCTAGTATTGCCTTCTAATGAGCCTCAGTTTTCTGGTCTGTAAAATGGGGTAAGACAGCCCAACTCACAGATTATTATATCAGCATATTATTATAAGGTGACTGTGCAATAAAGTGTGTAAAGGGCCTAGCACGTAGCTGGCATGCACAAATGTTTAATCCTCGTCCCTTCTTCAAAAATATTAATACATATTTATTATGTGCCAGGTGCTATGTTAGGTTTTAGGAATACAAAAACAAAGAAAATACGTCCTTGCCCTTAAATGGGCCACAATTACTGTCCAGAGGACATTCACTGCGGACATTGTCTTATTTAGGCCTCACAACAGCTCTCAAGACTGGCCGTTGATCCCTTGTTCCCATTTTCCTGATTAGGACAGTCATCCGCCGAGAACAGCGGCCACACCTTCTGACTGCTCTGAGGACAGTGAGGATTAGACACTGTGGAAGGAGCTCCTGGGAGGGAGCACGCAGCCCCACCACGGTGGCGGCGGGGGCGGGGGGGGGGGGGTGCCTCGGGCCCTCCTCATGGGAGAAACTTTAAGGAAACCCAGGGAGAGCTGTGCGGTTGGAGCAGCCCTGGCCAGGGCCTGGGGAGTGAGCTCGAGGGAGCTGAGCACCTGCTAAGTAAGGCCTCTCTTCCCCATGGCTCCCTGGTTTCCATCCCTCAGGTGCCGGCAGCAGCGGCCGGAAGACAGCCTGCCCACGGCCAGCGTCATCCTGTGTTTCCACGACGAGGCCTGGTCCACCCTCCTGCGCACCGTGCACAGCATCCTGGACACGGCGCCCAGGGCCTTCCTGAAGGAGATCATCCTTGTGGACGACCTCAGCCAGCAAGGTGGGGGGGGAGTCCTGGGGGGTCTGCCACGCACACACTGGGGTTCAGAACCCATTTAGGAAAAGTTCCTGGGAGCAGACCTCCAGATGAGATTTCGGGTGCGGGTAATTCATTACTGAAGAGCCCCTTGGGGCAACCAGCACGGAAGTGGGGGAACAGGACAGAAGCAGACAAGCAGGGCAAGGGTCTCCCGAGGGCCGCTCCCCTGGGCTCTCTCCCCTGGGATCTCTCCCCTGGGCCCCAGCCTCCACACAGTCCGACCAGCTCTGGCCCAAGACACTCGAGAATCACAAGGGGTCGCCCTTTGTGAGTGTCCCCTACCTTGCAGACACCGCACAAAGCACCTGACATGAGTTAGTCATTAGATCACCCTGTTTATTTAACCAAACCCACTCCCTTCCCACAGAGGAAATCGGGGCCGGGAGAGGAGAGTTGACCAGAGCTGAGTTATGTCCAGTGCAGGGAAGTCAGGCCCAGAGCACAGACCAGCAGAATCTGCTCGAGTGTGTCCACCGACAGGAGACTCACCCCTGGGGACCGGCCCCCTGAGTGGCCCAGTGCCTAAAAGAGGATGGAGACAGAGAAACCCCCTGCCCGACTCCTGGGTCGCTGGTTCTCAGACTTGAGTGTCTTATCAGAATCACTTGGCAGGCGTGTTAAAACACTGATTTCTGGGCCCGCCCTGAAAGTTTCTGGATCTGGTATTGGGCTCGAGAATGTGCACTTCTCATAGGCTGCCAGGCAGTGCCGATGCCGGTGGTCATGGACCTCGCTCTGAGCACCGCTGCCACAGTCTTTGGCTGGGGCCTGGGGACTATAGTTCTGGCTCAACTCGATGGCCTACAGAAGCCCTTCCTGGCTTTGTGGGAGATCAAACTGTCCCAAGAGAAGCCAAGATTTGTGAGGGGAGTGACAGAGGAGAGGAGAGGGTGGCCAGGTGCCTTTGTTAGTTCTTCCTCAATTCCTCATGTTGGGAATTCACCCAGCCTGGCCATGGCAAGGAGTAAGACTAGCCAGGGGTCTCAGAAGCACAGGAGGTTACTCAAGTGCATCTGGCTGGGTGTTAGGCAGGACACATGAGCAGGTCCTGGGCTGAGCTGAGTTGGCTGGTGAAGGTGCCCAGAGAGATTCTGCAAACCCTCAGTGGGGACAGAGTACTCTCAAGAGCACTCCAGTGGTCCCTCCCCCATCAGCTGATGAACTGTGTTATTGTTGGTGTCCCTCGGGAGACTTCTCTTTTCCTCGTGTGTGTTGAGACAAAGGAGCTGGGCCTTAGAGATGGGCACTGCCTCCCGAGTCCTCAGTTCCTTCTGCTTTTCTCTTAGCCACAATCGGAGTGTGGCTTTTGGCCTCATAATTGCAATGAGGCTGCTCTGCCTCTGGGCATCACATCCATATTCCAGGTAGGAAAAGAGCGGAAAAGATAAGCAGAGGCCAGCCAAATTTAGAGAAATTCAGTGAAACAACAGTTTTTCTGGAATCCTCTTATTTAGTATATTGGATCAAAAAGCTACTAATAGCAGCAGAAATGTCTCGGCAGGTGAGTGGTTTTAGCTGCCCCAAACAAAAGCAAGTTTCTGTTAGTGAGGTGGAAGGGGAGAATGAATGCTCACTGCCCTGGAGTCACAGAGGGGCTGGCTCTCAGATGTCCAAGTTCAGAAATTTTAACAACTTCATTAACAGGGGTCCTTCTCCAGGGAATGGACTGGGAGCTAACAAGCTAACCAGAAAAAGAATTGCAAAGTAGTATAAGTCAGGACAATGTTTCACCGCTGAGAAAGGCAATGGTCAAGCGGTAAAATGCTGTGCTGACCACAGCCCTGTCGGTTCCAGGACAGCTCAAGACTGCTCTCAGCGCCTACGTGGCCAGGCTGGAGGGCGTGAAGTTGCTCCGGAGCAACAAGAGGCTGGGCGCCATCAGGGCCCGGATGTTGGGAGCCACCAGGGCCGCTGGGGACGTGCTGGTCTTCATGGATGCCCACTGCGAGTGCCACCCGGGCTGGCTGGAGCCCCTCCTCAGCAGAATAGCTGGTGACAGGTAATTCACCCGCTCAGGCTGGGGAGCCAGGGGTGGGGCTGCAAGAAGTAGCCTGCGGCCTCAGCCATTCACAGAAAATCTCTGTCGTTGAAAAAGACAACCACTGGAGAGAGACACATTCCTTAGGGGTTTTCGTGTGTTTCAGGCTTTCAAGGAGCCCAGGGAAGCAGAGTGGAAAGGGAGGGTGCTACTCCATCTACCTTGTTTTGTAGATGCAGAAACCCAGGCGTAAAGAACAGCTTCTATTAAGTTGCAAATACCCCCGGAAAGGTCACAGCTCACCGTGGTTATCACTACCTTGGGTGAAAAGTTAGCAATTTAATCAAGATTGTAACATAACCTGGGAAAAACTCCCTAAACGTTGCTAGACTTCTCTCCCTGAAGAACAAAGCATTAGACACTGAGATTGCTAAAGTTCTGCTGAGAACTAGCATTCTTTGGTTTTCTGGTTTATACAAAGAGGTCTTTAATTTTTTAACTGAGGCCAGCCCTTGGACTGTGAAGTTGGAGAAGGCTGCATCACATACCCCGTAGTCTGACATGTAACATTTTTGTCTGACCAGCTCTCTGTTCTCTTTTCCCGGTCTTGCTGTCATTCCCTCCCAACCTCCTTAATGCACTCACATGGCTCCCAAACACGTCTTGTCAACCGCTTCCCCCCTTCTGCATGTCCCACTCAAGCGAACCCACACCTGGTGGGGACTCGCTCATCCTGGACCACCGCAGGCATGCCTTGGGCTCGGGGGGGGGGGGTGTCACACAGTTGGAGCTCAATGAATGGTTGTTTTGATGATGTCCAGCCAGACAGGGCTGATGCCAGAACCAAGCCCAGGACTTTTATTCCTGAGCTCCTTCCCACGGTACATGTTGACTGTCTCATTTGACCTGGGGATGACCCCACATATGAAAAAAGCAAAGCCTGAGTGAGAAGGTAAAGGTGTCAGCATCTTGCCAGATGGAGACAGTTACAAGCCACATGCAGTAAGTGGCTAGCAGCCCAGGATCCCTTTTTCAAGAAGGATTAGCAGTGCCCAGTTCCATGGCGCTGAGTACCACCCTGACTGACATCTCACAAGAACAGGACACATGTATGAGTTCAGCATACTGGGCCTAAAACGAGGCCACCAGCCTGGATTCTGTTCTCAAAATCACAGTGCCTACGCATCATCAGAGCGGAACCTAAAGTTGGTCCCGCCCACGCCTCCTCTAATTCCCATCTTGGTATCACTGATGGAGGGGTCTCAGAGAGGCCTTTAAGAGCACCTGGTCCTATCTCGTGATTGCACTATTGAAAAAAATTGAGTTCAGGGAGGGCAAATGAGGCGGAGAGGTTCCGAGAGGCAAACAGGTGCACAAGGGCACGCAGACACTTCGTAGCCAAGCTAGGTGTCCTGACTCTGGGTCTACTGCTCTTGTCTTTGTGTATGAATTTATTGTGAAGGGACTGGAGAAGCTGATCTGGGAGAAACATTGAGTCGTCCCCACCCTTGGTTGTGAGACATGTGTTAAAACATTGATTAGAACCAGTCCCTCGTGACATCTGCTTCTCACACGGGCGCCCTTTTCACAGATCGGGAGATTTCTCACTCTAGGCTGAGTGAGAAAGACTTGGCAATGCCTCGGTTTCCCCAGCTATAAATAACACAGGGCTTCCTGAGAAGGCTTCCAGAGTTAAGGGGTGGTGAGTCCATGAAATTCTAATTTCATGGGCTCTTCCCCTCTCCTCTTTATCAGACTTTCTCCCCATGTGTTCTCTCTCTCTCTCTCTCTCTCTCTCTCACACACACACACACACACACATGCACACACACGCCTCTGGTCCTTGACTGATCCTGCCTTGGCGTCCAGTTCACATCTCATGCCTCATTCATAGCCTCCTATGCACTCGGTTGCCTCTGGCCCCAGGGTTTGGCTTGTAGGCCCTCGAAGGTGAGGCTCTGAAAGAAAAGCTCCCTCACCTGGTCTGAGTGCTCATCTTTCTCCACTGCACACAGCGATGCTCTGTGAGCTCTGGCCTGCGAGCATATCCCCTTTCAAGGTCTGCTTTATTGTCCCCGGGGACCTCGCTCAGGCGCTTCCTCCCCTCCCGTAAAGTGAACTGTGCAAGCCACTGGGTGCCTGTCCTCACGGCGGCTGCTCTTTGAGAGAACAAAGGGCCCCAGCTGCCTCAGAGGCTCATGGCAAGAGACATCTGTCACCAGGTGGGGACCCATTGCCCCCAAAGCAAGGAGAGCTTACACTAAAAAGGAGGAGTGGGAATGGTGAGTAAACAGTGTAGTAAGCCATAAATCAGCTACTTCAAAGTCATTGCTTTCTCAAAACCCTGGTTGGAGAATTCAGGGCCTGGTTCCTAGCCCTGCTTCCCTGCCCCTGCCCACTGAGCGGGTCTGCCAAGAGCCATGCGGCCACATGGTATGCATTGGTAAGAGGAGTCCCTTCCTCATGACCCCTTACTCCCACCCCCCAGAACATTTGTCATACTGTACTCATTTTGTTAGAACAAGACACTTCCATGCTACCTGCCAGAAGATTAAGAAATCCACGAGCAAATTGACAGTGTCTAGGACGTTCCAGGCATCCTTTGGGGTGGGCAGTGCTGCCTGCACCACGGTGCACAGCACCCCCAGGCAGCTTCTCCGGAAGCCATTGTTTTTTCCGGGCGGTCTTCAGACGCGGGGATTGGTAGCTGGATTCTACACGAAGTAACAAGGATGAAAATCTAGAGTGGCTGTCACCATGGCTGCCAACTGCTTTGTGCTGACGCCAACTCGGGGACCCCAGCCAAGGAGTGGGAGTCCAGGCCTAAGTGAAACGAAGGCTTCCGAGGAGAGGGAGGCAGCCCTGCCTGAGGCGCTGGAAGGCAGCCGCATCTCAGGGGCGATCCTGGCTCGAGAGGCTGTCCGAGCTGTTTCCCACGTGGAGACTGGTCTGGTCCCCCGTCTTAGAGACACCCAATTGTGAGGTCGCCCAGTGCTCAGCCGGGTGGGCCTACTCACTGGGGAGAAGCAAGGTGGGGCAGGGAATGGACCACCGCCCACCTCCCTGCCCTTTGAGGAGTTAAATGACAGAAGGCTGTCTGAAAACTCCCATGTGAGTATGTGAGTGTGAGTGTGCATGAGTGTGTATGACTTTGTACGAGTATATGTGTGAGTGTGTGAGTGTGTATGAATGAGTGTGTGTGTGATTGAGTGCATGAGTGTGAGTGTGTGTGTGATTGAGTGTGAGTGTGTGTGAATGAGTGTGTGTGATTGAGTGCATGAGTGTGAGTGTGTGTTGAGGAGCAGCAGGGCGCCCAAGATGCTTCCCAGCCCAGCCTTCCATGGGCCTGACGCTCCAAGGACAGTCTCCAGCCCCGTCCTACTCCACACCCCTCAGCCCAACAGAGTCCCAGGAGGGCTGGCACCAGTCCTGGGGTCACCCCTGAGCAGCAGCACGAGCTCTGGGAAGAGAGAATTCAGAGCCTTCCCCTTCTCAGTAGAAGAAGCTTTTTACAAACACCAAACATCTGAGTGAACTTCCCACATGGCCTTCCGTATCTCAGGCCCGGAGGAACACCCAGGCCCAGGGAAAACAAAGAGGGCTGCAGTGAGCCAGGGCTTAGTCTGTCTGGTGGCGAAAGGGTCGGCTGCTAAGGTTGAAGCTGCAGGTGTCTTTGGAATCTCCGGGCGGTAGTTTGTTCGCTGCCCTGATGTGGACTGAGTGTTTGTGCCCCTCCCGCCATTCATGGGTTGAAAACCTCCCCGGACTGCTGGGGCCCGGAGAAAACGGAGCCCCGGGAAGCGGTGAATGGAGGGTGGCATGACCCAAAATGGTCCAGCCACAGGAGACAGGAACGGGCAGAGGAAGCCACACCAGGATCGGTATTGCAGTTAACCAGTCTTTGTGGACAGCTCAGTGGCTCTGTTTGTCTTCCGAAATACAAGCACTCGTCCTCCTGGAGCTTAGAAAGGCTTCAGAGAGGATCCACCTCTTATCCACCTGCGCGTTAAAGCTCAGTTCATCAGCGAGAGAGGGATGGAGTGAGTGGACACGTGCAGCTCCTTCCCAGTCAAACAGGGCAGCCTTGCCGTCTTGCTTTGAATGAATTCCAAGAACACCAGACACAGTGTCGCTATGAAGCCCAAAGCTAAATAGAAGACAGTTTGGGGTTTTTTAAATCAGCGTTTCTGAGTCACTGCACCGTAGGAACCCCCTGATTCAGTCCTGATTAAGCAGCCTCTGTGGTCCATGGGAATAACAACCAAAGCAGAAAACTTTTCACTTCCTCCATTGACATTTTATTCTTCATCTCTATCCAAACTGTCCTCAGAGAGGCTCATGATTAATCGTGCCTGTGTCTGGTTAAAAATAGAAGAAAAGGAGATTTCAGAAAAGAAGACATGGTGTGGGGAGTTGGGGGAATGCAGTGAGTTACATGTGACTGACTCCCAGCTTCCAGCAAAACAGCAACAATAGAAATCCGGTGAATATTAGAGTTCTCGTTTTCTGATACAAAGTAACGTACGCTTTGTCAAAAGGGCACAGCTCACAGGTCTAGAACGAACTGAGTGCGTGGCTGCTCGAACGCGGTTTCCTTTCTTGTCCCGTTCTGATTCCTCAGATGGCACCAGCTCGGTGGGACTCTTCGGAATTCAGCCACATGGCTCCCTGGCTCTCGATTCTGAAATTCCGCAAAACGCGCTGCCAGTAGCCAAATCCTCCCCATCTGCTCAGTTCATTCCCCAGTGAGTGGAGACTTGAGAAGGGGCTGGGAACCCTCCTTGCATCCTTGACCTTGCTTCTCAGCTTTCTGGGCCAATACAGGGTGGCCCCACACAGTGCAGACCAAGAGGGATCAAGGTCCCCTTACCTTCCAGAGCAAACAGCGTGAAAAGGGTGGGAAAAGCATAGCGAGATCGTTGTTCCACATATAAACCCATGGCTCCTCACACCAATGTTGGTCACTTAAGGCCACAGATTAAAGCTGATAATTAGACCCCAGGACCACTCTGGCCCTCTCCATAGGGCCTGGGCTTACGCCAGTCCGGCTGTCCCCGAGACGGAAGGAACAGAGGTAGAAATTGATGGGAGCGCAAGCACAGCGGGGCTGGCATCTCTCCGTCCAGGGGCCTCACTTCCTCAGGGGGGTACCTGCCAGCCACCCTTGAGTCCAGGCCTGACCCATCCCACCACACCAATTTTAGAATATTTTAGAGTTTGGGAGAGGCCAGGAAAATAATGCAATTGAGACATTGGCTAGGTGGAGAGGAGCTCCTGGTACATACAAGTGACTACCTGTTTGTTTAAAAGGTGAAGTTTCTGACCTGTAGCAGGTCAGATCATCCTCAGACATCATATCACAGGCTGTGCAAAAAAAAAAAAAAAGAGAGAGAGAGAGAAAGAGAGAGAGAGAGACAGGGAGGGAAAGAGGGGGGAAAATACAATCACCAACAGCATCAGTAAATGAACAAATAAATCTAAACTCAGGACCTTGGTTTGCTGGAGGATACCACATGCTCATATACCAGGGATACTTCTGAGGCGTGGCCATCCTGATCCCTCCAGCCAATCAAGTATATGATACAGGAACAAGAAGCAGCCCCTAGTGCGGGGGCCCATAGACCTTCTAAATTTGTGTGCAGTATTTTGTGTATGGCCTTATTATTTTTCTGGGGGGTCCATAGTTTCCCCCCATCCTCAGAGAGATCAGAGACCCCCGAAGAGGTCAAGAGCCATGAGAGTCCCAGAGCGTTACAGCTGGGGAAAAGCTTTGTGGGAAGCAGTTCAGCCTCTCATTTTACCAAAGAGGAAACTGAGACCCAGAGAGGTTCAGCAGCTAATTTAAGGTCACACAGCTCTTAGTGGCAGAGCCGAGCCAAGGACCCCATTCTCCTACTTCTCAGTGCTGTCGACAGAGGTGTTCAAAGAAAGAAAGGGGCAGGCACCCTCTCCTGTGAAGTGGACCCCCAATTTCTTACGGAAAAACGTATTTTCTAGAACATGGCTGTCCAATAGAACATAACAGGAGTCACATGAAATTTAAACATTTCTAGTAATCATATTGCAAAATGAAACACCCATGACATCAATTTTAATATATTTTGTTATGAATCCAATATAGCCAAAACATTATCACTTCAAAATATAATCAATTAAGATTACTGAGACTTTCAACTTTTTCACGCCACTTTCTAAATCCAGGGTGTATTTTGCACTCAGGCCACATGTCAATTCGAACAGACCACGTTTTAGGTGCCCACTGGCCCAGAGTGGCTAGGGGCTGCCTGCCGTACTGGGCTGTGCGTGGGGTGGGGGTGGGGGGGTCATATTCCCATCCCTCCAACAAGGGAATGGTTTGCGTTCCTTATCTGATTCTCCAGTTCTTTCCAGGAGCCGGGTGGTGTCTCCCGTCATCGACGTGATTGACTGGAGGACTTTCCAGTACTACCCCTCCCAGGACCTGCAGCGGGGGGTCTTGGACTGGAAGCTGGATTTCCACTGGGAGGCGCTGCCAGACAGCGAGGGGAAGACCCGCCCGTCCGCCATCAGCCCCATCAGGTGAGGGCAGGTGAGGCCCCCCAGTGGAGGCTACTTTTCCTTTGCCTCCTCAGGATGGACTTGGCAGCTGGACTGTCCGGGAGCTGATCTGGGCTCCCCTGGTTTCCTAGTAAGTCACGTAATCTGTGCCTCAGTTTCCTTATCGGTAAATCAGGGATAAAAGACTGGCTGAGCGCAGATGGGATAAAAGTGAGCTACCCGTCCTCATGTCCCCAGAGGGAGCCTGCACCCATAATCCATCAGTGACGATTATCAACCTTACAGGGTTGTTGTTAAGACGGAATGACCTAGCTCTGTCTCACCGGGTAACATTGGCATTTGCCTGGCTTCAGGTCCTTTCTCCATACGAAAGAAGGATTCAGACAGGTGAACACTGAGGCACCACGTGGGTTGCTCCTCAACTGTTTGGTTTTTGGACAACGGCACTATTTAAGTGGATGTCCCAGGGAGCTTCTGGTGCGTGACAAACTCACCCACTCGCAGTGCTGCGACACAAGCACCACTCCGTTAAGCTCAGGAGTCTGCGGCTCCTGAATTCTGAGGGGAAGCATCGGGGTTGGTGGTTTCTGCCCCACAGTGTCTGGGGCCTGGCTGGCCCTGGCGCCACAGCTGGGGGCTGGCATCCCCCACAAGCGGTTTCAAAGCCTGAAGGTTTATGCTGGTCGTTGCTGGGACCTCAGCCGGAACGTCCTCACCTGTTCTCTTCATGAGGTCACCCCACTGGGGTCCCAGAGCAGGTATCCCGAGGGGGCCCCAGGAAGGAAGCTGTACCTCCCCAATCCCCTTTAAAAAAGAATTTGTTGAGGTGGAATTCATATAGCATAAAATTAATTTCTTAAATATGAAGCATTTGGCAGTATTTGTTGCCTTCACAGTCTTGTGCAACCACCACCTCTCCCTGTCTCCCTAGAAAGCTGATTTCGAGCTCCAGGCTTCTCTGGAGTTAGCTCTGGCACGGGGGGAGGCAGCGCCCCGCCTGGGGCTCCAGCTGGCCTGCACTGGTGCTCACCACGATGCACCTTCCCCGGGCAAAGCCTCGGGTAGGGGGTTGGCATGCCTGGTCCCCCGCAGCCTGCAGCCTGCATCCTCCACACGGTATCTGCCGAAGTCCCTCATCCTCTCCTGGCCACCATGCCACAGCCCATGCTGCTTGGCTGCCAGTCCTGGGTCCTCCAGAGAGCTGTACCCGCCACCTTCCACCTGGAGTCCCATGGCACTGCTTGGGCCCTGTCTTCCAGGGCAGAGGGTGGTGAGGGCTTCCTGGGCTCTAAGGGCAGCCACATGGGAGGCAGGCGAAGTGCCCTTCTCTCTCAGATCCCCGGCCACAAGCACTGGGTCCTCCCCCTCCAGAAATTAACCCTGACCTTACAAATATTAAGTGGCAGAGTTGGAAATTGTATCAAGCAATATACAATACTGGTTTTTAGTATTCTGGTACAACTTAGTATTTTTAATAACCCAAAGGTCAGTAGTTTTGTTAATGTAACACTATTTTCTTGGTAATTAAAAAATATATAAACTCTGAGTCATTTACATCTCAAGACATACCCAGAGTTTGCTGCATTAATATTTGTTCTATTAAAAAAATTATTCCTGAATGGACACACTCATTCAAAAGACTCCTAGCTACATCTTCTCCTATTTAAACCCTTCTGAGGGATACTATTGTTATCTTAATTCCATATTCAGGGGTTCTAGATTCCTGTGTTTAAACTAGCATTTAAACATTAAATGCATTTAAATAAGTCACATATATCTCCCCCAGAGAGGACGAGACCTATGTACTACCACAGGCCCTGGTGGATTTATCTTAGAATTGGGGTGGATAGTCCCAAAGCAAAAAGAATGGGTAAGGTCCAGGGTGAGGAGAGAAAGAGGAGGACAGATCTGACCTTTGCCCAGGCCTGGTGCTACTTGCCATAGGGTATCTTATTTTAACCATGTCCTTTGTCCCAGAGGTCTCAACAAAGGTCTCAAGCCGGAGGGCAGGGGATCCTCAGGTGTGACCCCGTGGCCCTCCCTAGAGGAGCAGTACCTGAGGATGGGATACAAAAAGCCCAGGCAAACACGGCTCTGTTTTTCATAAAATCCTGGGATTTCTGACATGGTGGCTGTGCTTCAGTCTTGCCATTAAAAGCACGGAGGTCTGTGTGAGCTCATAGTCAATGCTTTCAAGCACCGGAGCGCAGTGAGCACCCCAGCGTGCTCGGGCTCCTGAACTGCAGTCTGTCCCTGCCTCCTCTCTCCAGGAGCCCAGTGGTGCCCGGCGGGGTCGTGGCCGTGGACAGACACTACTTCCACAACACCGGAGCGTATGACCCTCTCATGTCACTGCGCGGTGGTGAAAACCTCGAACTGTCTCTCAAGGTACGCCCCCCAGCAAGGGAGGACCCAGGTGGGCTCTCTGGAGCCGAGCGTGTGGTCACAGCTGGGAGGCAGCCGCCAGAAATGGCACTGGTCAGGGATAAGGCTGTGGGAAAACTGTAAAGTCAGGAAGTGTGGTATGTTGGACATCCCGTGCCCCCCCCCGCCACACCCTGCCATCTCTTTCTCCCCTACCTTGATTTTGCCCCCAGCCTCCCTCATGAACTCGACTGTCAAACCTGCCCACCAGAAAGGGCACATTATCAGCCACACCTGAGTGCAGACATCCCCCTGCATTCTCCGTTCACAGCATCCTTAGCATCTCCACAACTTCCACAGCACCCATAGACCAGAGCAATCCCCAAGCATTCTGTATACTGAGTAGTTTGGTCCAAACAACTTACGTATCTTTTTGAACAACTTAGCACCCGCTGAGGACGGCACCCGTCTCTAACCTTGGAATCAGACTGGACACCACCATTCTCATGTCCCGTTCCACAAGGATGTTAGCATGATATTTGTTTTCTCATCAAAGCAACCTCTGAAGACCCAAATCAGTAAAAACATACCACATCAAAAGTTCATCAAGTGTTGAAACCATGAATCACCTCACGCTTGTAGTTTGCAGGACGGCCAACAGAGGTCACTATGTTTCTCTCAAACACCTCAACTACCCTCTTGGCCCCTGGGGTTTGCTGGGGCCCCCTGAAGTACCTTGGCACACAGCCTGGGAACCAGCCCCAGGCTCTGTATGTTTCAGTTGAGGTACTGCCTATGCTAAGAATGTTTTCATTTGCACCTTTATCGCCAAGTGTGCAATGAAAGGCTTCCCGTCAAATGAATTCTAGGCGTGTAGGCTTCAGTGTGAGAGTTAGTGGGGAGCAGGGAGACTGTGGAAGGGAAGCCTGCTTTGATCTCCACACAAGTAGTTTCTGGTGCCGCTACAGCAGGAAGCTTCACGAGCTTGTAGAAACGACAGACTGCTAGGGACACGCTTTCCCCGGAGGAAGCAGCCTGTGGAGAACAGGGTGCTAACTTGCGTGTCCACGCCTCCATGAGCGCTCGTCTGTGCTTGTGTCTCAAGGGGGAGCAGTCAGGCTTCTGCATGGGTGCAGCACCCTCACCCCACCGTTCCCTCCCAGGACAACTGCCCCCTCTTCCCACCTTGTCACTCCCCCAGCCAGAACTCCCAGACCTGGCAACTCTGCTGCACCTGAGGACTACACTTACCTTTGCCATTTTGTGCTCATGATTTCCTGTGCCTCTTGCCGGCCCCTAGCAGGCCCCTCGTGCCCCACGTCCTTGGAGTGGAGCGCAGAGGTGTGTATTTTGTCCTTTCACCGCAGACCTGGCTGTGCGGTGGCTCCGTGGAAATCCTTCCCTGCTCCCGTGTGGGGCACATCTATAAAAGTCAGGACGCTGACTCCCCACTGGACCCAGAGGCCACCCTGCTGAACAAGGTTCGCATTGCTGAGACCTGGCTGGGCTCGTTCAAAGAAACCTTCTACAAGCACAGCCCAAAGGCCTTCTCCTTGAGCAAGGTAAGGAGAGCCCAGAGGAGGCTTCTGTGCCCATCACAGGGCTGCCAGCGGGTCTGGGCCAGGGAGTGTCTCTCCTTCCTGTCTACGGTGAAGACAGAAGCTTCTGGCTTCTGCTTCCCTTGAGCTGTCCTTGTCAAGTGGCTCTTCTACCTGGTGGGACTGTCCTCCCTCTCTCTCAGCACCCCATGGGGCACTACAGCTGCTCTTGGCCCGGAACCCCGAAGTCTGTGAGGTGACATCTGCAGGGTGCCAGCTGCATTGGGGCCCAGAGGAGAGTAAGGGATGGAACAAGTGTCAGAGGGCCCTTTCACCTGGGCAAAGTGCTTAGGCTGTGCGATTATCCAAGACATGAAACAAATAGAAGCATAAAAATAATCACAAAGGATCCAAAATAAGCCATAGAAAAATAAAAATTTTACACACTTAATTAAAGTCCATAAACATTGCATCTTCACTGGTCAACTGTCACTAAGCTTAAATCTTATGGAGTGACACAAACATGTTTCCGTGTGAGACATGGGTTCACATCCATGTTTACTGTGCTGGGAGTGGGGACCCCAGAGGTCCCGTAACAGCTCCCACAAGCCCCTCATCAGCCCACACTGCTGAGTGCAGCCCATTCTCTGATCCACAAATCTTCCTTTGATGACTTTCACAAAAAGAATGGCACCTCCTACTGGTAAGTGAGCAGACCTTTTTTCTGACTTACCGATATTTTTCGGACCATAAGATGCACCTAGGTTTTAGGGGAAAACAGGAAAAAAAAGTTGAAGCAAAAAATGTGGTACAATATTTAATAACATAAATAACAATATTTCACCAATGTAAATGTAAACACAACTCAACAGCAGCATTAACAACCATTATTCCTCCCAAATTTGAAGGGGGGTGCATCTTATAGTCTGAAAAATACGGTGCTTTCCTTTTTGAACATGTCCATTAGTTCATGTTTTAGAAATGTCTTATTGCTTACTTTGATATCAATATTTCAGTAACATCACTGCCTCCATGAAGGTGTTTGATAGCATGCATTTACTTTAAATCTAAATAGCTAAAAATTAATTTTGTTCCAATGATTTCGACCCTTCCATCCCCCCTTCTGCCCCACCCCCAAAATCCTCACTTGAACTTTGAGATACAGGAAGCCCAAGCAGCCGAACATGAGGCTGGGCTTCAGTGCCGGAGGAGCTGATGTTCTTCTGGTTTCTCCTCGCTCACACGTGGCTGTCCAAGGGGAGAGTTCCCTGTCCACATGCCCCTGCATCTGAGTCTGGGTAGATCTGCCAGTTGGTCTCATCACTGAGAAAGGTGGAGGGGATGGCACTCTCAAGAAGAAATGTTTCTGCTTTAAGTAGCAAACTCCAGTCCTGGAAGAGGGCTAGGGAGAAGGATCATGTGAACACTAAGAATGCCAGGAAGCCATCAGAAAACCTTTTGTAACTCCTTAGAGGAAAGTGACAGCTTTCTTCGGTTTAATGATGGGTAAATATGCTGAACAAGTCATTCCTGACAGAGGAGTTGTCCTCAAACTTTCTGTGGAAAGTAAATGGTTAAGTGTGGATTAAATGCCTGGACCTGCTGAGTTATAGATGTGGAGCCGGGCCCAGGAACCTGCATTTTAAACACATTCCTTGGGCATTTCTGAACCAGCTGCTCAGGGGATCGCACTTTGAGAAGCACCTACAGAGCACTTCGGCACTGCAGGCTCAGACCTGACTCTTCCCAACATTTATATCTGAGGACTAGGGGAGGGAAGAAGCAAATCCGAACCAAACTCACTTCACATAGCCAACTAGACCAGTGTCTAATTTCCAGACTACAGGACATCAAGTTAGAACTCCTCCTGGGTCAGCTCCCTCTCTCTTTTTTTTTTAAATCCCACCCCAAGAAATAATTCCCTCTCTCTTCTTGTTTGTTTTTGGCCCTTTGAATCCCTTCTTAGCACCTTTCTCTTCCCTAACAATACCCAGGATTTAGTACTAAACTTCTGAGTAGGGTTCTTTGTGTCTTATCAATACAGCCCAAAACATTAATTTATACTAGCATCTTAAGGACTTACCTTGGTATTCATCCCAGAACAATTGTATTATAAAGGAGAATCTCAAAAAAAACGGGGATAGTGTAGCCCAAAGGAATGACTTGTTAATGGAGGAAATTGGGCATCTAGGGGGAAGAGGGGTGAATTCACCTTGTTCCCACCCCCACCCCACAATTTTCCATCTTAGTTCATCTCAGTGGCCTTCGGGTCAGCTTCTGCCTCCACGAGGCCCATCATACTGTTGTACGCCACCAACCAAAGGTGCACAGCCCCACCATGTTTTGCCAACTGCCTCAGAAAAGTCATCAAAGCACAGATATCATGGTCTTTGTAGACTAAAGATGTGAAGGCTTGTGGGAAGGGGGCAACATCCCCTACTACGTGGCCGGTTCCACAGCTCCCTCTAAGGAAGACCCTCCTCTCTGCCCTGTCCAAACCCTCCTATCCTCACACTGCCCTGGGCAGCTGCGGTCTTGGGCCTCTCGTTCTGTCCCGACCCTTCAGCTTCAGCCACATCTGTCCCTCCTCCACCGAGTTAAGTTCTGATGTACAACAAGCTGTCTCCCTCCCACTGCCCGCGACTCTCCCCTCCCCAGGCTGAGAAGCCAGACTGCACAGAGCGCCTGCAGCTGCAAAGGAGGCTGGGCTGTCGAACGTTCCACTGGTTTCTGGCCAACGTCTACCCTGAGCTGTACCCATCTGAACACAGGCCCAGGTTCTCTGGAAAGGCAAGGAGTGACCCAGGGAAGATGAAGAGGAAGAGGTAGGGTGGGCAGCTTCCCAAGACAGGAACCGGATGTTCCGATGGTCTTCCATGACCCCGGCCCACTGGTCCAAGCTCAGTGGGGCCTCAGAGGCTTCCGTGCCTGCCCTGAGGGAGGCCCCGGATTGCCCCTGGGAGGGGGCAATCCCCCATAACCGGTCCCGGAGCCCCTCACCAGGACGGGGGTTGCCTGCCTCCTTCAGGAGGCCTGTCCCTTAGCATCAGTGGCTTCAGCTTGACCTCGCTCATTTTTGTGGCCCCAAAGTGGCACCTTGAGCTATTCTCCAGAAAGTGAAGGAGAGGAACGGAGACTAACAGAGGGTGACTTTCCATCGTGGGTGGGATTCACTTCCGTACGGATGTCCACTTTCAGCTCCACAACACCGGACTTGGCTTCTGTGCAGACTGCCGGGCAGAAGGGGACCTCCCGGGCTGTGCCTTGACGCTGGCTCCCTGCAGTAACAGCCGGCAGCAACAGGTGGGTGGTCAGAGTTCTCCCAGTAATGCCCATCACTTTCCTTTGGGGCATCTCCTTTCAGTGGTTCCATGTCCCTTGATGGCTCACAGTCCCCCACTGGGATCCCTGCCCTGCCCACCCCACCCCCAGCTGCAAGGGAGGACACTGACCACCATCAGAGGATGTGAGACTGAGCTTGAGGGCAACAGAGAAGCTACTGAGCCAATGCTTTTATCTGGCAGATGAGAAAACTGAGGCTTAGACGGTGGCCACCCGGGGTTTGGGCAGGTAAAGGAAATGAGTACCTCGAGCTGGGCAGAGGCTGCTGGGACTGAGGAGCCTATGGCCGGTACGCAAGGACAGCTGCACCTGCCCCAGCCTCAATAAATGGTTTCACTTTGTATGAAAGTGGGCCCAGAATTATGAGATCATCCAGAATTATCAAAATTTTCTGGACACTTGAGATCCAGAATTTATTAAAATTAGAAGCTATCATCAGAGGTCAAAGAAAAGCTGTGTGCCAGTAAATATCCACAAGGGCATCATTTATGAAATATTAGGACCAGCCTGAGATCACTAGGCAATTAGATCCTGAGGTGGGGAAAGTGGGTCACCAGAGTCAGGAGAAGTGGGCTCAGAATTCCTGACAATGCAAGGGGACCCAGAGAGTACTGCCCCTTCGCAGTGGTGCCTCAGAGCCATGACTTGTGCCTCATACATAGTCTTAAGTCTCAAGTCCTCTGGTACCGAGTCCGCCCGGAGTAGACATGCCGTGTCTTTCAGGTATTGCATGGGGTCTATGGGCGCCAACACTGTATCCCAGAGGCAGAGCCTCAGGGCACCATAGGAGCCTGGTGTGTGAGTGTGAGTATATGTGTCTGCGTGTGTCTGTGTGTGTGTGTGTGTGAGGGGGGGGGGAGGGTTGGGTTTGGAGCAGACAGGCCTCGTGGCCTCAGGTGACCAGCTGCTCTGCTTGCTGGCAGAGGACTTACACAGAGAAGGAGCCATTGGCTCCAGCTTTCAGAGCCCTGGCCTCCTTCAGGACATTTCCTGTGCCCAGAGCGGTTTGGTTTGTGGAATTCCTTCTACAGTGAGAAGGAAGCAGAGGGCGCAAACACCCCTGGGGAGAGGAGGGAAGCAGCACATAAGCTCTCCCGGGAAGCCAGGGCTGGTGGGAGCCTCTCCCCGTGATTGAGGCTGTGGTGACTTGTGTGGGGAGGGACCAAGAGACAGCACTGAAGACTGACTCCGTAGCTTTCCCAAGGCCCCACGCTGCAGTGTGGCTGGGGTCCTCAGTACCCAAGAAAAGTGGGGCTGCCCTAGTGACAACAAATGCTTACGGCCCAAAGCACAGTCAAGGAGCAATGCTGAGTGTGAGCGGCAGGTGTGCTACCCAGAGGGAGAGACCCGTGCCTGAGCCAGAGGGCCTGTTCATGTGTGTATGGAGCTCAACACGGGACAGGCCGTTTGAGATCAACACTGAGAAATCCAGGCGGCACCTGATTAAAATCTAGGCTTAGGGAAGACGGGTCAGTCCAGTGACTGGTCCACTCCTCCCTGCTTGTGGTTCTTAACCTTTGTAAGTTACATCTTGTGGCTGCCTTATGGGGGGCAGGAGGCTCCCACACAGGTCTGCAACTGGCTTGAGGTAGCAAGACAGGGTGACTGGCTCTGGCTCTTATGTGGTCAGGGGGCGGGCTGGGGTAAGGGTTCCTGGGCTCAGGCTGGGGTTTACCTGGTTTGAATGCCCCGCCAACACCAGAGAAGGCAGCAACAGGCTTGCTCGTGAGCTCACCCAGAAATGGGGCAAGAGGAGAAGGAGAGGGGTGGGGTTTGGAAGCTCAGAAGTCAAACATAAGACATGTTTATTACACGGGACATATTTCTTTCAAGAAGTTGATGAACTCTAAGGACACTTTTTCAAGGAAAATGCAAAGAAGCACATCCACAGAAAATTTTAATAATCCCAAGGGTTCATAGAGTGCTTGAAACCCTCTAGGGTCCTAGGGCCTCTAAAATTGCTGGTTTATAATTCCCAAAAGCTAAAGGAAGGAGTCAAGGTAGAACTCTGTTCATCCTGCAGCCATTCAGCTATTGGTAGACCATCCCAAGTGTCTGAGGAAGGAAGAAGGAGGTAATTGAGTCAGGGGAAGGATCTCGAGCAGGGTCCTTCCAGCAGCCACATAGGCCCTTGGTCACCAGGAAGATCTCCCATATCTTGGAGTATCTTCTCTTCAAAATTTCCATCATGGAATAATTGCTCGAGGTGGTGGGCAGCTTCCGTGATGCTGGCTGAAGGTTGGTGGGTCCACTTCTTTTCACAGCTTGGGTGATGACCTAGGAAGTCTAGCCTGCCTCCAAATCTCTCTTTCACAGCCTGAGACAGGGACATTTGAGTTAAGCCATAATACCGCAAAGACCTCTATTAAAAACAAACAACCAAGTACAAGTACCTAGAGATATTGATCACAGAGTACAGTGAGGCCTTGAGAGCCTGAGGGCAAAGCCAGAGCATCTCTTGGAGGGACCTTCAGGCAGGAAGGACCAGCCGAGGTTAGGCTGGGTGGTGCAGGTCCCGGGATCCTGGGGGAAGGTGATGCTCAGGATCCATCCAGCCTCTTCAGCTTTGCCTTTTGCCAGTCTTCCAGAACACATCAATTAGGCATTCACACCTAGCACATGGGAGGAGGACACGCATATAAAGTGAAGAAACCATGCAGTGTGGCAGCAACAGCTCACCAATTTCTAGCTGCATGTGGTACTAGGCAGGCTCCTTAACCTCTCCGAGTCTGATGTTCTCGTCCGCAATGGTACTAATGCAGCTGCCCTCATGTACACAGAATGTTAGCTTTTTAGGTTTTTTAAATTTTTGGTGAAGAGGAGGATAAGCAAGGACTTGGGGAGCCAACAAAATTGTGAACTAGAGAAGCCAAAAGCCCTTCTTCTAAAAACACCTAGATATGTTGAATTTAAAAAAATAAGAAAGACCCTTTCCATGCATAAGAAACTAAATTTATAAGAAAGAAATTTCCAAGGACCAAAAATCAAGAGGCAACAGAAAATAGAGCTAATGGACACGGGCCGTGCTGCCCTGCCTTGGTGGGGGGCGGGGCGGGGGAGTCACTGACAACCTCAGGACCCAGAGGCATTGGTTCCCTGCAGGAATAAGTGAGGAGAGCCTTCCTTCAGCCCATTAGAGATAAGATGGAAATGAGACTTCCTTGTCAAGCCAGTGTTGACCTTCAAAGAGAAACTAAAAACTTCAAAGTGTGAAAAGTTTGACTAGAGACATCCACACACTGCCACGGGAAGATAAGGCAGCTTGTCCTTCTCTGCAGCCTCTTCGAGTAGGAGACAATTTCTCTTCCCTGAATGTGTAACCGCAGGAATGTGTAACCCTCTAACGTGGGTTCAGGATTCAGAGTTATGAACAGTGTGGTCTGGGAATACACCCAGCCTTCTCGTGTGCAGGGCCCAGTGCAAAAGGGAAAGGTCAGGCCTCTGATGCAGCATGTGTTAAGAATTTCAAGACAATGATAGCACAGCATTAAACCAATTATATTACTCTAAGAACAATACGTTCTTCTAAGCGTGAGGCCCCAGAGGGTAGCACAGGTCTCGTGCCCATGTAGCTGGCCCTGTCTCCATGCCACAAAACTAACAGAACAATTAGTTCAGCCTCTACTTGGTAGGAACAGACAGAAAATGGTTTTGTCAGGACTCACCTGCCATCCCAGGCACACAAACTTCCCACAGGTAAAACCCACCTGCAAAGTATGCACAGCCCAACACTCGAAAACACCAGAGGGAATAATAACCATAAGCTACTGTCAACACATACAGCAAACAACAGGGAACGTAGTTGCAGGGCCGGGTCAGCTCTCTCTAGAAAGTGCTCACCTTGGGCCTCGGAGGGATTCCTCATCAGCCCTTTCAGCAGGACACTCCCAGAGCACGCAGTATCCTTTAATGGCCTCACCTACGGTGCAGTAAATAGAACAATGGAGGAAGACACCAGAGTCTGTAAGTATGAATGCAGGAGCAGCTGGAAGGCAGAGATGTCAGAGGCCAGGGCTAGTTGAGCAGCGTGTTTGTGGACTTGACTGAGACACAGTCTTGCTGACCACCCACTCCCACCCCGATATCTGAAGATTTCCCTGAGGCCTCAACTCCACTGTGAGTTCTGCGTCTCCTTCTAGCTGTGCTAACAAGCGTTCTCTCTCTCCTAGCACCTGGAGCACACCGGCAGGAAGGAGATCCACTTTGGCAGCTCACAGCACCTGTGCTTCGATGTCAGGCGAGAGCAGGTGGTTCTTCAGAACTGTACCGAGCAAGGCCCCACCATCCATCAGCAGCACTGGGACTTCCAGGAGGTCAGTAATCCATTCAGAAGAGCTTGGCAGTGCCAGTGGGTGGCGCTGTGTCCCAAGCTCTTCCAAGTGGTCAAGTTTTACCACTGAGATCTGTACTTCTGTTGTTTAAATTAATGGCCTGGCAGTAAGGCCTCAGGGAGGTAAAGTCAACTTCATAGAAATGCTGGGCCATCAGAATCTTGAAATGTACTCACTCACCATGTTTCCTTATGGCTCTGACCTCCTCTGTGGCAGAGAGTGGGGACAGTCCCTTTCTGAAATTTATTAGCTCCAGTCACAGATAGGACCATGGAGCACGTCAACCACTTCATTAGCATGGTCTTAGGGCGCAGGGCTCTCCGCTCCACCACCAGCACAGATACCGATGTAGGTATCGCTTTCTTGTTTTGCAAATTCCACTGTGGACATTTGATCATTTCAGGAAGACTTTGATTCCCATCACCCCAGGGGAGAGAAGCTCTAGATCCTTTCAGAAGCTTTGCACCGACAAAGAGGAAGCGAGTAAAATACAAGTACTTAGGGAGAGTGCACGTGTCCCCCTTACAGAATTGGGGTAGGAAGGTGCCGGGATCAAAGGCTCTTTCCCCACCTCCAATCCTTTCTGGAATAAGTTAGGGTAAAAATATACAAATAAATATGCACATCTTTTTCATTTCCTTCAACTTCGTCTTGGGAATAAAGAGGGTAAAATAAGCAGACTGTGCATTGTTATTATTAAACAAGGCTCTGAAAGAAGAAAATTATATGGTGCAGAACTTAGGCTGAACTGACAACCAGCATCTGAGAACGAAGCCTGTGGGGCTTAGTGACAAGTAAACCAGGACTCCGGCCCACACACACGCAAAGAAGTCTTAGAACCAAGGCAAGGTCCTTTATGAATGGTTATAAAGTGTCATTCTAAGCAAGTCTTGTGGGTAAGACACATTTTAGAAACAGCACTTAAAAATAGTAAGTAAAAGATTAGTGAACAAACTACACCCAGCATCTTTTTGGCATTAAAGAATAAGACTTAGAAAAAGTATTATGATTCTGCCATAACGGGAATGATGTGCAACTCATAGATGCACTATTACCAGTAGCCAACAGGTGGAAGGAACACAGGTGTCTAATGGTGGATGAGTAGATAAACATACACCTACAATGGAATATTATTCAGACTTAAAAAGGAAGGAAAGTCTGTCAAATGCTGCAGTGTGGATGAACGTCGAGGATATCATGCTAAGTGAAATAAGCCAGGCACAAAAAGAAAAGCGCTGTATGACCCCATGCATATACAGCACCCAGAGTAGTTAAATTCATACAGACAGAAAGTAGAATGGTGGTTACCAGGGGGCTGGGGTGAGGAGGGGTTGTTTAATGGGTACAGAGTTTCAGTTTTGAAAGATGAAAATGTTCTGAAGATCTGTTTCAAAACAATGTGAATATACTTAACACTGCTGAACTTTACACCTAAAAATGGCAAAGATGGTAAGTTTTAAGTTATGTATTTTTACCACAATAAAAAATAAAGAGAAAAAATTAGTTGCTATTATATGCTACATATATTTCAAGGTAAATGGATGAACCTTGAAAATATGCAAAGTGAAGAAGCCAGTCACTAAAGGCCACATGTTATTGCATTTATAGGAACTAGCCATAATACACAAATCCTTAAACACAGAAAGCATATTAGTGATTTTAGTGGTTGGCAGGAAGGAGGAATTGGAAGTGACTGCTAATGAACAGTAGTTTTGTTTTAATTGTGATGAAAATGTTCTGGAATTAGACAGTGGTGATGGTTGCATATACTCTGATAATATACTAAAAACCACCAAGCTGTATATTTTAAAATAATTAATATTATGGTATATGAATTATATTTCAAAAATACCTAAATAATAAATAAATGAATAAATGGACATTACCATCCATGCCATTAAGAACATTTAACTTGCCCTGGCTGGTGTGGCTCAGTGGATTGAGCGCCAGCCTGTAAACCAAAGGATCACCAGTTCAATTCCCCGTCAGGGCACATACCTGGGTTGTGGACTAGGCTAGGTCCCCAGCAGGAGGTATGTGAGAGGCAAGCACACGTTGATGTTTCTCTCCCTCTCTTTCTCTCTCCCTTCCTCTCTGTCTAAAATAAATAAATAAAATCTTTTTTTAAAAAAAGAACACTTAACTGTTTATCGAGATGTTGATTTTTCCTTGAGAAGAGCATGGCTAGATTCAATATTAAATCTGACAGATTTGGTGTAGTTTTTCAGACACAGCCAACTTAGGCCATTAGTATATCCTTAAAGTCTTACTCTCTACCATAACCTGGTAGCGGCAGTACTAAACTGCAAAATTAATAGAGGGAAGGGATTAAATTAAGTCATTTAAAAGCAGAAATTGACAAGCCACTGATAACAATGAATGTCATCAATACAATATAAAGACTGCACGTGATTTTTACACTGGGCATTCTAATAACGAGAACCTTCAGGTATGGTATAATTACCCAACCACAGTAAAGATAATTGAGTTTATGGCCCCTAGGTTCTGAATGATATCTAAATTTCAGGGTTGCCTAAATTACATTATACTTTAACCAAAATACTACAGTTCCTTACCAGTTCCAGTTCACATGACCTCTCTTAGTCTCTTAATGATTACTACAAATCTTAGAAATATCCTTCTCTGCCAACTGCCTGAGGGGGACTGACTGGCTGTCTTTTCTGCCCTTCTGACTTTCCAGAATGGAATGATTGTTCACGTTGTTTCTGGGAAATGCATGGAAGCAGTGGTACAGGAAAACAACAAAGACTTGTACTTGCGCCAGTGTGATGGAAAAGCCAGCCAGCTGTGGCACTTCGACAACGTCAAGGCTATGGATGAACACTGAATGCCAGTGTCAGGAGGAAAAGAGAAGCTTGGCCCTCACATTTCAACCCCAAGAGTACTGAGCAAGCAGGTATATTTCATGAGTCAGCCCCTGTGTGTTTGCGGTCTTGTGATCGTGGAGAAGAAAGCTCCGTGAATAAGTATAAGAAGTGTTTTCCTTCTTGCACCTGTGCCATTGACTGCTGGCTGTTTCAGAAAAAGAAAAAGAACTGATTCATTGTCTTCAGCACGGGTAGATGACCATTACACAGTACAGAAGATTCTTCGTTTTCATCCCTTCAGCACTGAGCATGTAATAATTGCTTTTAATCTCTGACTAAGGGAAGAGGCCTGGACACTCTCTGGTAGAACTTCCAGAATACATAAATCCAATTGATCAGCTTATTTCAAATGGCCTTGCCTTTGATGGTCTGTGTAGCCAACCATGAAAATTAAAGTGTAAAGAGAGCATCAGGGCCTGGCATACCAGAAACCTTGAATTGGGCTTATTAGAATACATTTCATGTTCACTGGTTGAGCCGTAGCTCAGAAGGAAGGGAAGCTACTGAGAGAAGAGTAGAGTTGGAGGACAGATGGAAGAGAGCTTTGGGCCAATCCTGCAGCTCAGTCCAGCAGCTGAAAAAAGTCAGTAAACCTGGGATAGGGTGTTTTCACGTTAATGAGAATTTCCTCGAACTTTCTACCTCCATTCACCCTGCCCTCGCCTTTCTCTAGTTTGGTTAACCACAACCAGATTCTCATGCAATGTAGTGAATACTTCTCTTTAGTCATTGGTCTTTGGAAGGGGCAGCTCATACTGAGAATTCCACTAACAGAAGTACATACACTTGCGAAACTCTCCTGATGCCCTGTTACAGGGTTTGCAGGGACTGGATCAGAAATAGCGACCTTTGCAAAGAGGCAAACCTCCCTGAGGGGAAATGCCAGCATCTGAGCCAAAATTCACACGGGAGGAACTCAAGTTGGGTGTTAATGTTCATGAGGGCTGACGGGGCCATATCTGAGCCTGTAAGAACTGTCTGGGACCCTCAGTGTGCCCACGGGTGGCACATTCACAACTGTGGGAAGAACACACCTCCACTAGAGCAGAGCCAAGCTAGCAAGAGCTGACTGGCTCTGCCTGCTCCCATCTGGCCCAGTCTGACTGTAAGTGTTGCTCAGTAGGGTTGGTTCTGCTAATCAGAAGACACCATGCACACCCATTGCTTCTCCAGATGGAGTTCACCCTTCACATGCTCAGCTTAGAAACCGCTCCTCCAAGACACTGGCTTCTTTGGGGCCATTTCAGAATGCATTGTTTCAAATAAAGAAGACTGGGTGGGAAGTGAGGGTTTCCCAACAATAGCCATCATACTTATGTACATATTCCTTTCCACCTCCTGAAGTCAATGGCTCACTGCATTTCTCCTTCCTCAGAAGGCACTTGAGACCCATGCTAGTAGCCACTAGCCACATGTGGCTATCTAAATGTAAATGCAGGAGCTCCATGGCGCAATCGGTTAGTGCACAGTACTTATAAATGTAAATGCACTAAAGTTAAAGACAATGTAAACTCAGTTCCTCAGTTGTACTGGTCACATTTCAAGTGCTCAATCGCCACATGTGGCTAGGGGCTACTATACTAGAGAGCACAGATACAGAACATTTTATTGTTTCAAACAGTTCTATTGGAACCGATCTAAATAGATACATCATCCCATCAAGGGAAGAAATTTCATCCATTGTCTTCTTCCTTCACACTTGTATATATTTGAAATGAATTCCTCAGATATCTTGAGGTGAAGATAAAGCTAATAATTCTCAGATGGCAAACTCATAAAGGGTATTAATGGTTGAAAATTAAAAATTAAACAGGACCTCTATTTTTTTAAATGAACTTTATTATTGGCATTGTGGGTATTTGAAGTTGCTGAAATAAATTAATATAATTAAATGAAAGGCTGAATTCAATTGTGTAAGTTGTGTTTGACAGTAATTAACAAAAAGACCCAGATGGCTCATTGCTTAATTGGTTGAGCAAAGGAAGAATATGGTGTTTCTTGCTTCCTTAACCATCCCCATGATTTATTACTTTATTACAGAAATGGCTGTCAACTCGGTCCCTGGCTGGTACTTACATATTCTTAATTTAAACAAAACAGATGCCTCCACTTAGTTCTAAAAGAAATTTAACCTTTTCCTCATACTGTAATCAAACGTTCAAATTCCCTTCTTTATGGGCTCAGTTCTGACTTTGTCCACAATGATTGACTTAGAAGTAGAGAAACCTGGCAGAAGATTTGATTCCCAAATTCAGTCTGCACGTGTCCACCTGAATTTTTATGATTGAAGTTTATTGTCTGGGTTTTAAGATTGAATTCATCACCACCAAGGTCATCATTAAGTATCCCATGAGGGGACAGAGAGAAGTATTCCGCCATCCATCTACAGTCCAATACTCTTCATGCTATTTCACAGCCATAAAAGCAGATCTCGTACCTGCAGTGGCCCTGGTCTAATTCCTCTTTGGTCTCAATGCCTGAGAACCCACCGGCCAACTCTTTATTCCAAAGACACCCAAGTCCCCAGGCCCACGATGACGATGCCGTCCTGCACCCAAACTGGACATTATTAGAGGTCATGTAGAGGGGATCCCATTTCCTACTGAAGGGCCGTAACAAGCCAGTTGAACACCAAGTGATCTGTAAACAGCCACCAAATCTGGACAAAGGCAACCACCTGACCTGGGGCTGAGGGCACTATTGTGCACACATGGTGTACACTTTTTAAAAAAATTTTTTCCATATATTTTATTGTTTATGCTATTACAGTTGTTCCATTACCCCCCTTCATTCCCCTCCACCCTGCACACCCTCTCCCCACCACATTCCCCCCTTTTAGTTCATGTCCATGTGTCATAAGTTCTTTAGCTTCTACATTTTCCATATCATTCTTGCCCTCCCCCTGTCTATTTTCTACCTACTATCTGTGCTACTTATTCTCCGTACCTTTCCCCCCTCTCTCCTCCTCCCACTCCCCTGTTGCTAACCCACCATGTGATCTCCATTTCTGTGGTTCTGTTCCTATTCTAGTTGTTTGCTTAGTTTCTTTTTGCTTTTGTTTTAGGTGTGGTTGTTAATATTTGTGAGTTTGCTGTCATTTTACTATACGTGTCTTTTATCTTCTTTTTCTTAGATAAGTCCCTTTAACATTTCATAAAATAAGGGCTTGGTGATGATGAACTCCTTTAACTTGACCTTATCTGAGAAGCACTTTATCTGCCCTTCCATTCTAAATGAAAGTTTTACTGGATAGAGCAATCTGGGATGTAGGTCCTTGCCTTTCATGACTTAGAATACTTCTTTCCAGCTCCTTCTTGCCTATAAGGTCACTTTTAAGAAATCAGCTGACAGCCTGATGGGAACTCCTTTGTAGGCTACTATCCCCTTATCTCTTGCTGTTTCTAGGATTCTCTCCTTCATTTTTACCTTGGCTAATGTAATTATGATGTGCCTTGGTGTGTTTCTTCTTGGGTCCAACTTCTTTGGGACTCTCTGAGCTTCCTGGACTTCCTGGAAGTCTATTTCCTTTGCCAGATTGGGGAAGTTCTCCTTTATTATTTGTTCAAATAACTTTTCCACTTGTTGCTCTTCTTCTTCTCCTTCTGGTACCCTATAATTGGGATGTTGGAATGTTTAAAGATGTCCTGGATGTTCCTAAGCCTCTCCTCATTTTTTGAATTCTTATTTCTTCTTTCTTTTCTGGTTGTATGTTTTTTTCTTCCTTCTGGTCTACTCCATTGATGTGAGACCCAGCTTTCATTCCATCACTATTGGTTCCCTGTGCATTTTTCTTCATTTCACTTATTGTAGCCTTCATTTTTTCATCTAATTTGTGACCAAAATCAACCAATTCTGTGAGCATCCTGATCACCAGTGCTTTGAACTGTGCATCTGATAGGTTGGCTATCTCTTGGTCACTTAAAAGTACTGATTGTGGGACTTTCATTTGTTCTTCTGTTTGAGCCATTTTCTTTTTCCCCCTTTGGTCTGGTCGCACCTGTTATGTATGAGGGGCGGAGCCTTAGTTGTTCACCAGGGTGGGGCACCCCAGTCTCTGGGTTGTGACACTGTATGTGGGGGCAGTGTCTGGGAGGGAACAATGGCACTTGCTCCTCTCTCCGTCGGATCTCAATCCCTTCTGCTGCTTCCCTCGAGCAAACTGGGCCCCTCTGGTGCAATTCCCATGTGGGCGAGCTTGTGCACTCCATGGGATTTTCTAGTGACCTCTCCTGTGAGGCTGGCAGTCCCTCCCTGCACCTCAACCCCCACAGGTATTTTCAATCAGTGCCCTAAGGCTCTATTCCCCAGTGCTGGGATCCTGGGTTGCACACAGTGCCTTGCTTCACAATTGCCACCTCGCTGGGTCTGCCAGTTGCCACCCCTCAGCTGGAGTCTGCCAGCTGCCACTTGTGTGCTCAAGGTCCACCCACTGCGGTCTTGCGCACCCTGGATGCCTTACGTGCCAGGTCCCAAAGCTCTCTGCTCTCTGCACCATGATCCATGCCCAGCTGCCCAACTCCGCCCCTCCTACCCCCCACAATTCTCTTGCATTTGGGATATGAGGACAATCAGATACAGGTTCTTGTGTGGGGAAAGAGCAACAACCCCTGTGTATTCATATGAACTCTGGTCTCTGGTATTCAATTTAACCAGATTCCAAAGCACAAAGAATAAGAGTCAAGCCAAGTGAAGAGACTTCCAATAGCAGGACTTGAGGCCAGGGCCATACCAGGCCAGCAAACCTCACTCCTGTGTGCCTAAGCCAACACGAGCCCATAAAACATATTTAAAGGCCCAAGTGAGGGGTGCCTCCTGCCTGTCACAATCTCTGTTTGAGGCTGTCATCCCATCATGCCCCTCGAGGGTCAGCACTGGCATGTCCAAGGCTGGCTCCAAATAAAACGAACAGCCTCCTCCCCACACTTGTGGACAGTGCCAGAGCTGTCTGGCCCCACTTCTTCTGTGCATCCCGTCGCTCTACTCTCCCCACTGCTGACCCCACTGGTCATTGTCCAGTGATCCTTCACCACACACAAGGGACAGGCAGCTCCTTTGCTTTGAGCACCCAGGTGGAAGCCATTGTGGAGACCTAGTGACTTTTATTTTGGAGAGATCATCTTTTTCCCCCATGTTGGTCAGATGCTTAAAAGTGAGACACCCCTGTTTTTACTCTTCATTGAGAATGTTATTTTCTTTCTTAGTCTACTCTTTCAGAATATCCTGGACTACTTCCCATGGGAGGCGTTTGCCCAGAGCTCTAGGTGAGGAGTTGGTTTGCCTGGTGATGGAGCTACCACTATCTCCCTGAGGGCCCAGCTCTGTGCCCCTGACAACAACATCCCCTCACAGATTGGTCTGGGCAATGGCCCTTCCAGAAAGTGAGGTCTCCAGCACCCTCTGCCAACCCATCTGCTACTTCTTGCATAGCCTCCCTATGCAGCTGGCCCTAGCCTAACAGGTGGGGTCCAGATGGAACCATGACCCATGTGGCCTTAAGATGGTCCCTGTTTTACATTGTATTCACTATGGCTTATGATGGAATTACATTCCCAACTAAGCAATTAGCTGTAGTTGTTTTTTTAAAGAAAAGATTCATGGTCCATACTTCCTTGTCTCCCCCTTAGCACTGACCACAGGGCTGGATGCTTCACTCCACTGATTCAATCATGGAGGAGGAAAAAAAGCAGGAGTTGAGATACAGATGAATGACATTTCAAGAGCTGGGTGAAAAATCAAGTTGAAGAAGACTTTGGATGCTAACTGGGCAATAGACAATAAGACCCATGTGAAGAAACATATGTGCTCATGGACAGAAATAATAGTAATAACAAGCACAAGTGTTAAGCTCTTTACTGACATTATTTCTTTTCTTCACAACAGACCAACGAGGGAGGTGCCATTATTATCCTCGTTATATTATTCCATTCTGTGGTTGAGGAAAGTGAGGTTTACATAGATACAGCAATGTTTCCAAGGCCGTACCATGAGAAGGTGATGTAGTGGGATCACAAACTCGGTTTCATCTGGTTCCAAGGCCTCTACTTTTAACCTCTACATGTTACTGCATCCTGATGTTTGGGAGTGAAAGATACAAAGTAAAACTGTGACCTTCCCAGTGGGAATGGGTGACAATAAGGGCCCAGTTGTTCTAAGGTCTGTCCAAATTAGATGCATCAGTTCAGATGAGTGTAGGTGCAAGTAACAGAATTACCGAGTCCGTGGAACAGAGGAAATAATGATCATTAGCTGTCTCACCCACCCAATTCACAGGCAGGTGGCTCCATATCTGGTGCAACAGCTCACAGACACTGTCTACAAACTGGGGCTCTTTTTAACCTTCCAGTGACCTCCCTGGAGGCTTTGATTCTGGTATCTATCTCTTCCCAGTTGCAAAATGGCCACCACACTACCAAACATCACATCATTGCCTCAGTATCCCAAATAAGAAGGAAGGGAGGCAGCAGAAGGAAGCTCTCCTCAAACATCTTCATCTCTATCAAGAAAGCAACTTCTTTCCATACGTCCCCCAGTGACTTCCCCTTCTGTCTCATTGGCCAGAACTATATTACATGGTCAGTCACCTTTGGCAACAATGGCACCCCAGCACATGGGAAGAGGGCTGAGCACATTGTCACCTAGAATCTAACTGGGGTTCTGTGAGCCAAGAAGATGGGAGGTTAACTGATGGATGGCCAGCAAGTATCCATTTGGAGATCACTCCTCTCTCAGGTAAGACTGGGCATTTTCTTCCTCCTGTTTTCCTCCTCCTCCTCCTTCTTCTCTCTCCTCTTTTTCCTCTTCTTTTCTTTCCCTTCTTCTTCTCCTTCTTCTTCTCTTCCTCCTCCTTCTTTTTATCATTATGAGATGATAATGGTAGGACGCTTAGGCCAAGACCTATAAGATCCTATGCTAACTGCTCCTAGATATTATCCATAAAGCTCCTACCCTCTACTCAAAGGTAGGAATCTCCACTTGCCCCAGAGACAGCTTAGTTTACAGTTTGGGGTACAGGGAAGGTATAGGGGTGCCTCCCATCTGAATCTCACCCTGCACCACCAGAGTTGGTCAGACTTTCTAAGAAGCAAAGGTATTTTGACCTCCTTTGTTACACACCTTTTGGAAAAAATTGTGGCCCCAAAGTACCATCCAATAAAACTCTTTTCCTTTATTTCTGTCTCTGAGAAGATGGTTTCTGTTTGCTTTAAAAAAATAAAGCAAAACAAAACAAAACAGCCAGTAAGCATGGTTTACACAAGTGAGAGGAGAGAATGCCCCTGTGGGACTTACAATGATTTTCTTCCTTCACTGCAAGTCACACGGGAGTCTCTGATACAGGAAGTTGCTTGGGAATTTTGCTTAAAACAACAGTTACAGCCTGTTACCCTGTCTGCTCCCATAAGCAGAAGAAGCCATTGCATGATAATGTCAAGGGGCCTCTGGATATTCTCAAAGCTTTCCCATAAGGCAGATGCTCTAAACCTTTGGTTCTAATCCTCCCCTTGTAGTCTGGTCAGTAACCGGATCTGCTGATACCCGGGAGAGCTGAGTTGGGAGAGCTGAGTTGGAAAAGCGAAAACCTGTGCTCTGACGAATTGCAAATTTCCATTGAGGAGGTCTGCGAAGCACAGAGCTTCTGAATGATATGTTTACTATTAGCAACCCAGATTATAATGCTTTTTCTAGACCAAATTCTAGACGCTTAGGATCACTTCACAAATGTTAAAGAGTATAACTATTCATTGAGTATCTATGATGTACCAATGACATTTCTAGGTCCTTGTCCCAAGTGTTTTCTGAGCTCTTAGCTTGGATGACCTCAATGAGTCACCCGTGAATCAGAAAATTGCAAAACACCATCTTCACTGCGTTATGTCAGCACAGGCTCGGAGTTGGACGTGCACTCCCTGGTTTCTGGGAAGGCAAAGATATTTCAAAAACAATTCCAGGAAAGCAAACAAACATGTCTTTTAATACATTTGCCAAGTGGGACAAAAAATAAACCTAAATTTGTAAATAACAATTATTTTTTTTAAAAAAATTCCCATGGGAATATGCCCAGCATTCAGTCACCTTTAAAACACTATTTGTGAAGTACTAACCCACCTATGTTTGGATAATTCGCAGGTGTTTCTCTAGCCTTGACTCCTTCCTTGAACCTCAGATTCATTCATTCAAGCACTTCCTTTCAAAAAGGAAGGAATGTAGAGCTCTTTCCCCGGGATGGGGTGCAAATCCTGGGGGCTCGCCTTGTGTTCCGGCATCCGAGGCTGTGTGGGGCCTACTCTGAGGGGCCTCTGAGGGGCCTAAAGAACACGTTCCAAAACCATTTGCCTGATGGGCAGCAGGCTGGGACATTTTCCCACCAGCTCTCCTCCTTACTGGTTCAAGGTTACCCCTGGGAGCATTAGTTCTCTCTAATGCACTTTGCAGGCTGCATTTGCAAGAGTGACCTTGTCTAATGCTGGTGTTCTGTGAAACTGTGTGTTAAGCAGGGAGGCACTCAGCAGCCTAGGTATGGGTATCAAGCCTAGAGGCTGGTGTCTTTTCCTTTCTTAGGCTTCATTTGTTGCAAGCTCTGTGCCCTCCAAGAGTGACAGGTGTCCTTGCTAGCCCAGCTGCACATAGCTCTAAGCAACAATCAACTCACGCAGCGCAAGGAGCAGAACAGGCACAGGGCGATGGGGCCCTCCTGTCTCTCGGGATGTTCTTTCCCAGTGTGTCCGGAGACACTTAAGTGGATTTTCGCTACCTCCTTAGTCACTCACATGAAGCCATGATGCTCGAGGTTGAGCCTTGGAGTGATGCCAGAAAAAAGGAAACTGACAGGCCTCCACAACCCATTTCCTGTCATTTGTCTGAGGGTGACAAAGCAGGTTTGTGACAGCTCAGATAACCTCCCCAGCCACAAAATCCTAAAACCCAATGGAGCCTGGCTGTCAGGGAGGCTGACAGGCATTCCACACTTTGCAGACTCCGCTGCTGGCTGCAACCATCAAAGGAGAACTCCCAACAGGACTTGGAGCCCATGGGGAAGTTTCGGAAGCAGAGTTTGTGCACGGCCACTTATATGGCTACCAGGTTCAAGAAGGTGCTGTTGGAGACACCTGTGATGCCTGCATCAAATGCCCGTAGCCACCTCTGTGTTCAGCCACAGCTCCTGGACGGTGGGGAGGGGCTCCGAGTCTCTGAGCCCCTGAGCCCCTCTTCTGCATTGAGCCCCAGGATCTTCTCTGAAGGCAGGGTTGTTCACACACGCAGGGAGCAAGTGCATGTGCTCGTTAGGAGAATTAACTCCCCTCTCAGTCACCAGGGGCATAGGAACCAGTGGGTAGGTGCCCCAGTCCCCATGTCTCAAGTGGATGATTTACAAGGCATTCTGGACATTTCTCAGGATGGCCCAGCAGAATCAAGCAGCAATTTTGATAATGTGCCCTGCATATCGTCTTTTACTTTTCCCCCATTTCACTTCTTCCCTCCTACACTCTTGCCTTGCAAATTCACCCACTTCATTAGCCACTGCAGTCCTGGTCTCAGGCTCTGCTTTGGGGGGAACCCAAACTAAACCACACATGACTTTCCAGGCTAACACAGATGACACCAAGTACATTCCTCCTGTGGCTTAGGGCCACAGAGCTAGGACAGGGCCCAAGCATCCAGAGCCACTGGGTACCCTGCCACAGGTCCCTATGCAATGCTCTGGGGCTGGACCTGCATCTTAACACAACCAAGAAGTTCTTTCCAGTTTTCTCCAATGGGCCAGCCTTTCTAGCAGGAACCTATTGGTGGCAAGTGATAGAAATGCAAATTGCATGAGCTTCATGCTGTAGAAGCAGGGGAGACTCGGAGACAACTGCTGAAGCATATCATATAATTGAAGGAAAGGTTGGACAACCCAACCATGGGAAGCACAGGGAAGCAGTCGGATTGCAGAGGACAAGCCATGCCAATGGCTTCTTCACGTGGAGAGGAAAGCAATCCCAAGCTGCCCTGGAGGCCCATGTTAGAGAGAACAAATAGTGGTCATGTGAGCAGGCTTCTATAAGCTCCAGGAAGCATCTTTGTCACTGTTGTTCACTGACTAACCCAAGTACCTATAACATACCTGCAATATGGTGTATGGTTAATAGATGTTTGTTGAATGAATGAATGAATGAATGAATGAATTCAGGAGGAGGAGACAGTGGGAAAGAGAGGAAAGGAGGAGATAGGGTGGGGGCAGGCATTTTGGGGTGGGATTCAGGATGAAACGATCTATCCCCCCAGCTTTAGACAGTCACTGCTCTTTCCTGGGGGCGTGGCTGGTGATACTGTCCCATCATTCTTTGGCTCAGAAGGCTGCTGTGGTTCCCCATTGCCTGAGACAAAAACTTCCCCGCTCAGTGTTACCCTGAGCTCCCCCACAGCCTGGTCCTAACCACCTCTTCCGCACATGCCCTCCACTCAGGGCACACTGGTGCACAAGCCTGTGGCAGTCCTGAGGGAGTTGTTCTGAGCCAGCATCACTGTCTCTCCCCCAGGGAAAACATTATACATATTTTTTAAAGACTTTATTTATTTATTTTTAGAGAGGGGAAGGGAGGGAAGAAGAGAGAGAGAGAAACGTCAATGTGTGGTTGCCTCTCGGCATGGCCCCCACTGTGGACCTGGCCCGCAACCCAGGAATGTGCCCTGACTAGGAATCGAACCTGCAACACTTTGGTTCGCAGCCCGCGCTCAATCCACTGAGCTATGCCAGCCAGGGCACATTATACATATTTTGTAAAGGATTTTAAATTGGTTTGATGTGGGCAGCATATCATTCTGTCCATGTAATACTTTATAGCAGAACCAGGTGGGGAATAGTAAATTCTGAATACGAAGATATACTCTTCTAACTCTAGAGGGGAAAGTAGCTTATCACATAGTTTAAAAGAAATGTATTTCTACCAATGAATACTGGCAATGGCAGAATTATAGGAATGCATATTTTACATTAAAGTTAGAGAGAATAATTAAGTTGTGTCTAATGAGTTGTGTGGCCAGTGGCTTATAATTTTGCTAAGAAAACTAGAGAATTATGAAATGAGTATCTTCATGGGTTTTGTAATTATTGCTGCTACATACCTTACTGTTACTTTAAATCTTCAGAATGGGACTTTTCCTACATAAAAGCATTCGAACAAGAGTAAATTTTGAATGAATTTGGAACCGGAGGATGGAAGATAGGTCTTATACTCCAGCAACTACAGGTGTCTGTGTGTGTGACAATCTTCTGTATTGTGGGATGCTTGGGGACAAAGTCTTGATGAGTCACGGCAGGGAAACATGACTCAGCAAATGCGTACTTCATGAATGAACTAGAGAAAGGCAGAGATTATTATTGTGCATTGACTGCGTGTCTGACGCTGCGTAGGGTCAGTCGTCTTCTTTAATCCTCACAACTTCCTGCACTGTGACTTACTGCAGGGGAAACTGGCTTGCCCAAGGTCACAAAACTAACAAAGGACTCAAATCCAGGAATGTCGGAGCTCAAGGCCCTCGCCCAGTGCAGGCCTGCTGCTGTCCTGAAAAGCGAGCTTGCGCCATCTAGTGGCGGTACTACTGCAAGCACCAGGGCAGCGCACAACAACCTTAAAGCAGCAAGCTTACAGGCCCTGAAAGGGTTTGTGGAACGTGACCCAGCAAAAAAGGCTTATCTGTACCCCACCTTCTCACAAGCCCACAGGCAACAAAAGGTAACAAAAGTTAATGGTGCCAAAAATACTAAAGAAAAACAAAGAGTACCAGGAGGTTGTAGGACAGTTAAAAACCACTGGACTGGGCTGCTGGTCCCACCCTAATGCAGTGAAGTGAAGCAGAGAGAGGAAACTCCTACTTCCTTTTAAGCACCACCTGCTAGGATAGCACAATGCACTCACTGAAGAGTCCAGGTACATTTCGAATACCCATTATGTGAGAGATGAGGCGAGCACTAGAATCAACTTGGAGGCACCTAATCCTTAACTCTCAAAAACCTCCATTATGGGGCTTATCGCATTTCATTGTATGTAATTGTTGATTTAATAAACAAACTTCTCTGGCCACAGATGTGAGTCTGCTTCCATGCCCTGTAACTTCAGCGCCTCATATGGTGCAAAGGCTCTACCAGACTCTCTCTGTCATGCAGCGTGTCCTCACGTTGGCAAGGACAGAAGCATTCACTTCCTCTGATTTGGGCGGGGGTGAGAGGCTTGCAAAGGGGACAGTGACTCCAAGAGGAGGCAGCAGTGGAGTCTCTCCAATCTTGGGACCAAGAGAAGAGGAAGGAAGCCAGGTGGGGGTGGGGGGATGGATGAGAGGCTGGGGCTTTGGGGGTGGGGACAGTTGGGGTCCAGGCCATTTTATCCTACTCGTGCTGGACCTCTGGGCCGCGAGAGGGCCCAGTCACCCAAAGATCCAATCAATGTACAAAATGATTTCATTTTTGTTGAAAAAAGTACACATGTGCCTTTTGTACACATGTGTTTACTTCATGCATGTGCACAGAGAAAGACAGAAGGTACTGGAAGGATATACACCAAGGTGTTACCAAGTATTGGCTGAGTTCTCAGGGAAGTTGAGATTATAGGCACTCTTGTTCTTGCTTTTCTTCTGTATGTTTGTGTTTTGTAATCTTGCCATAACTAGGGTATATTGCTTACACAATGAAACAAAACAATAAAATTCTATTGTCGAACATTTAATTTATACCTGCTGAGTGCTTACTTTTTAAGCATTTGTGTCCTTCCTGTATTTTGAAGTGATAAACAACATGGAATCAGGAACATTCACAGAAAGGGAAGGAGAAATTAAATAGGAAATAATAGAAAATTGTGGAAGTGGCCCAAAAGTCTATAGATGTGCAAAGCAGTTGTCAAATGCCCCATGGTGCAACAAAATCACTAAGACTTGAGCCCTGACTGGTGTGGCTCAGTCGGTCAGGCATCATCCAGCAAAGCGAAATGTCGCAGGTTTGATTCCTGGTGAGGGCACATGCCTGGGTTGCAGGTCCAGTCCCAGGTTGGGGCATGTACAAGAGGCAATCCATCAATGTTCCTCTTCCTCTCTTTCTCACTCACATCCCCCCTCTCTAAAAATCAATAAATAAAATCTGTCAAAAATTAACAAGACTTGAAAGAATATTGACAGGAATATATTCATATGTGGCAATTGGTTTTACCAAATTCTTCTCTGAGCTGATTTGCTTTTGGGACCCACTGTAAGGCCCAGGTTCGGTGGGAGGAGGTGGTTCCCTTTCTTGTTCATTCCTCAGCCACCTTAGTTCTTACAGCCATTGGACACCTCTCGCCCCTGTGCTCCGCCCCTGTGCAGCACGATGCTTGCCTGTCTGTGTGATTGCCCACTGTCCTTTTGCAAAAGGCATACAGGCTCCCAGAATCCACCACCTGCTTTCACCTCTAATTCACAGTACGACTTGGGGCTCCTTCCAAGTCTCTTCTAGAAAACTGTGAGGACTTTTTTTGTTGTTGTTGACAGCTTAGTGATTTGAAATCTCATGTTAAGCAAAGCCCTATAGGACTAGAAACAGAAATTTAATTTCGAGTCATTTTATAGGAGAAGTAACATTTTTTAGGGTTATCAGTGAGGTATAAGGCCACGCAACTAGCAGGCAATCTCAGCACCGGCCTGGCTTATTGTCCCTTCCTGGGCTATGTCACTGCTGGATGCTGGACACCAGAGAAGCTTCTGTCTTCCCACCTGGGTCTTAACCGCCGGTGTCCTGGGAGTGAAAATCAACCAGAAATGCAGCCCTTCCTCCTCTCTGAGCCCACCTCCTCCAGGGAGTGTATACCCCTGGGCACCTCCACTCCACATGGGATACGCAACTATTCTTTGGTCCTGTTGGGGAAATAAAACAATCCTGCCAACAAAAAAGACCCTGGGCTGCCAATGCTCTGCCTACAGGGCCTCTGGCTCCCCCTACAGGCCCAGCACTGCCAGTTCACAGTCATTCTAGAGAGCAGTCCCTTCTCCGCCTCTTCTTCCCAGGCCCACAGCCAGGAGCACAGCAGTTGCCGAGGTGGCCCCTTCAGGTAAGCCGGGGCAACTCTGTCGGAGAATAGAAATGGCCATCTGCCTCCTCTAAGTCACACCAGAAAAAAAGCTGAGAGAGACCTTCGAAACTATTTCTTCAAACCCTCCTGCTTTGTAGTTGAGAGACCAAGGCCTGGAGAGGTGACCAGTACTGTCCTTGGCCTCTTTGCCCAGCGCCCTGACCCACTGAGCCCACAGATGGTGCAGGAACACGTGTGCAAGCGAAAGAAAACAGAGCCATCTGGCCGAGGTCAGGTACTCCTTCTGCCTGGTTGTGTCCACGCACTAGTTCCTTAAAATTAATGATGAATAAGGAGTACATTTGGCAGAGAACGGAATTTCCAATCATTTAACTGCCAACACATACATTTGGGTCACTTATTGGTTTAAAAAAACCCATCCTGTTCTTAAAGATTCACTGTAATATAATTCTATATTTTTAAATCCACGCCCCTCTTGCACAGAGATCAGGCCTTGCTCTCGTAAACAAAATATTCCTGCAGCATATTCACTGCTTACCCATCTTTGGGGAGAGTAACTACTAGTAACCTTAATACTTTTCCAAGCAGAAAGTCCTCCTTCAGGTCTAGCTTTCCTGATTTCCCCTCCAACACAGCATGGTGTGGAGGGTGCTTAGCCAAGCCAGATGGACAAGTCATGAGTAGGCCACGCTTGGCTAGGAACGTATAAGCTATATTTGGCCGACTTGTTCAAGGTCCAAAGTTCAAAGCTTCAGATATGGCCATGCTGATGACTTCAGACTTGAAGGGAGAGCTGCTCACCTAATTTGATTCAGTCTAGATACAAACGGTTGGGTGCCACTGAATTATGTCAGGGAAATGGTTGCAATAAAAACACTCAAAATGAAGCATCTCCAGGTTCCAGCAACCTGGAAACAGGCCTGTCGGTAAGGTGGGTAATCAAGGTTCCTTTGGGTGTTACATCTCGCTTTTAATGATGCCGTGTAAGCCTACGGCCCGTTTCTCTCTGTAACTGGAGCTTATACATATCTTCAAGTGGATATTTTGGCAGACTTTAGAAATATTAACCTATTACTACTAGAGTTATATGGTGCTGAATTTGAATATGAAAAACACAGCCAAAGCCTTGCTCATCTCAAAAAGCAAATGCAGCAAAAATGAATCCTGTGGAATTGTGCGATGTCTGGCCAGTGGGTGAGAGTGGCCGACTTGTGCTGTTTCGACTGCATCCGTTTTGACCACTTGGGAAAATTTTCCGTTATTCAAACGCTGCCACAGAGGGGAAAAAATGGGATTTGGAGTCAGAAGTATCGGATTGAGATGCCGAGTGTGCCCCTTAACGGCTGTGGTGGTTAGATACTTTTGAGAAATATTCACTCCTTCCCTCCCCACCACTTCATGGGAGAGTTGTGTTTCCCTGCCCTGTTGACTTTGGGCTCGGCCCTGCAACTTGTTTTGGCCGGTGGAACTTTGGCAGACATTATGCAATGAGGACTTGACACGTGCATGCGCAGCGGGACTTGGTTCTTGCCCCTCTGCCCTGGCTAGTGCCCTGGTCCGGGGAGGAAGGGAGACGTGGGGCCAGGCCCAGGCTCGCCTGCAGTTTAGAGCCCACCCAGCCCAACTCAGGCAGGATCGGCCAACCCCAGCTCACACACAGACACACAAGAGAATTTTTGAATGACTCCTGTTTTAGGTTTCAGGGTAGTTTGTAATGCAGCAGTGCCTGAGTGACGTACAGGCAGAGACTGGGTTTCAGCTAACATGGGTGAGAATAGCAGTACTACAGTGCGATCTGAATGATGGCATGCTGTTACCACTTTACCTGTTGAAGAACAAATAGAGCGTCTGTCTCCTGCCTTGGGGACAGTTTAGCTAAGCTCCAACTACAGAACTGTATTTTCAAGAATTCCTTTCCCTGTTAGTTATGGGTTAGCTCTGACCACCAGAGGAATTTTGTGCATGGTTTGGAAGGCAGAAGCAAAGCAGCAGACGTAACTTCTATGCTCTGACAGTTGGAGCAGGGCACCGGGAACAGTGGGTGCTCACACACGCTGTTGCCGATCGGCTGGCTTGCCTTGTTCTTGGCTAAGTACTTGCTCAGTTCAATGGGGAAGGGCACCACCTTCCCCATAAGTCACCCACGTCATCAAGATTGGAGGTGGTGAAAGATGTAGGTAGGTTCCATTTTTTCTCCCGTTCACGCCAAGCTTTCTTTCCCAACTACCAATTCGGCTGACCTGTAGCTACTTTAGGCTCAACATCAGATGCAGAGGCAGCAGCCTTGCCTTAATGCTGCCTCACTCTTACAGCCGTATACAGTTTAATCCTTAAAACAAACCCTTGGTTCTCTTAGAACCCACTTAGGGTTCTTCTTCTGTGGATGGGGCTCTGACACGTATGGCTGAGTCCATTGTTGTATTCAAATCCAGGCAAGTTCCCCAGACCATAATCTTGAGGCATTTCTGATGGAGCAAGAAATATGTATGATTAAGTTTATTGTTCATTGAGCCCTTACTAAGTGCAAACACTCTTCTGTTTTACACGTATTGTCTCATCCAATCTCATTAAATGGTCCAATTCCCCACCCAGACTGGTCCACTGTTGTCATCACTACCAATGGGTAGTTCAGGGATTGCCGCTAGCTATAGTAACAGTCCCAGTTCTTCTATCTGGGACTGTGGAATTGGACCCAGTGCTCTCTGGGGTGACTCTGGGTGGCCTGTGCTGCCCTCATATAAAGAGTCTGAATCACAGAAGGTGCCCGTTAAGGGTTTGTTTACCCTCTTCCCCAATGCCCCTTGGCATTGATCTTTGTCCAAAGGAACATCCTTTGACCCTACCCAAGAACTCAGTTCCCCTCTGAGAACGAGGCCTGGCCCTCAGTCTTGCCCAGTGACTGGGCCCTGCTGCCACAGTCAGACCTCACACAGGAACTGCCTGCCCACCTCGGTCCCGAGTGCTGAGCCTCCTGGACTGAAGCAGTGTCACCCACTGGGGAGCCCCAGCCCTTACTAGACGTTCACCCCTAATTGGGAGCCATTTCATATTGAACCTCTTGCCCCGCCCCATACCCTCCAGTTACCATCCAGGAGCCACGTAGCTGTCCTCTTTGGCTGCAGCTGCGTGGGCCTCTGCACTGTGCACTGGTAGCCAGGCCGGTTTCCCAGTGTTTGTCCTTATCTCAGGCAGCAGGTGTCTAAGATGGTTTGCCAGGTTGTACAAGATTAAATTTGCTGGGGCATCTAACCCAAATCCTGAAGTGGATTTGGTGGATTTTCAGTATCAATAACTCTGGTAGTTCTGTGCTGTACCAATAATAGCCAAGTTAGATGGTGTTTCCCAGCATTCTCTTCCCTACACAGTTCTGGTTTACAGACGCCTAAAAGAGAGATTAGTGCGGCATTTGGAAGGCAGGAAGGAAGCCAGCAGCAGCTGTGACTCCAAAGATCACTGAGGTTGGAGGTGGTGAGACAGATGTGGTGGTGCCGATGGCTAACTTCTCCTCTCTCTTTCCTGCTGCAAGTCAGCTCTTCTTCCAGTCTGCCAGCTCTACTGACCAAGAGCAACCCCAGCTCATCACCATGTGCTTGGCTGTGGATTCAGAGGTAACAGCAACACAGAAGCAATGACCTTCCCAGACCTCTTCCCTAGCCCCTCCGTGGTTTCCATTCTGGCAGCTGAATGTGTCTCACGTTCAGATTTCCCCGCCAGCTCAAACCTGTCCACCAGCACCACAGCCAGGGGAGGACTGGTTAGTGGCTTTTCTTCCCTAATTTTAGGGGTGACCAATTTTCTTCTGAAAAGTACCAACATGCTTTCCTAGAATTTGACCAATATTAATTCAGAACTCTACTAGGAATTGTGTTTTGTTTTGTTTTTTCCTGAGTTCTAGGGCTCTTCTGCAAGTCTATTCAGGTGGAGGTTCTGCTGCCCTCCCCCATTCTAAGCAATTTGTGAGCTGGGAGAGTATTTTTCACTGTGATTTTTTCCATATATCCTTTGCTTTAAACCCATAACAAGGAAGACTTTGTAAAATGGTTTCCCAGTCAAATATGCAATCAGGAGCCATTTGTTTCATGGGAAGCAGGGAATGGCAGGCATCCTCTAATGGAGTTAACGAAATCCTAATTGCTTCCACCTGCAGAAGCTGTCGCTTGTGTAAGGTGTGTCATTAGCAGCCAGAGTGTGCTGGAAGCGGGACTGCCTGTTAACGTGGGGGCGCAGCCCACAGGCTGCCCACACTGGGGCTTTCCTAGTGTGCTCACCAGCCTGGCCTGGGCTCTCCGGGCACTTCAGGGCCGACTGTGCGACTGGACAGTGTGTGGCCAACACAACACTGTTCCCCACACAAGGCAGGGGTGACCACTTTTAAAAAATGAGTCCTTTTTGCTTTGCAGTTATGAGTTTTCTGCTTTTCTATCCCAGTGGCTCTCAGTTTTGGCTGTACATCAGAATCGCCAGGGAAGTTCTTTTAAAGTTCTGATGTCCAAGCTGCACTCAGACCAATTAGATCACTCTTTCTAGGGTAGCAATAGTTTTAAAGGTTCCAGTGTGCTGCTGAGTTTGGAAACCAGTTCTAGACCAGAGGTTCTGAAACTATGGCCACCTCAGAATCATCTGGAGGGCCTGTTAAAAACCACCCCCAGAGATACTCAGTGAGGTGTGGGGGCTGTTCAATACTTCGCATGTCTCACTCTTAAGAATGTTGTCAATGCTCAAAACAATGTTGAATTCCATTTCAAATTAGAATAATCTTGTTCTGCACAGGACACATTATGCTAAATTTTAAAAAAAGGTTTTATTTATTTTTAGGGGGGAAGAGAGGGAGGGAAACATCAATGTGCGGTCGCCTCTCACATGCCCTCTACTGGGGACCTGGCTCACAACCCAGGCATGTACCCTCACTGGGAATCCAACCAGTGACCCTTTGGTTTGCAGACCAGCATTCAACCCACTGAGCCACACCAGCCATGGTTATGCTAAATTTTTTAGTCATTAACTCATTTAATCATTTGCACAAAGCTTCCATTCTCATCCTTGAAATCAGAACAAGTGCCAACCTGAGACATCTTCTGTCTACCCTTTGCAAAGGCACCTGCTGCAGTTGCCATCACACTACTGGGTTTGGTTCCTTCTGGGTCCTAACCACAGTCTGTAGTCTTGTTTCTCTCTTCCAGTCGCGTGTAAGCTCCATGGCAGAAGCCCTGCTTGTCTTCACCTGGTGCCTAGCAGGTAACAGGCACTCCACAAACATTTGCTGAATTAATGAATTCATAGCAACCCCAGGAAAGAGGTACCAACACAGTCTGTATCCCACAGACCAGGGCCTAGAAATACAAAAAAGGTTAAGTAACATGCCCAGGATCAGTGTGGAGGAACCGAGGCTCAGACTGACCAGGGCTGGCTTTCAAACCACTGCAAGAACTGGTCGTCCACCTTCAGTCCTCTCCCGGCCATAAATGAACCACTCGCCTAGGAATGCCATCATTGCCTGACTGCCACTTGATTCAAAACTATGCATTCCCTCCAAATAACAGTAAAAATTCAGAGCTCAACCCCATCTGGCCAGAATGTAGAAACAGTGGCAATTTCTTTCCTATTTAAAAACTCTACTGTTCATACTGGAAATCTATTTACAATGCTCCAAAGCAGGTTAAAAATTTCCACCTTCTATAACATTACATCAAAACCCTTTAATACAAATGCTGGTATTTAGTGGAGGGAAAAAACCCACATGAAAACAAATGGATTTGAATTATCTGACTTTATTGAGCATGCCAATATAATTACTCTGGCAATAAATTAATATATAGTTACAAAAATGTTGAGTGCTTCCTAAGAAAATTCTTCTGAATGTGTAAAGGATATGCAGAACCACTTATACAGTTGACTATAATTTTCAAACTCAGAAGTGTGGTAACATCAAGTTACTGAAGAAGAATGGAGTCTCTTATAATTCATGATTTAGTTGTTTTGAGTTTATGAAGGTTTCAATGACCATTTCAGTTCCTGCAAGCTACAAAACCTGAACTGACAGTTTACAAACCACCTGATCCAGCCTCCTAACAGCACAGATAATACACTGGCCTTGCCCAAGATCACAAAGCCAGTAAAAGACAGAGGTTGAATTACAACTCAGTTCTCAGAGGTGCTCCAGAAGTGTCTGCTGAATTAAATAAGGCACATATATCACATCACACAGCACTCTAGCATGACTGAATGACCCTGGCTTTACTTTCTGCCTAACAGGAATTTAAATTAAATCCTCATGTGTTCTTCTGTAATTAACAACTTTAGTGACTTGGCTGCTTTGGAAACAAAACCGTCCCCATGTCTGCAGCTAATCCGATTGCTGTTTACGCTTTTCTCCCCAAACATCTGGCCCCGGGGCCACTTTTCTTCCTGCTCTTCTGTGCTCAGATCTATATCAAGGGTCTCTATTCTTGTCTGAAATTCATCATTAACAGAGGGAGCTAACATCATCAATATCTACAAAGCCATCAATTTCTGCATACCGGGCAGTTTGCTTCTTTTCGCAGATCATTTCTAACAGAGTCAGCGCCTGCTCGGTTCACCTGAGCCACTGCTGATTCCAAAGCCAGTGTTGGATGGCTTCTGGGGGGTCAGTGATCCCAACAGCAATGAGATTTCTAATCGCATCATGGATATGCCATGTAATGCTTCACATAACGTACAAATACTTCTGGCACATATATTTGGTGATTTATTTATGTCTTAGCTAAGGGCTGCACATAGCCATGCTGCTGACAGCAACCCCCTAAAATAAAAGCCACTCACTCTTTAAAATGTAAATCCTAATGAGTGTGTGCAGCATGTTTATCAGTCAGTAACAGAATGTGCGTATGCTGGCAGGTTTGGTTGTAGGAGCCACTGCCAAAACCACCTGCCAGGTATTTGTGCATTTTTTTTAAACTTTATACACATGGCAAAATTGTGTATATAAAGGGAACTTCTGAATTTCCATGTAAGTGATGCTAATTCCTTGCTACTCTCAGCACGGCAGCAAAGGAAAACTGATAGCCTACCTTTACGTATGTCTTTCTCCAGGGCATTTCTCTGTGAAAGCGAATGTCTGGTTTGTTTGCAACATGGAGGCTTCTCAGATGTGTCCCAGGGGCACATTTATTTAGAGCAGGTATCTCATTTTCAAGTTCCTCCCCAGCAAACACAAGAGTTGTAAGTAAAAGCTTCACCTTTGGAGCAGTGACTTCATTTTGTGGGAATGCTAAAGCTCTGCCGCCACCACGCAGACCTGACATTAACCCCTATCTAGAATGAAATTCCATTAGTTGGATCTACAGGGAGCCAACAAGAACCCTGATGCAGAAGTATTATTTGCTCTGATCTAGCCACAACATGGAGGCATTTAATTTGCTAAGCTGGCATGCTTTTCTCCCCTCATTCTGTTACTAATTTCACTTCCTTGGGATGTTTTTTTTTTTTTGGGGGGGGGGGGGCTTGTCCTGATTTTCAAGGAATATGCAGAATATTGATAAAGAAAACTTGAAATTCTTTGGTCACTTCACTTTTGACTTTCTCTGTTACCAACTTTCAGCTCTGGAGGAAGCTGTGAGCTTCGTATACTTTCTAACACCACGACCGGAACTCAGAGCACGAAAACGGCAAACACACGCTCAGCAGAACAGGAACGGCCCGGTTAATGGCCGGACTGGGAAGGCACAGTGCCCAGCTTTCTTAAGTTTAGAGGAATGAACCTGATGCCAATTTCAAAAAGGGCTAATTTTAATCATCTTAATAACCAATTAAAAATAAAACCCCTTTTTTAACATTAAGAAATCCTAATGATGTTGAGGTAGATGATGCTGTTATCAGGTAATAATAGGTATAAGATAAAAATAAAAATAACAAAACAGAGGGAAAGGATGCATTGACTTGAAATTGTCTTCCTTTAAATTCATGTGAAAGATTAAGAACACTCTTTCCAGTTCAAAGTTCTAAGCAGGAAACCCAGATGTGCCATGTCACGGACTTGGTCTTTAATTGGAGATGAACTCGGCAGCCAGTGGGAAGAATCCAGAACAGCAAACTGCAAAATGGCTGTCCCCATGAGGAAGCCGGTCACTTTGCCTTTGATTTGTCCAGCTGGGCACACTCCCAAATATTCAGGATGCGGAGTCCTAAAGTCTTTTTTAGCATTTGACTAATTCTTTGTTGGTGGAAGGGGCTGGGACTGTTTCTCCACACATAAACTGCTCCTAAGAAAGCACAAAAAAGTGGAGTAAGCACTGAGTATGTCATTGATGCATCAATATTAACTTTCATCTTGTCACAGAATCGATGCAGCTCTGTGAGCTTTTCCATTCTATCTCATTTCATCCTCCTTCAAGAATCAATGTCAGCACCAGAATTATAAACTCAAATATCAGTTTTAGCCATGCATTCATATTTAATATAAAGCATCTTATAAACATACCCATCATCATTACAAAGCACCCACCTCTCAGAAATGACATTCTTAAAGACACTGCCACATCTTTTAAGTTTCTGTATTAATTACTACTTACACTAAAATTTCCCCACTTCAGTATTTGGCCATTCAAATAACTCTCCTCTTCAAAACTATTACTTCTTCCAACTAAAACGGACAGCTCCTTATGTGTTTTCCAGCAGAGATACCTGCAATGTTAGCTCCACTATGAATGAAGTCCAATCTCCAGTTATTTATCCTGCCTCACCAACTACGAGAACTCCCTGCTCCATAGGTTACCCAGCATGCCTGGCAACCTGACTCCCGTGAGGATCGGCCTGTGTCCTGTCCCCGTTGCTCTCTCACTCCTGCCCAGCACCTGGAATCCTCCCCCTGCTCTTTGGGACTTAAGGTCCCCCAGCAGCACAACACTCCACATCCTCAACCTCTTCTTTAAACATCCCCGTACCTTCTTGCTCTCATACAGTAGTTCTCAGGGGGCAGGGGTGCTGGGGGTGGGGAGTGGTGTTGATTTTGTCTCCAGAGGACATTTAGCAACATCTGGAAACATTCTGGGTTGAGACAATTGGGGGTATAGGGTGCAAGCGGGTAGAGGCACAGAATAGCCCTGTCCAACAAAGAGTTACTCAGCCCCAAATGTCCACAATGCTGATGTTGAGGAGAGGCCACCCTCTAAAGACACTGTTCCCCATGAACCCTCTCAAGCGAGGGCTCTGGGTTCTCGCAGAGCCCCAGTGCTGCTGAGGCTGGAGGAGGAGCTGGCTGCTCCTTTCCACCACTGTTCTCCTTCCCTGTCTAAAACGCACCAACTTTGCCTCTTATGCCACGAGACTGTGTCACCACTGCTCCTCTCTGTTGCTGTCATCTACTCCCCTTGGGTTCCCATTCCAACCCTTCTGGAATCTCCACTGTATTCATCCTATCCCTTTTTCGCTGTCCCTCGCGCCCTTAATTTACCTAGTTTAAAGCCCACAGTCAAATACATAATCACTTTTCTCCCACTCCTTCCTATTCACTTGGCAAAAACACAAGCCTGGTTAAATCTAACTTCCTATGTCTACATTCACCCACACAGCTGAGTGTCTACCAGCAAACCCTCTCTAGACCCTCTATCACCCCCAGTTACCACCCCAAGTCTCTGATCCCCTTGGCAACAAACTCCTTGAAAAAAATGTCTACATCTGCTGCCTTCTATTCTTCTCTCCAGCAAGTTTTCTGCCAATCAGGCTCTGCCTCCATTACTCCCCTGAAACTGCTCTCAGCACTGACACAAGTGGTCTGTTAAAGCCAACGGTTAATATCCAGTTACCTTTCTCTCCGTGGCATCTGACAAGGCTGATCCCTTCCTCTACCTTTTCTCATCTGGCTTCCAGGATATGACACCGGTGGTTTTCCTCCTTCCTCTGTGGCTGCGCCTCTTCACCCAGCTTTGCTGATTCTCGCTTCCCTTCCTAACTTTATGTTAGAGTGTCCCAAGGCTCAGTCCTTCGTCCATCATTACTACATTCAGTGCTGGTGGTCCAATCTCATGGCTCTGAATGCTGGTTGTATGCCGATAACCCTCAAATTTACAGCACCAAGTGACCACTCTCTGAACTCCAGACTTGCATAGATTGATTGCCTTCTCGCCCAGTAACCCCTCAAGCGACGGCTCTGTGTTCTCTCATAGCCCCCAGGGCCTGCTTGCCAGCTCCACTTGATGAAAAACAGACCTCTCACAAACAGACCGTCCAACTCCTGCCCCTGTCCCTGCAGCCACTTTCCCCTCAGTTCGTGGTAAATCCATCTTTCCAGTTACAAAGGCCAAAAATGTTGAAATCATCCTTGACTCCTCTCAAATATATCCAAACAGTAAGAAATCCTTATCCTTTAAAGTGTACCCAGAATCCAACCACTTCTCACCACTCCCATTGCTGCAGCTTGGTCCAAGCTACCCATCCCTCCTTTGATTAGTCCAGCAGCCTGGCTTCATGCCTCCACATTTGCCTCTTTGCAGTCTACCTGGACACAACAGTCAGACTCCCTCTTTTAAAACTTGAGTTGACCCTGGCTGGTGTGGCTCAGTGGATTGAGCGCTGGCCTGCAAACTGAATGCTCACCAGTTCGATTTCTAGTCAGGGCACATGCCTGGGTTGTAGGCCAGGTCCCCAGTGCGGGGTATAAAAGAGGCAACCTATCTGTGTATCTTTTGCACATTCACGTTTCTCTCCCTCTCTTCTCTAAAAATAAAATCTTTAAAATAAAAAACCAAAAACTTGAGTTGGATCACGGCACAACTTGGTTACAGAATCCTCCTCTGGTTCCTTGTATCATTGGCACAGGCAAAACCAAGGTCCTTAGAGTGGCCCACAAACTCCTCTGTGATTGGCCCCACTGCACCGCACCATTCTTCCTGGACGGTTCTCACCCTCCTTTACTCTGCTCTGGCCACACTGGCCTCCTCGCTGTTCCTCAATATAGCCAAGCATGTCTCTGCCGTGGGGCTTCTTCACGTGAAGTTCCCTTTGTCAGACTGCTCTTGCCCCTAATATATACCGAGCTCACTCCCTCACCTCCTTCAATCCTTGCTCAGTAAGGCCTGCCATGAGTCCCCTGTTTAAAACAGCAACCTCTTCTCACACCTGCACTCCTGATCTACCTTACCCTGGTCTCTCTGTGTTCCAGAACCCATTTTAATATAAGAAAAATCAGCAAACTTCTAGATTACAGTCTAAATTACAGCCTGCTTCTCTATGAGGCTAAGTGCCTTGTTCCTACCTTCCCTATAATCATGTCAGAGATCATCCTAACGAACGTCAAGCTGTTTTATGTCAATGATATCTCAAAAGAAAAAAAAAAAGGATGTTAAGCTTCTTACTTAAAACTTTATTCAAAGTACTAACCAAAAGTTGGGATAGTAATATTTATTTTGTTTTCTATTCTTAATATCCTTGGAGGAAAACCGACAGGACAACTACAGACTAAAAAAATGATAAAACTGCAACTACAATTATATCTCAAACAATATACTACAGAGTTCTGTGTGTAAGCCAGACAAGAAATACGATACGATTGTTCCCTTCAAAATAAATCTAAGCAATCTGAATTTTAATTACTTATTAAAGGAGAAATAAAGAATGCCAAGTAGCCTTTATAATTATTTCTTTTACTTAATAAGTAATTAGTAATTTTCACTAGATAAGAGTAGTTTTTTTATTGCCCTGTCTACAGCTAAACGCAGTTAATTTGAGCTTAAAAAATTTTAATTTACAGCCCTGGCTGGCGTAGCTCAGTGGATTGAGTGCGGACTGCAAACCAAAGTGTCGCAGGTTCGATTCCCAGTCAGGGTACATGCCTGGGTTGCAGGCCATGACCCCCAGCAACCACACATTGATGTTTCTCTCTCTCTCTCTCTCCCCCTCCCTCCCTTCCCTCTCTAAAAATAAATAAATAAATAAATAAAATCTTTTTAAAATTTTAATTTACAATATGGCTGTTTATTAAGGGTTTCTAAAATGTTTTAAAAACAAAGCATTTACTTAACACTGTTAGTAAACATTCTCCTGCACTTACATATCATAGACAGTACTCCAGGTTTTTGTACCACAACCCTCCACCCACTGTTTAAAATTTCACCCCTTACTTTGTCATAAATCACTTTTATAATGAGAGAGCAGCTAGGACACGTCGCCACGTCTTCCCCATTCTCCAAATCTTCCTATAACAAAATCAAACACGGAATTATCAGCATCGCCTTCCCTCCGCAAACTCCTGCTCCCAAACCTCCCTCGCACTGGCCACCTAACACCTTTGTGACTTGCCTCCCCACAAGGTCTGTGAGGGCCAAAGTGGCCTTCCGAGAGAAATGACGACCCCAATTTTTCCTGGGAACGGCACTTGGGAGAAATACCCCAGAAGGCTGGTCAAGATTCAGTTGCCTTGAAACCTCTGGGAAGACAAAAATGCCTCCCTTGCTGCAAAGAAGTCTCCCAGGAAGGTGGACCCGAAGGCCACCTTCGGGTGGATGGCGAAAAGTCTGAGACTCCCCGAGAGCCACCCCCTTCCTGACCCCGGCCCCATCCACGAGGCCTGACTAAAGACCAGAATGGAATGACCACTGACAGCTAAGAATATCAGCTTTCGGGAGATTCATAAACTGGATGAAAAGGGCGTGGATAATCCGAGTCGCGTGGGCCACGGGACGGCGGAAGGAACGCCAGAGCGCGACAACGCGCCTGCTCTGAGGAGCAGCCGGGCGGAACCCTGAAGTTACCTTGGTGATGCAGAAGTTATCGCCACAAGGGCAGGGGTAGAAATACGTCTCCAAGTCCTCGTCATATTGGAAATCCTCGATTTCCACCTCGTCATGAAACACCGCCATCGTACGGGGGCCAGATGACGGAGCCCACCAGCCGAAACCGACCCAGGTCGATCTAACTGAGCGGATGATTGCTCTAGCCGGGCGTAGTGACGAAGCACTGACGCAGAACTATCGCTTCCGGCGCATGGACAATTACGCATCTGCCGGCTTGGAGGCCAAATGGGTGACCGGGTCGCGGTCACCATGGAGATGGCTGAGCTAGGGTGTGGGAAGACTCTGAAAGAGCGTGCTTGCTCCTAGGCGGTGTCGTGACGGCTCCGCCCTTGGACGGAAGTGGCCAATAGAAGGTGAGGATCGCTCAAGAGGCTGTACGTCACGTCGGGGACACCGGAAGCTTTCAGGAACCGGCGGAATTTAGTGCTGTTCTGTAAGCTAGGTATTCGTGGTGCTGGCGGCACGCGGAGGCACCTTAGAGCGTCTATAGTTGTCTGGCCTCACGGCCGTGGACCTTCGATAGGCCTTAACAATAACCCTCTAAAGGCCGCAGCAGGTCTAGATAGCACAGTCGGGGCCCTCGGTGCCTGTGGGTCAGGGCCGCAGCCTTGCTTGGTGTTCGGCGGCGGGAGCAGCTCAGCTTTTTCAATCTGTGTGCCTTCCCGGAGACCGACGAAAAGCTTCCTTGGAATTTCGATTCACCGGGTGACCTTGAGCTCTGGGCGACGCCTTGCTGGTAGTTCCTGGCTGCACTCGGCTGTTCAGGTATAGCCCCGCCTCTTCGTCACCCCAGATTGTCTTCAAATGCCTAAATTGTGTTGCTGAAAGGACCAACACCTGGGAGGCAGATGGAATTCTAGTCTTATGTTTGCCGAGCATGTGACATTATTTACTACAGAATTTGTATTAACAGTAATAGGATCACTTTTATTACAAGGAGTTTGCTTTATGCCCGGTATTGTGCCAAGTATAATTCTTCCACCAGCCTTCGGAGTTTAGACGTTATTCCATATTATTAATCTTCAAACTGAGATCAGAGCTGGGTATCTAGACCAAAATCATACACCTAGGAAATGAAGAGCCTGTCTGTCCCCAAAGCCTGACAACACATTACTTAATTTACGTGAACCACAGTTTCTTTTTCGTAAAAGGAATGGCATCAGCGGGCAGAGTTATTACCATGAGGCTTCTTTATACCTTGAAAATAAATAAAATAAAATGCAAATAAAAGGTGCTTTGTCTAGGAAGCAGTACTAGTGCCTGTTTTGGTATAGCCGGGTCCCCGGGGGTAGTGTTTCATTTCTAGGCATTAATTCAAATCTTGGTAGAGCAGCAGTGCAGTGAAAAAAAGTGCTATTGAGAAGCAAATTTGGGCCCAGCATCTGATTGTTAAAGCACTGGGAACTGGATATTTATATTCTTTGGGCCTTATTTCTTCTTCTGACTAGACAACAGGTTGTATTAGAGGTGATTTACAAGATCCCTTTCAGATCTAATACCCTACTTCTGTGTGGGAATTACGAGTTTTACTTGGTTCAGCAATCATGTACCACACTTAGTTTATATTCACGTAATACATACGTGTAATACTCGTGTATACACATCCCTCTGCGGACTGCAGAGATATTCACCAGAGCTTCCCTTGAGACCTGGATTTGGGTGTCCCTTGGCTTTCCAGTTTCCATCCTGCCATCTGTCAGCCATGCCCTTTGGCCAGAGGTGGCGCCCTATATGGTTCTGCCCAGTTTTGACTTCCTACTGTGCAGAAAAAAATAAAACCAGAGCCAAACATGTGATGCAGTTTTTTTTACTCCCCCGCCCCAGCATTTTAAAATAATACATTACAATGACTATTAAACTTTATTCTTAAAAAGTAATGGAAAGATTCTGTAATGAGACATTTCTGGACCCCGAAAGCATGACAAAGCAGATTTACTAGTTGCTATAGGATCATGTGAGATCACAAATTTATTTAGTTGTAAAAGGTTAACATACTGATCTGGAAAATAACAGTGACCAAAATTCTTAACATAAGATTGAACTTAGAAATAAGTCACAGTCATATAGTAGAAGCTGTATTTTGTGAGTGCTGTTGTATATCGGGCTAAGGGGAATTATTTATTAGCAATATCAGACTGCCTCTTAAGATTGACAGGAAGCCAGGGGGTTAATTCATTTGGGTTGTTTTTTTGTAACACTTGCCTGCCAGGTACTTCCGTCGACATTTATTTCTCTCAGCAGTCCAGTGAAGTGGTGTTGGCATTCCCATTTAAAAATGATAAGAGGTGACTCTGGCCCAAGATCAAAAAGCAGGAAGGAGTCAGATCTGCATCCAGTTCCATGGATTCCAAGTCAAGCACTCTTGAAATAACTTGTATGCCACCAGGGTTCCCTTAACCAAATGCCAAATGCCAGGAGCCCCTTTGCTTCTTCAGTGGCACCTCCGATTCTACAACAATGGGTGCCATGATAATTCTGTGAATTTATTTCAGTGCATTGATGATCTTTGAGGCATCCTTGGTTTTTCTCTTTCACACCTCATCCCATCTATCAACAAGTCTTAGGGCTTTAATTCCAAAATATGTTCCATGTTCATCTACTTCTGTCATGTCTGTAGCTTAATCCTACTCCAGTCTTAGACTAGAGCCTTCTAATTGGACGTCCTGCTTCGACTCTTGCCCCTGTGATCAGTTCTTTGCATTGCAGCCTGAGCGATCCCTTAATGTGAATTCAGTCACATCCCTCTCCTAGTTTATTCAAACCGTTCAGTTGCTTCCCATTGCCCTTAGAATAAAGGCCATCTGCTTACTGTGGCCTGGTCTGGCCCACCTACCTGCTCAGCTCATCTCGTATCACTCCCCTCGCTCACTGCTGTCCAGTCGCACTGACTGTGGTTCCTGCACACACCAGTGTGGCTGTGACTGGGCCTCTGCCCAAGTGCTCTGCTCTGAACATCTGCTTGGCTGACTCTTCCTCATCAGCATTCAGGTTTTGGCCCTTGTCTCTTGAGAGAGACCTTTCCCGATACTCCCCTGCCCACCCTACTCTTACCTGTCACACACACTATAATGAAAGCTTCGTGATGGCAAGGACCTTGTGTCTGGTTCTTTATTGTGTCTCCACGGCCTACAGTAGTGCCTGGCACCCCAGTTATTGTTTAATAAATTAAGCGTCCTCACTGAACAGAGACCAGTATAGGTCATTTTAAGTCTTAAATCCATTGCTTGCAGTAGTTTTTTTTTAACTGCCTAAACAGATATGTTTTCTTTAGCATTTATGATCATTTTTCTCTTTCACAAATAGTTAATTAAGATTTTGGGGGGTGAGGTAAGGCCTATGAGGATACAAACGTTTATGGAATATTCTTGTTGGTATTGTTTTAGAAATTACTTAATATATGTTAATATTATATAGTCCATTAAATACTTACATTGCATATGTGAAACCATTGGACACATTTCAAAAGAGGTATCTTTTTAATTTTTTTTTTTAATATTTATTTATTTTTAGAGAGAGAAGGGAGGGAGAGAGAGAGAGAGAAACATCAATGTGCGGTTGCTGGGGGTTATGGCCTGCAACCTAGGCATGTGCCCTGGCTGGGAATCGAACCTGGGACACTTTGGTTCCCAGCCCTCACTCAATCCACTGAGCTACGCCAGCCAGGCAAGAGGTATCTTTTTTTAAAAAGTACCTTACTGCTTTGGTAATCATTTTGAACACCACTTCATAAAAATACCCGTTATTTACCAGTAGGTGGCACTCTTGGTCATTATTGTTACAAAACAAGGTTTTAGAATTTAAAAGAGGACAGCTTTAAAAAATTAACATTTCTTTGTTTTCCAGTTCATATACGCAGTAGATCATTCAGACGGCATAATCGCTGAAAGGAGTGTCTTATGTGAGGACTATTTTAGTAATAGTTGTCTAAACCATTGGGCAGAACAGTGTTTTCATATTAAACCATATATTAGTTGAATTTTATTAGGGAACTTCACCTTAAATGACACTAACTGAATCCCTCCAGCCATTGGTCTGGTCTTTCATAGGGTGGAACCAGAAAAATGGGGGGGAAATCCAGAAAAAAGAAAAATAGAAAGATGAGAGGAAGAATTAATGAAAAGGGGAGAAAGGGAGAGTAGTTTTGCTGTGAGGTGATGCCTGCTGATTATAGCCAGCCTTTTCTTTTGCAGCTAGGAGATAGTAGTGCTTTTTAACAGTTTTCCAAAGCATTGTTCTTACATGTTGTCTCTGCCATTGCAGGAACTTTGTGAGAACTTCAATACATGGAAACACTGTCCAGGCTCCCACCAGTGTGTGTCTGAAGGTCTCAGTATAAAACCAGGAGCAGAGTATTGCATATCAGCCAGCCAGCCAGCCATACACTTAGTTCCTAAAATTTCATGGACTTTTAAAGTAAGTTTCTTTCTTTCAATGATTAACACACCATTTTTGGTTTAGCATATTTAAATGAGAGAAACTACATTTAGTAGTCTTGTATGAGGTAAAGAGGCACTATACTTTTTTCATTTATTCAAGAGAAAAATAGCAAGGAGCATTATTTATTTACATTGATGCTACATCATGCTATGGCAAGAAATAGATGTTTTACTTTATCTAAAGATTAGTTATGACGCAGTGGCTTTTTGATATGAATTGATTGTAACTGAATACATTACATATGGCTTATATCACCACCTGACTTATTTACTTCATTTTCTGTCTCTACCTTCTGAAATATAAGCTTCCCAAGAAAGTCTGTTTTGTTAATGTCCGTACTCCCACATAACGGACTCTGGACAGACTCTTAATAAATATTTGTCAGATAAAGGGCTGAATTAATGAATGTGGAGTTGGAACATAAGCACATCCAGTTTGAATATTTTCCTAACACTAAATTTATTACAATTAATTTATATAGTGCCTTCCAGAGAGCTTAGGAAAAAAGAGTATTCCCGTAAATCTTCATTTATTCTCGAGCTGACCGAGAGGAAAGGACAGGTCTGCAATATAACATGTGAATGTGGCCAAGAAATAGGTGAAGAAATATTAAAAAGTGGGCCGAGGAAAACAGAATGGTAGGAACCAGAAAACCCGAAAAAACAAAACACATTGTCTGACTCCTACTCAGTGGTTTTCCTGATAGGCCAGTAGTCTTTAGACTTTGAAATGGAACCTTTCTGGGTTTTTGTTTTTTAAACTTTTTATGCAAGTGTAATTTATAAAGAGAAGTCCATAAATCCTAAGAGGACAGCTCGATTAACTTTTTTATAAAGACAATTGATTTCCCACATACCCCCGGCCCCCACACGTGCATTGCCTCCCCTGTCATCAGCGTCTCTCACTAGAGCTGTGTGGTTGTCACAGCTGATGGACCTGCACTGACACATCCTTATCGCCCAGAGGCCAGGGTTTACGTCACGGATCGCTCTTGGCGGTGCACACGCTATGAGTGTGTAATATGTATCCATCATGTGGAATCATACAGAGTATTTTTACTGCCCTGAAAAATCCTTGGTGGTTTAATGGATTTTTACAAACTGAGAACACCCGTGCAGTTAGCATTCAGATTATGAAACGACATTGTCACTGTTACTTCCCAGGGTGAGGACTAACGTGATCTCTAGTGTCATTGATAAGTTTTGTCTGTTTCTGCACTTTTTATTACTGGGTCCATACACTCTGCTACTTTGAGTGGCTGCTTTCATTCTTTTCATTCACTGTGATGTTTGCAGTATTTATCTGTGTTATCACATGTAGAAGCAGTTTGTTCTCATTGCTGTGAACCTCAGTTTGTTTTTCACTTGCACTTTATCAAGAAATATCAGAGACTTATGTGGTGCTATTTGGTTGGAGTACTATTATCAGGCATTTGGAAAATCTACTCTCCTGTAATAGTGTAAGGTAAGTCATGTGAACTTGGTCAGAGATTTTGGAAACTAATAGAGAACATGAATATCTGATGGAACCAATAATTACATATGTGTGCAGATCAGTTAAATTAACTCTCAGTAGAGGCAGAAATTTTGTCAGGGAGAATTAGGCCTTTAATTGCTTTCCTATTGGATCAGCTCACAAGAGCACGAACAAAAATCTAAACCCTTTTTTATTGGCCTTAAAGTAGTCTGATATTTCTCTACTTTCTCTTAGCATATTGTAATTTTCAGCTTGTGTTTGCCCAGGAGGCACCATGGCCTGTGCTGCAGTCTTGGCTCCTGCGATGTTGCGAGGCTCTGTCGGAGCCGTCTGTACCCAGGCTGCTTTGCTGAGAGCGACACCCAATGCCTTGCGCCACCTTACTCTAACCAGGTGAGCCAGTGGCCTTCAGGGTCATTTGAGGTTGATTTTCAAAGAGACTTGATCTGCTGATGGTCAGGGGAGGCATAGCAGACCCCTGAAGGTGTAACATGACTCACCACTTAAATGTGCATGATATTGGTAAATTGTTACACTTCAGTTAGATGTGCAGATTTTCACTGACCATTTTCTCGGGTCCATAATGTTGTACTGTGTTTTGCATCATCATGATATTATCATCATGAACTAATTTAATTGTTTCTTATGAGGATAATACTTAATAACCTAATTTTACTTTTTACAGCATAATGAAATCCAGAAGGAAAACGGATCACTTGGAGAGAACCGCAAATGTCCTTCGACACGAGGTTTGTATGTCTAGGCTGTGGCAGGATTTTCTCGGCCGAACAGTGTGCACACAGTTACGACTGGCTGATGGGGAAGGCGCCACATGAGCTTTATCCCTTTGAAGACAGTCGGGGAAAGTGGGTTGTTTATTTCTACTGAAGAAAGTATAACAGCAATTGAGGGAACTGTCCTCCCAGATATGATGTGTAGGGTTGTATTTTAGGGATAGAACTTCTTTTAGAGCCCACCTTTTATGAATAGCTTACCTTTTCTTTTTCCTTTTTTTCTTTACAACATGTCTCAAAGTCCTTGTTCTTATCCCCACTGTAGAACAACTTATTTCATCAAGGGAGCAAACACTAATAGCTGAGAAAGGAAGGTGGCTGAGCTATTATTGCCCGCCCCCTGTGCTAAATTTCCCTGCCATGTTCAGACTAGACAAAGCTAACCCGCCACCCGAGGGGTATCAAGGACTGGGAGATAAGGATCCTCACCCTTTACCTCAGTGAGTAACCACATTTCGGGGGGGACTCCGCCCACAGGGCCCCCCGGCCACCATGGATGAGAATAAGTCTACCAAGACATGATCTGCTTGGGGAGGAAAGGTGGCCGATCTCTCACAGGAAAAGGACCAAGAGCCTTTTCCTCAGGGGCTTTTATTGGTTTCATTGACACAGGAATTCAGGTAAAGCTCATTACTCATTGCCGGGAAATAAGGATCAAATAACAAGGAACTCTGAGGGCCTATTTTGAGTCAGGGTCAGATAGCTAAAGAGCTGTAAAAAACTTTAAGGAAGAAACTTACTTCTTGCTTGGACCCTTATCATTTAATTGAGAGCATTCTAAACAAAGCAGGTTTTTCTTAGGCCTGATCACTGGGCAACCTGCCCTTTCCAGCACAGGGCTGCACTACCCTCTGTCATTATTTCAGGCTTAGGTGGAACAAGGGAAGTAAGGCAGCCAAGAGATTAGATTTTCTCACAGACAATGAGGACTCAGGCTATGTCAAGGCCGAGAGGCGAGGGTCCATCACCCCTTTTGCTGTAGCCCCCAAAGTCTTTCCTTGGGGGCCTCTCATGATCGTGCCTGTCTTAGGTCGGTCCCCCCTTGGGGAATCTTACCTGTCATTGGCTAACCGACCAAGCATTAGGGGCCAGGCAGGGTGAAGTAAAAGGAGCAGAAGTGACGCTCCTGCCAGGGAGATAAGCTTTTGTCTCTTTAGTGGCTTATGGTCCAAGGTCGTTCCCTCAGTCTTAGCCTTGGCGGGGGTTACAGCTTCTGATACCAGGCAGGGCAGTTCCCAAAACATATTTTCTCTGAAAAACATAAATTGCATATTTGTTTTGCTTTTTGAGTGATTCTCTACATATTTAGATATATTTAGCTTAGAGTTGTAAGTTAAAAATCTTTCGTATAAGGAAGGGTTTATACACTTCTAGAAGCATGGTCAGAAATTGTACTGGTACAGTAATTTAATTTTTAGTAGCAAGGGTAAGATACTCTTTGATGTAAAAGGATATTGTTTAGGCCCCACTTTTCAAGCTAGTTCTATTTTCAGAAAATCAATTTGAGACTGAGGGCGGTGTGCTTGTGGATTTAGCTTTAAGCCAACGTTTTTTGAGAAATCTGTAAAATTAGTTCAGCATAGTAGATTTATGGGTGTGTAGCAAAATACACTTTTCCCACTGATAATAAATCTGAAAATACTTTTTTTAGTTTGTTGAGCACACAGAAATGCTGATTCTTTAAATGTGAGATTTGTTAGAATTCCTTTTTTAAAAAGCAAAGCCTTGCCAGTTTTGAAGAAAAAATGGCTTTAAGAGCTTGGACTATATTCTTTTCTGTTACATTTTGAGGCGTGTGGAACCACAGCAGAATTTGGCAGATTTTCTGTAAAGGGCCACATAGTCTGAGTATTTTAGGTGTCATGGGCTGTGCCGCATGTAGTCCCAGCTCTGAAACTCTGCCTTCCGGTGTGGAAACAACTGTAGACAACACACACACGATAGCACAGCCGGGGTCTGCTCTCATCGAGCCACCTAGGTGTGGTCTGTGGGTCATCGTAGCTTGCCAAACCGTGAACTAGAACAGTAATTTCAGGTTTTTATAAGACAAAACTGTTGAGACTTTGGGGATGGTTATTTTAAGCCAAGTTTAAGGAAACTACACAGGAAGTTAATGTAAACTCTAATAGTATGATTGAAAAGTTGAGAATTTTAATACCCAGATGTCAGAAAATTATAGGGCTAATTTCAACCATGATGTTATCTTAGTCGAAGAATTTTTTCCAAATTGCAGTTCTCCTCCTCCTCCTGTTTCTAATTTCCACTTCTTTCCCAAATAGAGTGAGAGCTGGGAGCTGGGAGGCACTACATAAGCTAGATGATGTCTGACCTCAGCAGTATACGGTCAGCAGGGGCTCACCCCAGTCTGACCTCGGACTGACTGAAATGAACAGTGCCTCATGTTGGGCCGTAAGAGAACTAGCCCACCACATGGTCTCGTCTGCCACTCTTGCCTTTAATTTGTATTGCAAGTGTACTTCACAGAACTCCCCATATGGCATTTGCTCATCAGTTTGTCTGGGAGGTAGCCTAAGGACAGGATGGCATCTGCATTTTACGAAGGAGGGAGCAAAGATTAGGCCATAACTAGTGGCTTCTCCCAGGAAGCTTCTGCCCAAGTCTACGATTCTGAAGCCAAAGGATCCTGCTGCCCCTCCTGAGTGAGTAAAGCGTGGAGCACTCACCCACCCAGAAATGTCCATTTCCTATTAGCCATTGGGTTCCCTATAGAGAACTTACTGAATGAGCATATTGAGATATTGCTGCTTCTTACTTTAGGCTATAAATGTAACCAGCCTGGAGTCCTGCTGGTGCAGGAAACTGGGCTCTGAATTGAATGACATTTGACTGTTTGTGTTGAGTTCCCATTCTTTTCTTAAGGAACAAAAGAATACACAGTCTGGGTAACCTGGGAAATGTCAGGGAGATAAGAGGAGAAATAATGGTAATGCAGTGAGCATTGTTCAGGCGAGGCTGGGTTTTTATTGGAGGGGCTCACTCTCTGCTTGGCCCTGCAGAGGGCTGGCCCACCGAGCAAGATGTGCTCTATTCACCAGTTCGATGGGCAAGTTTGGTGATGAAAGAACTTTTTAAAGTTCTAATTTTTATGCAGTCACTTGGAAATGTGCCAGACAGTAGGCTGGGTCCTGGGGTTACAGCACTGAAAATGACAGATAAGGTCCCTGACTTCATATTCTAGTGGGACTATGATCAGAAGAAACGGACTTTGTGCACCTAATTGATCTTGGGAAAACCACTAATCCTTTTGTAATTGTACAAGTTTGCTCCTCTTAGAACCTGTGCCTTATCCTGTTGCCTTGTGTGTATTGTTATCTGGCGGTGGTTGTTTTTTAACAAAGCACTCAATTACACAAGAAGTTGTTAACTTAAATCTCACAGCCACCCTGGGAGGGACACACAGGGATCCTCACCCCCGTTTCACAGGTGAAGAAACGAGGACTGCAGAGATGTAGACAGTGCAACCCTGCTTCCCGGTTTCCTGGGGTAGTCCTGGCTTATGCTTCCTGTCCCAGCAGAATAGCACCCCCTTTCTCCCTCCCAGGTGCCCTGTTTTAGATGATTACACTGTCAGCCTAAGTTTAAAGGACTTGCTTGAACTCAGGGGAGGTGCACTACCACTACCTAGAGAGGTAGCCAGCTTGTAGAGGGCCTGGCGCCAGGCTCTTAGAGAAACTCCAGGGGAGGTGCAGTGTGATGGTGCTGGCAGCTGGCCTCTGGCTCCCCCGGGTGCACACCTCACCCTGCTGTGAGTGGAAGCCTACCCAGAAGGAGCGCCCTTGGGGGAAGGCGCAGCCTGACGGTGCTGTGGCTGCAGCATCTAGCACAGTGCTGACCCACCTTAGGCACTCAGGATGTTTCACTGAGCAGAATACACAAGTGTTAACCCCACCTCTGTGGCTGATGACCTGAACTGCCTTGGGTGAGTTGCTTTTTTAAAGTGGCGGTGGGGAAGATGAGGTGATGATTCAAGTGTGCTCCATCGTTTTGTGCAGATGTGGGCCGTAAAAAATGAGGGCTTGCTTAGGTTCCTACTTCTTAACTATGCCCAGAACTTTACTTGTTCAATAATTTAAATGATTCAGGAGGCAAGGTTTTTGCTTTTGTTTTCCATTTCCCACCCATCGGATTCGAACAAATGAAGTATTTTATTTTAAATTCAACAGATATGCATTGAGTGCCTGCTATGTGCCTAGTCCTGTTCTCTTTTTTTTTTTAAAGATTTTATTTATTTATTTTTAGAGAGAAGGGAAGGGAAGGAGAGGGAGAGAACAGGACCACGACCATATATAACTCTTGACAAGTTTTTGTGTGACTGTGAGCAGAGAAATGGGGTGGTCGCTGGGTAAAGGGAGAAGGTTGTTTTGTATTTTGAGAAGCACCGAAGCACAGTGGTCAAGTGCCTGGATTCAGTATCTGCTTTGCTTCTTACTAGCTGTGGGACCTCAAGTTTTCTCATTCGTAAAATGGGGAGAGTACTAATACTTGCCTTCCACGGCTTTCGTGAAGATGGAATGAATCAATGTATGTGAAGTGCCCGGCGCATGGCGAGCTCCATGGATAGGTGTGTGCACCCGACGTTGTGTGAGGTGAAGGTCTGAGTGCTCGCCCGTGTCCTCGTGGAGAGGGGAGGAAGGGTGGTGGAGGCTTGGAAAGGCAGAGCGGAGATGCGCCCAGGCCGACAGGTCAGCCTCGGTAGGAGCGAGGAGAACTCCTTTGCCAGGATGTAGTGTTGATGGGCATAACCTGCTTGAGAAGTTGTACAGTGGACAGAATTTTGTGCTCTTTCCTTATCAGTAAATCACTTCAGTAAAACCAGTATCTTTTCTTCAGGTTCCTGCTCACCAGCTTGGTGTTCTGCCGCAGTTGAAATAGATCTCTGGGCCTTGGTGTCCTTACGTGCTACATGACATACTATTTTTTGATGACTAATTTTTCTTCAACTCAGAAGTTCTCTGTGCCCTCTTTTGTTTCAGGTCATCATTAATCTTGGCTTTGTTTAAATTTTTAAGCCAACAAAAGAATGAATGGGAATGAGCAGAGGAAGCCAGTTGGGTCTCCCAAAGAAAGACCTGTTTCCTGTGCAGAGACTTCTGTAGCGGCAGTAACATCAAGATACCCTACATAAAACCAGCTCTTTAAATCTGAATGGTGGAATTTCCTTTCAGATGCTGACTTTGTCAAAGCATTAAAACTGTGTGCTAGTAAAAGTTGGCAAATGTATTGTTATTTTATTGAACAGTAGAAGAGTCTAAATGTTATTTTATGGAAAACTTCATTTCCTGCCATGTGTTTTAGCTTAGGACATGGCTAGTTGAGGTTTCAGTTGCGAAATCTTTTGATCTGTTAAGTATGAGAACAAGCACAAATGTTAAAACATAAAGTTTCTCCATCGTGTTTTACTTATTCAATCAAAGTAAAGGAAAAAATGGCATACGACAAGGGCCGTGATTACAGATCTTAAAATCATCTGAAACTAGCTTCAGAGTAAAGATGTGGCCTTCAAAAAGATTTTGCTGGAAAATTTTATATAGTGTACAGTATTTGTTTTAATTAAATAAAGTGTTAAGAGGGAGGCATGTCTTTCAAAATCAGGAATTGCTAAAGATACTTTGTGTGCCCAGTTCCAGCAGTTTTGCCTAGGTCGTGAGGACTCATAGCAGCAGGTGCGGTACCGTGTGCGGACGCCAGCAGGCATGAAGCCCCTGTCTGGCAGCGTGCTTGGTCGTAGAGATCGTCCACGTGAAAACAGGACTCGTTCAGTGTAGCCTGTAGCTTCTTTCCCTTCTTCACTGAATGTCGTATTTGGACATTGGCAAATGACCGGCGGCCTCATTCCACGTAGACTAGCATCGGGCCGGGAAGTGTGCTGGCACGTTTCAGTTGGAACTCCGTGTTCCTCTCCCTCCCCTGCCCTCTCCCTCCCCGCTCTCCCCCCGTGGATGGTGAGTGTTAGTTTTCCTGCCACCAGGTGGCTGTGGGGCGGGCTCAATGCGCACGTGGGTCTGGTTTTGCTCACGATGCTGACGGAAGCCAGTTCCACTGTTACAGGTGGAATAATCCAGCTCTTGGCTGTGTTCCTACAGGTTATAATATTGAAATAATGAGATGTACAAAATGAATATTTCTTCTTTGGGAACTTAAGAAAAATGAGAGTAATAATAGAAGGGAGAGCCCTCTGATGATTCATTGTACTTGTCTCTGTAATAAGGTATTTAAAGTTGAGCATGTGGTAAACGGAGAAGATTGCTGTTCCCCTGTGGAGATGCCTGCCTTCCCTGACCCCTCCCACAGTTTTCAACATGAATCTAGATTTTCTGTAGGGGTTCCCACCTCCCCACCCCCCTCCAGCTTTTTTTTTTTTAAGAACAGAAGTCTCCTGAACTTCAAACTTTAGTTAGAGTTTTCATTTATTCTGCAAATACTTACTGAATCTTACTGTGTGTTTGGCCTTGTGATTGATCTAGGAAGTTGATATAGATGCAAATTCTACCTAATACCTGATCTCAGGAGGCTCGTGGTCTGTGTGGGTGAAAAGACATGTTCGTGCATATTTATAATTACGTTCGTATGTGCTAAGTATGATGATACAGGCAGGGACATTTTATGGGTAGAGTTGAGAGGATGAGGGGAAGAGGAACACCTCAGGCAGAAGGGAGGGGTCCATACTTGGGCAGGACCTGGAAGGCGAGTAAGGGGTTGATAGCCAGGGCTGAGAGCGTTGGTCCAGCCTCGGGACCTAGGCAGGGTTTGAGGAGGTAGGCAAGCCCCTGAGGGTCAGCTAGTAGTCCAGTTTGTCTGGTAAACCAGTACAGGTATGCAGGAGGAGCTTAAGCTGGTATGAGTTACAAAGGCCTTTTAGCATTTTTTGATATTTGCAGTTCAGTATTAGAGAGCCCTTGAAGGTTTTTGAGCTGGAGAGTAACTCAGTGAGGTCAGAACATTAGGAGTATTCACCTGTTGGCTGCTTTGAGTGACACAAGAAGGGGGCCAAGGGAGCAGCGGTTCAACTGGAAAGAAAGTCTGTGACTGAGGATGGTGGTGTGTGCACCGGGGGAGAAAAGGCATGAGCTAAATTCATGGAACTTGGCTGTGTTAGCGACATAATGCCTAGAAGAGGCAAAGTGCATGCGTGTGTGTGTGCGTGTACGCCAGTTGAAAATGGATTTGACTTGACTGAGGCCAGGATGGGTCCAGAGTTGAAATCCCGGTGGTGGAAAGCAGCTGACTGTGTGGGGCCCTCTGGGGGCAGGAGCAGCCTTCATCTCTGCACCTCCAGCGTCAGGCAAGCCGTGCTCAGAAAACGCTTGAGAATGCTCGTGGTGCATTGAGTCGCTCACGTGTGTGAGCGTGTCCCTGAGATGGCAATAACAGGTGATTAAGGGCCAAGCAGGCCTGGGTTTGAATCCTGACCCTGCCGTCCCTGAGTCATCTTGAACAAGTTACCAAACCTTTCAGTTTCCTCAACTGCAGAACAGAGAATCACGCTGTCTCTTGGGATATGATATGATTATTCATATTAGCCAAATGTATTAATGCATGTGAAAGATTTAACCCAGTCTCTGGTCTACACCCGAGACAAATGCCACTCAAACATCAGCTGCTGTGACTCATACAGGGGAAGGAAATTGTGAACCTGTGACTGGCAAAAAAGTAAAGTAATGGTGAATTTAGGTGGGGGCTTATAGATTTGGGAATGCCTGAGAGCCTCAGCCAGGAGGTGAGAGAGGGAGCAAGAGTGGGGCAGTTTAGAGAAGGCTCCCACTGAGGAAGTGGGAGGGAAAGGAGAAGAGGGGCCAGATGAGGGAAGGGCCAGAGGGGACCTGAACGGTTCAACGTCAGCTGTCCCAGGCAAGGCCCGTGGGCCAGCAGCATCATACATGCTTTGCACATATTATCTCACTTAATCCTCCCAACAACTCCGTGAGGAAATGGGGTTGTTATTCCCATTTTACAGCTGAGCAGAGCTAAGTAGTAATGTGCCCAGAGTTACACAGCTGGCGGGTAAGTGGTACAGCCAGGGTTGCACAGCAGGAGGTCCAGCTATGGAGCCCAGGCTGTCACAGCCATACTGTGCTGCCTCCTTTTATTTTGTTGCTGAGTTGTTTGGGATGACCACATGGCAGTAGCTATCATGTCTGATCAAACAGAAGATCTAGAGAGAACAATGGAACGTGGAGGAACAGGTGGGAGCTGATGGGGCAGTTTTTCAGAGAGAGTTGGGGGGGCAAGCATGAAAAGTGCAGGTGGAGGGTCAGTAGTGGAAAAGCACCCCGCTTGCTCTCCAGGAGAGGAGAAAGAGAGTATTGATGAAATAACAGAGAAAGAGAAGCAAGGGGTTTCACAGGAGCAAGAGAAAGGTGAAACATTTTTACTTTGAGGAGGTGAGGGAGACCACAACCAATCTTGAGAATTTTCCAGTGGATCGTTAAGAATGGCCTCCCACTGATAAGTTTGATTAGACCTAGTCTGGTTGGAGAAAAGGGGCTGAATGGGCTAGCATTGGGGTGGGAGGGTCATTGACCTTGAACAGGTTTCTAAGGCACCCTTTGGTGGAGCCATGAAGGTCATGCAATCCAAGGAGAATGACCTTATTTTGGTCACCTGCTGTGATTTGATTTGCTGCCAATGGGGTTGAACAGCAATAGGACATTGAAGAGACTGTCTTTTCTCCACTGTTGTGAAGGTGTCCCAGGTCTAGGGAGGAAGAGAAACCCAAAGGCAGAGACACAGAGAAGGAAGCAGAGGCGGTTTGGGGGGTGCTAAGGTGTGGGTGGCACTGACCTGAGGAGTGCCTAACTCAGAGCTTTCTAGGGTTCTAGAGACCAGATGCGTCGTTGAGAGCAGCGCTTCTCAAATGATGGCATCTGTTGTGGAGGGCTGTTATTTTAAGGTTGTGGACTGTTTACATTTTGTAAAACAAAGACATAGGATACCAGTTCAATTTGTTTGCTGTTATGTGATTCAACAGATACATAATTTACTCTGAAATTGCTAAAATAAAGTTTTTAAGTGCGTACCTTTACTTTCTGAAGTTTGCTTGTTATGGACTTCTTGCGGATTCGGAACAAATGCAGGCTCGTAGCTCACAGTGGGCCTCCCTCCCTTGGCGTAGGTCGCACTCACACTAGACAGGTGGTTTTCAGGGCTCCACTTCCCTGAGCAGTTCTCCGAGTGCCGGCCTGGCGCATGGCATGTGCTAGGAGTGCAACAAATAAATGCTTGTTAAATAGTCCCTTTAAGAGATGGTTTTCGTATGCAGAATAAAATTCAATAAGTATTTTAGCAAGCCTTTCAAAAATAAGACATTCACCTGGTGGTAGGCAGAATTTTAAAGCAGAATATGCTTTACCTTGTTTTGCAGTTTTTAAAAACCACATTTTTATAGATTTTCAACACACCCGAGTTACCAGAAAGCCGTGCCCTGTCCCTCACGCTGTGTGCACACTAACCTCACCGCAGCCGTCTTTTGACTCAAGGTCGTGTCAGCAGCTAAGGTGTGTGGAGCAGCCCCAGAGTCGCCCTCCGTGAAGAGGCTCCGCCTGCTTGTTGCCGATACAGATTTTACTTTTAAAGCTGGCCAGTGGTAAGTGGCTTTTCCGTTTCCTGAGTGTTCTGTGTGTTCAGGAAGGTGCCATCAGATAGAAGGGCTTATTTTTCTCTGTGGAAGGGACTTCTGCGACCAGTGGTTCCTCCCCAGTGGTGAGACTTCTAGACCCTCCCTGTCCGGGGCGAGCCGTCTTGGGCTGAGACTCGGTTTCTCTCCTGGCTTCAGTGCGTGCCTCGGCGTGGAGCCCACACCCCTCTCAGGCACACAGGAAACTTGCTGCCTTCAGTTTCTCGGATGGAAACAAAGGAGGTAGTTCTGGTTTGTGGACATGACAACCCTGATAATTCTGTCCTGTAGGATGGTTGCTAATGAAATGCGCTGTAGTAATCTAATCTTGAGTTATGACTTCAAAAATCAGTGTTCCTTATGTCAAATACAGAGGAAACACTGCAGTCTGGAAAGTAGAATAACCAGCGTGTCACAGAGCTGACCGCCCTCTGAACTGAGTTCCTGCCCCACTTATATCCGGTCCAGGCCGACTCCGTTATCAGTGTCGACTTGACTGTCTGGACCCCGGTCAGGCCCAGCGCACCCCGCGCTCACGGCCTGCCCCTTCGGCTCTGAGGACTGGTCCAAGTGCCGGCAGGGTGACAGCCCCGCCACCCGTCCCGCTGCCTGCGCGGGGCCTCCCGGAGCTGCAGTACAAGTTGGATTGTAAATAAACCAACTTGTATTTCCTTAGGAAAGGTGTGTTTGGGTGTATGTTTCCTTTATTTAAATAAAGCATTCATTTCTAAATGAATTTCTGGCATGTCAATCTTGGTAGTATTTCTTAGGGTCACTTGACTAATTTTGGCAGTCCATCTGGAAATGTGGTTTTGTTGGAAGGAGGATGTGTGATAATAGCAAGTGTGATAATAGCAAGAGTTAGCAGTCTTGTGTTAATAGTTTGCCTTTGAATTTAGAACTAGAAAACAAGATGCTGATTGCAATAATTTGCGTTTGTGAAGCAATTTACTGCAATCTTTGCACATGTTCAGTGATACATATTAAATGCATGTGGGCTATTTGGGGGGGCGGGCAACATTTTACCCTTCAAAAATAGTTGAGCAGTTATTACATTGACAAGTGGGAACTTTAATTGTAACGATCTATCTTTCCATATTTCCCCTCTGTGGGAACCTTTGTGTCCTGTGCGCGGCACTCTCTCTGTGCCCCCGACTGTGGATTGTGCCCGGACTCCGTCCGCAGTCCCCAGTGTCCCGATGAGGACAAACCGGTGCCTCGGTTTATGGTGCCGCGCCCATGGTCTGCCTGCGAGTGTAGTAGCACCTGCAGACTGCGGTTGCCTGATGAGGAAGAGTCCTCGTTCTCTAGTGACGTATGTAGACATAGGGTCCCATGTGGTCCTCAGGGTGAAATTAGTCAGGGTCGGAGTCATATACACCTGCCAGTGAGTGGCTTTAGTAGTGTCTCAGTGGATGCTAGGACTGGTTCCAGCACGTGCCTGACCAGTTCCTGCCTCAGAGGACAGATGTGGGTGGCCGGGGGGGGGTCATCTCTGCCTATTTAGCGATGGCCCTTTCCCTGACAGGTGTCCCTCAGCACTCATTCCTGGCACCTGGTTGCTCCCCTTTTGAAAGGTTGCTCCCTTAGTACTGAAACTTGCTGCACAGCTCTGGGGGCTGTCTGTCTGGATATTTGACTTCATGGTGACAGAAAGGCCACGTGCTTAGGTTGGCAGTGTCCACTCCTTCAGTGCTGTTGCTGGGAAGGCTTGCGCTCTCTTGGATCCTCAGCGTGGTGGTGAGCACCACGTGGTGCTTTGGAGAAGACGACGAGGTTAGGGAGAGGCAGGGTACATGTGGCTGCTGGCTGCTCTCCTGCCTCAGTGCTCTGGAGCTTTGGGCACGGATCCCAGGTAGATGCCTTCAACACAGACGAGAGTTCGGCCTCCAGAGCTCTTCCCGTGCTGCACTGTGTTCTTACGGGGTCCCCCAGCGGGCACTGGTGCGCGTGCTGGAGACCAGTCCCAAGAACTCCAGTAAGCCGCTCCAGAGAGACAGGCCGAAAGAGGAAGCTGCCTCCAAACCACTGTGGGTTCTCTCACCAGTAGGTCCATCACTTAGCACCTAACTCCTTGGTGAGTCCTGATCCTGACCTCGGAATTCCTCTGTCCTGGGGCTGGAGAGATTGGGACTCCCGCTGTGGAGTTTGCCACCAACTGTCCACATGCGGTGTGTGAGTCGCGGAGTTGCCAGATTCAGGGTTCCTTGTGGTGCCCACTGCTGTATCCCCCGAGGGAGGCTGTGTGGCAGTGCCCCACGCCTGGAGCAATGAAGCCTGCCCAGCTCACGTGTCACCTTTCTGCCTGCTGGGTCTGTGATATCGCAGTTCCCTCCTTTCTCTGGGCTTTAGTTTCTACACCTTTAAAGAGCAAATAGTAACATTCCTATGTTTTGGGTTATGTCAAGCATCTAGCACAATTCCTCATGTTTAACTTTATTAGTTTTTTGTTTGTTTTTTGTCAGAGCCCGTGGTTTACTCAGTCAGAGATCATTTGTGCTGGGGAGGCCCAGGAGACAGCTTCCAGTTTAGTTCCGTGGCCAGCTCTGCAGCAAACCCATCGGGTGGACGAGCAGCAGGCCAAGCAGGAGAGGCTGAGCGCGCATCTCCACGGTCCTGCTGCCTGAGTGTGTGCCGCGGGCGGGGCTTGCCCCACACTGGACTCCGCCCACGGGCAAGCACAGGACGAGTGGAGAGAGAAAGGCATGTCTGACTTCACACAACATACGTTTTTGTGCTAGAAAGTGACTGCATTGTCCCAAGAGGAGGAGGAAACCGATTAGAGGAGAAAGTAGAGAAGTAAGACTCCACGCTTCCCCGCCAGCACGGGCGCTGTGTGTAGACAGTGTACAACCTGCGCGACCACGTGTCCTGCCTCCCACGTGACCACCCACAGAAAGAGCGGCCTTCCGGGTGTCCTCGTTCAGTCTGTCCTCCTCCATCGCTCGTCTGGCAAGCACTGTGTGTCTTCTGAGTTTCCTCTGTGAAGTCTTTCGTAATTCCTCTTCCCTGCTGGATTTGACTACTTCTTCATCTGGTCTTCTCCTCACCCTCCCAATGCTCTCCACCCCCCAAGCAGGTTTTTTAAAAGTAAAACAGTGGCTTTATCAGTATTTTCATGATAAAAGCAGGATCACATATGTTGGCATATGTGAAGAAATCTGTGCTAAGTACAAGTACTTCTGGACAGATTTCAAAGGATGAGCATTTTCTCTCTGCCAAGCAGGTTTTGTCATAGCCCATTTAATTGTATGTGTTTGTTAATTTTCCTCTCATTAGGATGAGTTTATTGAGGGCAGGAACCAAGACATACTTGCATTTTTATTTCCGGTGGGACCCACAGTGCCCGTACATTGTGGGCAGGTGCTGTCTCTAGTGTGTGCCCGAGAGGTGAGTGTGGGACTCTGAGGACCGCAGCTGAGGACTGAAGAGTCTGGGGATCTCACGGGAAAGCCTCGTTATTCAGCCGTGGTTTTTGTGCCTGCTGTGAGCTGGGCACTGGGGCTGCATCTGTGGGCAGGCCAGGGCGGCCTGGTGTGCCACAGTAGGCTGCGGATCTGTGTGGGTCAGTGCAGAACTGGGCTCTTTCTCTCAGCCCTTCACATGCTCACGCATCTGGAGGTGCAGGGGGTGGCTCAACTCTTGGCTCCAACAGTGCTAATCCTGCAAGGGACGTGCGTGTGTGTAAAGCAGTTCTTTCTCGGACAAATGTTTTATTGAATACGTGTTGTGCCTCCTTTCTTAAATCTATCCAAATTAGGTTTTTATGTCATTTGAATTCTGTAAAATTTACTGAAGGAATCCTTTTTTTTCTAAAAGTGTCTTTCCGAAGTTTCTGGAGAAGAAGGGTTTCCTTTCACTCACCTGAGAATGGTTTTTAGCAACATTAAGCAGCAGAGGGCGCTATAGTTCTGGCGATGAGGCCGTAAAGTAGTTCATTGATGTATTTTTTTTTTTTTTTTTAATGTGGAAGCTGTGGAGATGCTATATAACTCCTCTGTGAAAGCATATAGCAAGCATCTTTGTTAATAAATGTTAACTACAGCCTTTTAAAATTTGTGTCTTGTCTGAAATGAAAAGGAAATTAAGATACTCATGGGAAATGGTCCAGTAAATATAGGCAAAAGCAGGCTAGGGACCGTTTCTGGAGTACTTCCAGTCCAGACTGGTTTTTTTAAGACTGTAAAAAATTACCGGATATTTAAGGTCATATATCAAAAGAAAACATCTTTTAAGGTCATAGATCCAATCAGTAGAGGTCATCATGTGCTTTCCATGGAAGCTGCTGGTAGGAAAACAACTGGGGGAAAAGGGTACTTTGCTCTTTGGTGGCTGAGACACATCAAAAACTGGATGTGTGTGTTTCCTAGACATGGAGAGAATTCTTTGTGGTCCCAGGTTCTAATAAAAGTTTCTTCCTTTGGTGTGTGATTAGGTTTGCTGCATTTCCTAGGACCCCACCAAAAAAGGGTTTCCATGGTATAGTTATTGAAAGCTTGAAACTCCCAAGGGTTCTGGTTGATAGGAGTGTGGTTAGAAGAAAAGAAACATAAGATTTTTGTAACTTAGAAAGCCACATCAGCCTATTAGTTAGTTATATGCCAGTGAGTTTTTGTTGTCTTCTTCACCCATTAAAACTGTTTTATTGAGACCCACTTTACATATAAAATTCACCCAGTTAAAGTGTAAAATTCGCCCTCTCTTAGATTGTTCGTTGCTCTTGTACAGAAATACACTTGATCTTTGTTATGGGTCTTGTATTATGAATCCTTATTTGACTTGTTAATTGGTTTTATTATCTTCCTAGTAAATTACTTAGAATTTTCTGTGTAAAACATCATGTCTTTTGCAACTTCTTTCTCTTTCTCTCCAATCTGGATGTTGTTTCTTTCTCCCTCCCTCCCTCCCTTCCTTCCTTCTTTCCTTCCTTTCTTTCTCCTAATTGCCTTGATTAGAACCTCTACTACGGTGTTGAATAGATGTGGTGGGAGCAGACACCCTTGTCTTGTTTCTGTTCTCAGCAGGGAACTTTCACCATTAAATATGGTGTTAGCCATGGATATTTTGTGGATGTCCTTTATCAGGTCAAGTAAGTTCCCGCTTATTCCTAATTTGTTGAGTATTTTTATTATGTAAGGGTGTTGAATTTTTTCAAATACCTTTTTTGCATCTGTTGAGATGATCATTGGGTTTTGTCCTTTATTCTAAGTGGTGTATTTCATTGATTGCTCTTCAGATGTTAAACCAACCTTATATTCCTGGGATTTTTGTATCTCCATTCACAAGCAATGTTGATCTATAGTTTCTTTTCTTGTGATAACTTTTCTCGGGTTTGGGTGTCAGGGTAACAGTAATACTGGCCTCACAGAATGAGTAAGGAAGTGGTTTTTTTTTTCTTTTTTTTTTTTTTTTTTTTTTTGAGGAGTTTGTGGAAGATTACTATTCTTTAAATGTTTGGTGTAATTCACAGGTGATACTGCCTGAACCGATCCTTTTCTTTGTGGAAAGTTTTAAAATTAGTAATTCAATTCACTTGTTATGGGCCTGTTCAGATTTGCAGTTTCTTTTTGAGTCCAGTGTGGTAGTTGTGTCTTTCTGAAACATTTATCCATTTCACCTAAGTTGTCTAATTTTTGGTCAAAAAATTGTTCACAGAATTCCTTTATAACCTTTTATTTTTGTAAGGTTGGTGATGATATCCCTCCTTTCATTTTTTATTTTAATAATTTTTATCTGTTCTCCTTTCTTAGTCTAGCTAAAAGTTTGTCAGTTTTGTTTACCTTGCTGCCCACTTTTAAAATTGCTTCAACGGTAATAATTTACTTGCCATTCCTTTTAGGATTGATTTCTTCATCCCAGGAGTCTCTGTGGTTGGTGGGTTCTCAATATGCTCCAGTCCCAGACTGCTAGAACAAGAGAGAATAATAGAGCTGGCTGTGAAACATACGAACCACCCTCCTGCTCTGTGGATTCACAATCAGGTGAGCAAATCTCCATTTACATTTGCACGTTAGGGCATCGCTGCCTCCAACAAAATCTGTGCTCGGATCAGTCTAAAAAACCGAGGCTTGAGTGAGAAGGGTGCTCACAAGGAGCCTCCTTGCATCCAGAATTCCAAAAAAATCAAAGAAGCAGAATCCGTTTGGTGCATTAAAGATGACTCGATACTTCGGGATCTGGAAATGTCCTCAGGGTCACCAAACAGTATTTAGTTGAATATACCATCGGAGTAAAACATTTTACTTTACATGTAAGGTTTTGATTGGCTCTTTGTATATCTTGTAAATGGTAAGTCTACAAATCAGACTCTTTTGTCCTAATCGTCCTAAATAAAGGGAATGAAACTATCATTCCATCATTATTTGGAGGGAAGACTGTCCCTATTATACACTGCTCGTGCCCAGAGCTGAGCGCCGCTGGCCCTGTGGTGCCATTGCCTCTCCGCCTCAGTCTCCCGAGAGCTCGCCACATGGGACTCAAAATCCCATTTTGGCAGTTTCCAGTGAAATTAAATACACACTTAACCATAGGACCCCGCAGTACTACTCCTGGGCCTTTATACCAGAGATAATGAAAGTTCTTTTCATGTAAAAGCCTGTACCTGAATGTTCGTAGCAGTTCTATTCATGATTAGCAAACACGAAACACCCCAAATATCCTTCAATGGGTGCATGGATAAACAGTGATGTTTTCATACACTGTGTTGTTATTTAGCAGTAAACACAGAAGAACTGTTTATTGACGGCACACAACAGCGTGGGTGAGTCTGAGAGGCACACGTTGAGTGAAGGAGGCTAGCCTGGAAGGTTACGTACTGTGTAGTCCCGTTTTACGTCACATCAGGAAAACAGAAGTGCAGCGGCAGAGACCAGATCAGTGGTCGGCAGGGGCGAGGCGTGGGGAGGGCTGTGAGCATGAAGGGGTAGCACGGGGGAGTCTTTTGGAGGTGAGGGAACTTTTTAAATCTTGATTCTGGTGGTAGTTGTACATATCTATGGATGTGTTAAAATTCATTGAACTGTGCACCAAAAGTAGTTTTACTGTAAAATAATTTTAAAATTAAAGGATTTTTAGATCTACGGGGCAACAAAATAGATATTCTTCTTATGGTTTCCATGTCAAGGTGTGTCTGTTCAGAATAACCCCGAGTTGCTTGCCTTGGCAGTTCCATTGTAAATGTACCGTGTCACATTTTAATCCTCTGATCTCTGAGTCCTTCCTTCAGTGTGACCTCAGCTTCATCACTCCTTTTTAGATTCTCTACGGATTTTCACCCATTACTGTCTCCAGGCTACATCCTGAGCCTCTGAAATATGCTGCAGAGGTGGGATCAGCAAGGTGTTCGTTCATGTGCCCAGTGCTCGCTGTTAAAATGAGCTTAGCCACCCGGCTCCCAGTGCACGAGCCCCCTCCAGTTCTCAGCCTCCCACGTGACCTGACCTGGTCCTGGTCCATAGCTCCCTGCGTGGTTTCATGCCTCATTGGCATTTCAATGAAGGAACTTATTCTTAGAGGCTGTCGAAAATCTCCAAGTGGCATTGCTTGAATGCACATCCTAATTGTGCTTGCTCCACTCTGCCCAGTGGGAATTGCAGACGGCCTTTATGAAGTCAGATTTTTCTTGGAACCATTCTCAGGTGGCTGTGTTCCTCCCGAGAATTTGTCTTATTAAGCTGTTAGAGTGGACAATGGAGGCACGTGAGTGTCTGGGTGGCAGCAGGCTGCTCTGTTGGGACGCGGGATGAAGTACCATAAATGTCTTCCTGTATTTTATCTGCTTTGGCTCAAACTCCTGGCAGGGTAGAGGGTTCTAGACAGCAGTCGTGCCTCTGCTCCCGGTTGCTGTGGGAAAGTTGTTTATTTCGCAAGTCGAAAATCCATACTCAAATTAGATACATTGCTGTGTAATTGAAGGTAATGTCCTTTTACTCACTTTCATATTGTGCCGTACAGACTGGGAGTCTCGTGTCCATGCTACCCTGGCAGTTTTTATTGATCAACAAAAGACAAAGATGGCTTTTGATTCTTTCCAGATGCTAGCAAATTAGAAGATAGATCTCCCGAAGATTATTTTGTCACTAAGGAGACGACAGGCTTCTTGAGTATTATCTTTCCCTGGAGCACGTTTTCTTGCCAACTTTAGGGTTGAAAATACTGCGGTTTCTAAAAACAATAACCTAAAGGCTTTGTTTGTTGTCATTACTAAGCATGCTGAGATGACCATTTGGGAAGATTTTCTCTCTCATTTCATGGTCTCTTTTACTCTTAGATTCTCACAGATAAAGAGATCAGTGTATGGGCGAACAAGAGGGGGAGGCAGGGTGTAGAAAGAGTAAATCCACTGTCCTTGTCAGGCAGAGACTCTTGTATCATAAAATCTGTTTTTCAGACTTGAAAGGAAGGAGTATTTCAAAGCACTTGGGTAGCCTGTTTGGGGGTTCCTACATTTTAGTTCTTACTAACAGAATGCTCCCTCGCTGCTAATTTCTTTTGTCAAAAATGAAAACCACTTATCATCCTCATGTAAAAATCTACATATTTAAAGTAGTTAGGTTCAAATTTTTTTTCCCCTCAGAGAAAGGATTTTCATTCATTTAACAGTTCTTTACCAATAAGGACCTGCTTTGTGAATTCAAATAATGTTTCATTTTTTTTTCTTGGAGTTTCTCTTTGAGTAACTCGTATTTAAATGGCAGCGCCCCGACACGTTACAGCGTCGGGTCAGGAAGTGCTTCCTGCTGCCCGCCGTCCGCAGCGCCAGGTGTGGGTGCCCGAGGTCTGGTCTTCGGAGGCGTGCGGTGCGTTACCGCTTCTTAGTGGGGAGTTCGTTCAGTTGATGTATGTCAGGAACATGTAATGGAACAAACCTATTCTCTTAATGTAAATCTCCTTATTTCTAGATTCTGGTTTATTTAGTGGCAGGAAAGAAGGAAGCAGGCACCCCCAGCACTTTTCCTCCCAGACGGCCGCAGTGAGCACAGTGCCCTCTACTGTGGAGCTCAGTCCCCGCAGGGAGTTGTCCCCACGTGTGTCACGCAGCACCCACCTCAGCCTTCGGGGTGAGCGGTACAGGTGCGGGGACCCGTGGTCCAAATGCGGTGCAGGGGCTCAGAGAAGTGAAGGGGCTTGCTGGATTTCATGGGGGCTGTGATTGAAAGTGTCTTCTGCTTCCTAGATTACTGTGTTGTTTTTTCTCCAGACTACACGTTCTCAACCCTGTTAGACCCAATCGCCCTTTCTAAAAGAACTATCCTGAAATGAAATCTGAAGTTAATGTAATCAACACATTAAAATTTTTGTTTAGCAAATACAGTTTATTGCACAAAATTTAAACAATTCCCAAGCATGCTTAAAATTATAAAAAAAAATCAACATGCATTTTAAAGTTATAATTTGTGCCCTGGCTGGGTTGCTCGGTTGGTTGGAGCATCATCTCTATACACCACAGGGTCACGGGTTTGATTCTCGGTCAGGGCACAAACCTAGGTTGCAGGTGTGATCCCCAGTTGGGGCAAGTATGGGAAGTAAACAATTGATGTTTTTCACATTAGTGTTTCTCTCTTCCCTTCCTCTGTCTCTAAAATCAATTGACATATTCTTGGGTGAGGATTAAAAAATACACAAACAAAAACAAAACATAAATAAATAAATAAGTAAATAAATAGTTTATTGTACATAGTAACACCTTTCCCCTGAGCCTGAGGACTCCCTTTTATGAGGAACTTTTTAAATAGAAATGAATAACTTAAAACCACCAAGTTTTCTGGACCCTCTAAAACACAGGTGGCAAACACAAGGTCTGAGAGTCGGATCCGGCCCTCCACCTTGTTTTATCCAGCCTGGCACCTTGTTTCTACCCGGCAGCAACACCTAGTTAGGGAGTAGTTACATTTGTACAGTCCTAAAATTACATTCGGCCCTTGGAAGGCAACTGTGAGGCTGATGTGGCCCCCAGTGAAAATTAGTTTGACACGCCTGCTCTAAAACATTACCCTAAGGATCCTATTATAACCTGAGACCACCACACATGGGATTCACCTGGGATGTGGTCACTGGACATGTGTGAGTAAGGCTGTCTCACATGTCACAGCTCTGTCCATGCGGTGAGCGTCCCTAAAGAAGGGACTTTTCAGACACGCTGGTCTTTCCCACTGCTAGAAATCTTTACACACCACATTTAATTTTTGTTAAGAAAGATATTCATGAAGTAGAAGTGTATGTCAAGGGAACTTTGCAGAACTTTAGACCAAGAAAGTTCTAAGATGTGAGAGGTTTAAAGAGACTGTACCCAAAACGCAGGTTCGGCAGCCTGCCACGAGGAAGGTCCTCATGGAAAGGCCTGCCTGCTCTTGAGACAGGTGCTGGTGGAGAAGGAAAGAGGTTTATTCAGGTGCCATAAGCTGGGAGAGTGGCGGACTTGTCTCTAAGACCATCTCCCTTCCTGCTGAAGCCCCAGTTCTTACAGGAATAGGGTATAGGGGGCTCCTTTTCCGTCCCGTTACCTTGCTAGCTTTTGGAGCTCTCAGGCCCTGTCTATTTATCCTTCTAGCTTTTGGTGCACTCAGTGTAAGAACCTCCTTTGCACCGTCTGGGCCAATGCCGGAGACTCCCTGCTGCTCCCCAGCTGTCCACGTTAACAAGACTTCCTAGTGAAAATTAAAAAAAAAAAGATTCTACAGGTGTAACACAAAGGAGAAATAAAGGGAAGTGATTCATAACCAAATAAAATATAGTCCATTATATAAACGGTTGGGCATATCTAAATTAGGAGATGCGTGAGAATGAGATAGTCAGATGGCTCTTCCTCAGTGTAGGATCGCATGAACACACTGTCTGCAGGTGCAGGTGGTGCAGGTTGTTGTGTGTTAAAGGACCACAGACATTAGCAGCTGGGATTCCAGAATAGTGAATATGCTTGGTGAAATTCTTGTGGGGTTTTTTTTTAGGGTTTTATTTATTTATTTTTAGAGAGAGGGGAAGGGAGGGAGAAAGAGAGGGAATGAAACATCAGTGTGGTTGCCTCTCGCATGCCCCCTACTGGGGACCTGGCCTGTAACCCAGACTGTGCCCTGACTGGGAATTGGAACCAGCTACCCTTTGGTTCACAGGCTGGCATTCAATCCACTGAGCCACACCAGCCAGGGCACTTGGTGAAATTCTGAGTACCACAAAATACAGTCTACATAGTGGCTACATTCTAGGAAATAGAGACTATGTTAGATCAGTGGGAAAAAACCCACAAAACTTTGAGGGTTTTTTTTGTAAAATGAGTTGGAGCCGAGTCTCAGATCATTACAAGCCAGTTTTCACCTGTACATGTATGCCCCACGGGTCACTCAGGAGCCTGAGCTGGGCACTGCAGATGATGGTGTGCTACTAAACCGGCTTTCTGAGTGAAAAAAGCTCTGCTTTGTACATTTGCTGATTTCCGTAAACACTCCCACAATGGCTGACGTCAAGACTAGCGATAGATACTGGCTCACAAAATTCCTGCACATTCAACCATCAGCTTAGTAGGCACCAGCTCCAGGACACCACTAACTGCATAGGACACCTGGCATCTGTGGTCCTGCCCTCTAAACGCCAGTTGGGTTCTCCAAATTATGGCAGTGGAAAAGTGTCATACAGGCTTTCAAAAGAGCTCCCTCAGGGGTGTGTCCCCCCCATGAAGAAAACAGTGCACTCGGCTCCATTTGTATTTCTGGTGTAAGTGACCTCACAGAACAGTGGGTACTTTACATGGGTAGGTGTGTGTAGTCCTCACCCCCTAGTGTGAAGCCTCGGGCTTCCTGTTCTTGCTGCTCCGTGGAGAAGGGAACAGGACTGAATGGTGCTGCCTGCTGGCCACTGGCCTCAGTCTGTGGAGCAGGTCTGGCTGTGCCCTGCTGGCGACTAGGAGGAAGCCCCCGGCACCCACACTCCTCAGCTCTGATGAACCCAGGGCAGCCGCTGTTGGTGACACTTGCCCTGTCCCGCCTCTCTCAGCTCCATGGCTTTGATCAGGACAGTGGCGCCTCTCAGAAGAGGAAACTCCTACTTAAGAGCCGGCCTCTGTGCCTCTTCACACCCCAGTTCCTCACCTACACAGTTAACAAATGGCCAAATTATTCAAGTGGGTCTCCTTTACAACCTCAAAACTGGAGCAGCTGTGAGTGTGGATCACAAGGCAGAGTAGCAAATGGCCTGTGTAATGGCCAAGTGGAATCAATTCACAGGGCCCTGGAAAACTTGAGAGCAAGCTGTAAAAATAGTCCTAATACTGATAAAAATGCTGGAGGTAGATGCAGTCAGTTTTACTAAAGAACATTGAGTTTAAGACCTGTGCTACAAAGGACTCAAGGATCTGTTCTTTCCTGCCTAGTGTACACTTGACTCTGAAGTGGCCGTGAGAGTGGGTGGAGAGTTCTACTTTGACCCTCAGCCTGCAGATGCCTCTAGGAACCTCGTGTTGATTGCAGGAGGAGTCGGAATTAACCCTCTGCTTTCCATCCTGCGGCACTCGGCAGATCTCCACAGAGAACGGGCAAACAAAGGAAGTGGCTACGAGATAGGAACGATAAAACTGTTCTACAGTGCAAAAAATACCAGCGAACTCCTGTTTAAGGTAAGGGAGAAATCTATGTTTTGTAGCTCGCCGTGAGCAAACCTGTGGTACTAAGTGTCCACAGAACTTTCCTCTCTCGGTTCTGTCTCCTCTGCAATAATCTGATCATGTTCGAGTGAGAATCAACCAGCACATCTTGCCAGGACAAGTCAAACAGCTGGTGCTGAGGAGGCTCCCGGTGACGTGACAGGGCAGGGCAGGGCAGGCCTGGGGGCTGGAGTGTGGAGGTGGATGGATAAGAAAGTCCCCACGGCCCTGGGACTCTGTGAAGAGTCAGGAGACGCACCAGTGGGCTCACGCGCTGCGGGGGTAGGTGAAACGCACATAGCGCGGACCCAGCTGGGTAACTGAAACCCCCGGCAGTTGCATCTGTTGACACGAAGTGCATTTGATGGAGAAGGCTTTCACTCCGGATTGCTTTGCAGCTGCAAGGATGAACAAAAGAACAGAAACAGTTAAAAGACACAACTGTGGTCAGTGAAACTGCTGCTTAATTGCCAAAGCTTGAGAAAAAGGAAAAAGAAAAAACTCCCGGAGAGTTAGTAATATGCTTGTTAGCATATTCAGATTTCAATTAAAGCCAAATAGCCCTCTGTACTCTGAATGCTCTGGCCTGCTAGGCTGCAAACAATATCTCTCTAAGTAGAGAGCGAGACGGCAGACGTGTGTAGAATGGGAGGCGAGGTTCAGCATCAGTGGTTGTGCACATCTGGTTTGATTTTTTAAAATTGTAGTGTGACCAAATATGTTTGACATTCCAGAAAAATATCCTGGATTTAGTAAATGAATTTCCTGAGAAGATTGCATGCAGTTTGCATGTTACAAAGCAAACTACACAAATCAGTGCCGAACTCAAGCCATACATCACGGGTGAGTCCCCTAAAGATATTTTGACTATCTCCAGGTAGTTTGTGGGTGTGCCCGTTGGTTGAATATAGATGCTTTATTGTTTGGAGTTGCTGGCTGGGAATTGAGAGGTGATTCATCATGGAAAAATAAGGAGAGATTTAGTTGGATTTACTTATATGTACAGTTTTTCTACTGCCCATATTAAAAATTTACTTTCCACATTTTTAGGGGGTCTTTGCATCATCACTGTAGTATGCATGCAAAGAATTTATATTCCAGCCTTGACTGAATCGATGCCATTTGCCATTAATGGTCATTTAAATTACTTGTGGTTTCTCCTGCCTGGAAGGATTTTTCACAAAAACAGTTTCTTTACTTCTCTGAAGGCAGTTTTGAATTTCTACCAAAGAGCAGTCAGTAAGTTCATGCTCTTCTCCGAAGAGGGCATTACGATTAGCTTCCCGCTTTACTTGCCGTAAGTTGAGGAGGCCTGGAGAGGGGCCATGCAGGGGACTGGCCCCAGGTGCCGGACGGAGCCGTCATGCGAATGGCTCAAGACCGGGCTCGCTGAGCTTGAGTTACTGAAAGTCAGCACTGCTGCGGAGTTGCGGTGAGTCGTTCCTCATCGCAGTACAAGTGTGTCTGGCTTAATTTGGTGTTTATTCTGTTTCTTGGTAGAAGGAAGAATAACGGAGAAGGAGATAAGAGATCATATTTCCAAAGAGACTTTGTTCTATATTTGTGGTCCACCGCCGATGACCGACTTTTTCTCCAAGCAACTAGCAAATAGCCATGTGCCCAAAGAACACATCTGCTTTGAGAAGTGGTGGTAGGGAGCAGCAACGGTGGAAGAGAGAAGATTGAGAGATTTCCTTAGGACAGTAAGATTTTATGTTCTGTGATTTGTGGCAAGATGAATTTTCTTTACTTAGTCTGTTTTTTTTTTTAAAGGCTGTGAACTGTGACCTGCTGGAGAATAAAAGAAAAACCACCTGACAGACTTCAATGATAAACTTTTTGCAAAGACTTTATCAGTTAAACTATTTTTATATTGATTTTCTTTTATTAATACAGTTTGTCTCATAATGTACCTTGAATTGGTCAGTATAGATTTCTATAAGTATATAGACATATACTTATATTTATTTAATCATATGAAAATGTGCTTTTATGTGTGAAGTAAAAGCTATTTTTAAATTATTTGACAGCAGCCTGTATATCTTTATTCAGTAAACTTACAATTTAAACACCTTCTTTATAATGTTACTTTGGAAAATCTTTATACTGTGAGACACAGTGGACCTTACCACGGCCTGCAGCCTGGCTTCTCCAGGCCAGCCAGGTCGGGTTTGGAAACAGAAAATGCTCAGGACAACCACTGCTTTCGGGAATTGAACATCCAGCATATTTGCTTAATGTTAAAGAATATCCTAAGTATGTCTCCTGGCTAATTGTTAGTTTCTTCTCAAATGAAACCCTTTCTGTGTTCTGTGTCCTGGCTGCCCACCTTAATTAACACTGCGTGTAGGAAGTGGCTTCTCACTGGGGACAAAGGCACTGGTGACCGCCGTGTTCATGCTGAATCTGCCCGAAGTGGCCGGGCCGGCTGGCTGTAGAAATCTGCTTAGGATTGCTTAGGGGCATAGTGCCGTTTCCTGCTTCTCTGCCTTTATTTCATTCCTTTGCCAGGGTCATTTCTGACCCCAACAGCAGCTCCTCAATACATACTTGTTGAATGACTGGAAGAAAGCAACTAATGCCTAACTCCTTGCTGAGCCTGGATGGGGAGACAGCCCCCCAGGGCGGGAGAGAGAGCATGATGCAGCCTGATCCCAAGGCTGCTCTGGTGAAACTGCTAGAAAGCAGATGGTAGTTCTTACCCTTGTTTTAGACTTTTAAAAATCCAAAAGAAATCTGTGGGTCAAGGCCAGGCCGGGCCATCCTTTCTTGACAAGCAGTCTTAGGCTGAAGGCTGCCTGCGTGGAGAACGCTGTGAGGATGCAGGGAGTCCGGAAGAAGGACAGATCGGTGCTGGGGACCCAGGAGCTCCAGCGGGGGAGACCCTGTCCTTGAGCTGCCGAGGGAAGACAGGTTGCCCCCGGGCTCTGGCTGCAGGCCTCACGGGGACCCAGAGCTTCAGCAGCCGCCGACTCGCGGGCCTGACGATGGCCGGCAGCGCAGTTCCGGCCTCTGCCCTGTTTTGAATTTTGTCAGGTTTTAAGCAGAGGTCATTTGTCAGCTATTTCTTTTGCTTTTTTTTCAATTACAGTTGGCATTTAATATCTTTTTATGTCTCAGGTGTACAGCATAGTGGTTAGACAGTTGTGTAATTTACAAAGTAATCCCCCCTATTCCCTATGCTGCACTTTATATCCCGTGAGTATTTTGTGACTGCCGATTTATACTGCTTAATCCCCTCACCTTCTTCCCTCAGCCCCCATCCTCCCCCTCCCATCTGGCAACCATCAGTTTGTTCTCTGTATTTATCAGTCTGTTTCTCTTCATTTTTGTTTTTTAGATTCCACATATAAGTGAAATCATGTGGTATTTATTCTCTGTCTGACCTATTTCACTTAGCATGACGCCCTTTAGGTTCACTTCCTGATATGAATTCAGTGGGAAGGAAGAGGGGCCATTGACCTGATGGGGAGTGTCAGCATCCACTCCAGGCAGTGAGCATCGGCGTTTCAGAGGTGAGGGGAATGTGAAAACCTCTGGCCGCTCTGAGGAGCCCTGACTCGTCACTTGACCCCAAAGCGTCCAGGCTGAGGGCTGCTGGGCTATAGGGCTGGGTACTTGAGAGCATGGAAGCAAAGCACGATGTGATTCAGGGATGTGGGAGCAGTGAGGCTCTTCTGCCGCCTGGGCAAAGGCAGCTGGCGAGGGAGGAGACACAAGATGTGGAGAAAGTGGCTCTGCAGGCCTTCCTGTGTAGGGAGTGGAGGTGCCGGGTGAGCGTCTTCAGTGCCCACTGCCTCCATCCACCCAACACCATGGCCTGTGCACCTGCCATTGTCACAGAGCAAGGGCCACTCGTCCTGGAGATCCCAGCTCTGTCCACCGCCCTTGCTAGTGACTCACTGTCACCATCTGAAAACTGCTGAGATGGGCCAGGTTGTGATCATCACGTGAACTATAGTTCATTCCAGCTCGGTTTCCGGGGCTTAGTGCTGAACAGTGTTTCTGGTCTGCTGGCTGAGAGTGTCCTATTGTTCTTGCTTACCAGGATAGTCAAGGTTTCTTTGGTACTCACATTGTGCTAACTCCAGCCAGAGCGCCTTGGAATTTGTATTGTGGTACCTGAGAATGTAGACTGGAGAGAGCCCCCGAGCCAGGCTGCCTGACTTCAAATCTCAGCTCTGCCACTCACTAGGGAGATGATCTGTAGCAAGTCACTTAACTGCATTGTGCCTCAGTGTGTAATTACACATGCATGTGCACACACTCACACCTGCAGATGATACTTCCTACCCCATCAGGCTATTATGAGGTTGAAATACGATAATACACATACAGTACTTGGTAGAACGCTGCCTGTGTGATTAATATGCTATGCTTTGTCCTATGCCGAAAGGATTTTAAGAGGTTGGATGGCTCAGGTTTAGTTCACTAACCTGTAACCCTCATGTGGGTAGGCCCCCTTTTTGTTCAGCACCGTGCCTGGCACAGACTGGGTACTTGATAACATTTCTTACGTGGGTGAATGGGCCTTTGTGGAGCTGATGAGCTGTACTGAAGGAATGCTTAAGGGTTCTTCCGAGCCTATGAGTGTACAAAAAGATGATCCTTCTTGTGACATGAGACGCCTTCACATACTCAAGAGATCGTCTAAGCTGACATAGGAGTCTTCCTCAAATTTTGACAGTTAGTATGAGCACCAGTGCTCACCAGAAAATGGATCAATACCTGGTCTTTTCCTGAGTAGTCCACCATCAGAGGGGCTTTCTGGGAGGCCCAGAGCCCTTCCTCACCAACAGGGTGTCTGAAGGTGGACATCCGGTCAGAGATCAGGATGTTGATCCCTGGGACCCTGGCTTTAGTCAGTAGCTCTTAGTTTAAAAAAGAAATCTTAGGAAAGTTTTCAAATACACCGAAGTACAGAAGACAGCAAAATGAGCTCCTGTGTATCCATTACCCCAACCTCAGTGATTGTCAACAGTGTGACATTTCGTTTCGTCTCCGGTCGACTTCTCTGGGCTTGCCTGGTATCTGTTGAAGCAGCTCCTAGAAATCACATCTTTGCACCTGCTGTTTGGCTTGTATCTCCAGCAGATACATCACTGAACATGACCACGGGGCTGGCGTCACCCTCAGCACAAGTAACATTGACTCCTTAGAATCAGCTAAGGCCTTCCTGTGTGTTTTCCCCACTGCCTCAAAGTCCACACGTCGCACTTCCTTTTATGCAATGGCACTTCTTTCCACTGCTCACACACACACATCACTCTGCCGCCATCATATGTTTGTCGAAGAAGCTGGGTCATTTATCCCTAAAGACTTTCTCCCGTTTTGACCCCACTTACTTTACCCTCAGCATGTCATTTAGCATCACCCTCTGTCCTCAGTGTCATGTAAACTGGTAGTTAGACCTAGAGCTCATTTAGATTCAGATTCGAGATTTTTTTTCGCACGAGTGCATGGTAAGTGTTGTGTACTTCCTGTTTCACACGTGAGGAGGCACATCATGTCTGTGTCTCACTTGTAGTGTTATTAAGGTTGATCAGTGGGTTCAGCTTTTGTCAGCCTGATCCATCCAATACAAAGCTGTCAACCTTTTGCCTAGTTATTTTAGCAGCTGTCGATCATGGCCTGTACCTACCATTTTATTAAGGATTAGTTGTCCATTTCTATCATTTTCCTGCATGTATTACCTATGATTGTTCTGTAGAGAACTCTCCCTCATTGACTTTGCTCTGAGATGGGTATGAACAGGAAAGGCAGGATCGATGCTTGATTCTCACCCTTTTGAAAAATCAATTAGCCTGCTATGAGTTGGTGCCTTGGCAACCTCCAAAGATGGGCAGATTTTTTAAAGTATCACTATGAACTCATGGCTTTTATGCATTGATTATTTTTGTCCCTTATGGTTAGTTTTTGACGTTCACCTCGTTTCAGGTTGCCCCTGCTGGGTTAGTGGTCCATACTGAGTCATGGGGGCGGGTGGGGCTATTAGAGTTGCAAGAAGTGCTCTAATAAACAGGAAGGAGAGAGAGAAGTTGAGCGGTGTCAGGAAGCCACACGAAGAAGGTGTCTCAAGGAAGAAGGTCTAGTCAGCTGTGTCATGCTGCTGCTAGGAAGGAGACATGAGTTCTGCTATTTAGCAACTGGAAGGTCATTGGTGATCTTGATAAGGTGGATGTTATGGGTGAAAATATTGGAGTGAGTTTAAGAACAGCTGGGAAAAAATAAGTTGTAATGAGTGAATATAGGTAATAATGTCAAATAATTTTACTCTTGTATGAAGGGAAGAAGAAAAATGGGATAGTAGCTGGAAAGAAGTGGTGGTAAGAGGACTCCATTTTTTTGCTCATGTTTAAAAATTTGTTTTTTATACCTTTTATTTTGAAATAATTTTAGATTTATAGAAGACTTGCAAAGAGAGGACAGTGTTCCCATATGCCCTTTACATAGCTGTGTAAGGTGGTGTACTTATGAAAACTCAGAAATTAACAGTACAGTTAAGTTGACACAGTACTATTAACTAAAGCACAGTTGCTGTTTTTTAAGACGGGCGAGAATGGACTGACTGTATGACAAACTCTCAGGAGGCATTCCGTGGGACTTCAGTTGGGGAGGAGACGACCTTTTCTGGAGGACGATAAACTTGTTAACTGTCATTTATTGAACATCTACGACGTGCAGTCACTGCTAGAAATCGGAGTTAGGACAGTGGAAGACAAAGGTTATCTTGAGGAGCACGTTAAATACTTTGGGGAACTCTTTTTTATGAGGCTAAAAAGTGATAAAAGCCATCTTCTACAATGAAGTATATTGAATACTGAGAATGTTTCAACAAGGTTGAAAGTAAAAACGCTCTGGGGAAAACACGTCTTTTTGCAGCTCTCACTGGTGGAAAGGGAAGCTGTGGAAGGTGGACATCTGGGCGAGTCGCCGGAGGGAGGGGCGGGGGGGAGGGGCTGTCTCCATGCTCTGGAGACAGTGCTGGGGAGCCTTGTTGTAATGGGAGGCGTAGCAGCATGCGTGTGTGCATGCGTGCATGCAGTGATTGTCAACAGGGCCCAGTGCCTGAGGTCTGTTTTTTTTCTTTTTGAATGGAAAACAGCAATTTCCTTTATTCCTGGTTATTGCAGATGATCACATGCTGATAATTTAACCTGAGAGCTGTTATTTAATTTTATTTTAAATGAAACTCAGATATACTGTTTTGATCTTAGAGAAATAGTGAGATGTCCTGTCTATAACACACTCTCTGCTAACATGCACATATGCAGCAAGCATGGTGATGACATATAAAGCTACCTATGAACCCGCCATCAGGGGGACGTGTGCATTGTAACATGGTTCATGCTCAGGATCCCAGACTTGCTCAGTTGTGGAGAGACATTGATCAGTCTGCTCTGATGAGTTATTAGAAAACCCTGACGGTGCCCATTAGTCTCTCCCATCTCACCCCAAGTGCCATTTTGCTATATGTGAGCCTACTAAAATTCTGTCTGTTCCTTTGTTCTTTTTAATTACCTGATAAATATGATTGTAAAAAACTAACAATAAAACTGCCTGTTGATCTGGCTATTCCACTGCTGGGATTATACGCTAAGAATCCTGAAACAACAGTTCAGAAGAACCTGTGCATCCCAATGTTCATAGCAGCACAGTTTACAATAGCAAAGTGCTGGAAGCAACCTGAGTGCCCATCAGTAAAGGGATCAAAAAACTGGTACTTACACAATGGAATACTATACAACAGAAAGAAAGAAGGAGCTCCTACCCTTCATGACAGCATGGACAGATCTGGAGAGCATTATGCTACGTGAAAGAAGCCAGACAGTGAAAGGCAAATACCATATGATCTCACCTTTAAGTGGAACCTAATCAACAAAACAAACTAGCAAAGCATAATCAGAGACATTGAAATAGAGAACAAACTGGCAGTAACCAGAGGTGGGCTGGGGGTGCAGGGAGGGAGATAACAGGGAAAAGAAGGGAAAGGCTCATCAAGGGACATTTATAAAGGACCCCTGGACAAAGCCAAAGAGGGGTAGTATTGAGGGGGTGGGTGGGTAGGGGGGCAGAAAGTGGTGGTGGGAAAATGGAGACAACTACTTGAACAACAAAAATAATCACAATAAAAATATGTACACTAGATGCAGAAGTCCTCTGTTCCCCCACCCTGGTCTCTCGCCTAGCATGAACTTCTGTATAAAGAGCTTGCTAGGTAGCCTTTTGACATTTAACAGTGTATTAATCTTGTACACATACACAGGTATGTGTGCTCGTTGGTTTTACTCTTTTAGCACTCCAAATAATGTACCATAATGTACTTAACCATATCTCTGTGAGGAACACTTATGACAGATTGTTCCCAGTTTGGGGCTATTACAAACAGTATTGCAGTGAACACACTTGTTCGTATAATATCTGTGTTGTATTCCTGTTGAGTTTCTAGATGTGTCACTTCTGGATCAAAAATTGATTAGTATTGCCCTGGCTGGGTAGCTCAGTTGGTTAGAGCATCATCCCAGTACACCATGGCTGTGGGTTTGATCCCCGGTCAGGGCACATGCAAGAATCAACCAATGAATGCATAAATGAGGGAACAAAAAAAAATCTCTCTCTCCCTCCCCCCTTCCCTTCCTCCCTCTCTCTAAATTTCAATACATAAAGAAACTTAAAATTTGGCTAGTATTGCCAAATTACCCTATAAAATGCCCTGTCGATTTGTATTCCAATACAATGTGAAAGTACTCATTTCCCTACCTTCCGGCAAAACTAGAGATTCTAACTCCTTAAGCGATTTTTCCTAGTCTGTTGGGTGAAAAGATGATGTAAAAAAAAAATTAATTTCCTGATTTCTCCCTAGCATTTTTTTTTTACCTAAAGTGGTTTAGCCATTTCTCTTCTTTTGAGAATGGTGTTTTTGTTCATTTTTATATCCACTTCGATGTCTGACTGATTTGTAACTCTTTATAAAGTGAAATGAATGCTAATCCCGTGTTACACATACTGCAAATATTTTTTTCTCTTTGTTACTTGTCACTGAATTCTGTTTGTTTTAACTTATACTAGTTTAAACTCATATATAATCAAGCGTATTAGTCTTTTCCCTTGGCTTTTATAGATGTATTTTCTTTTGGTAGTTTTCCAGGTCTTTTATCCACTGGGGATTTATTTTTGTGCTTGATGGGGATAGGGATCTGGCGTTTTCCCACACGGCTCTCCAGGTGCCCAGTACCATTTGTCAAATGTTCTGCACTTTCCCCAGCGATTTGAAGTGTCTCCTTTACCACACACTAAATTCTCGCCTACAAGTGGGCCTTTCCCCTCTACACTCTCTGTTCCATAGGTCTCCTTATTTATTGTGGCTCTCATATCACATTGTTTTCATTACTCTAGCTTGTTAGTATATTCTATATCCCCCCACACTTTTTTTCATTTCTAGATTATGTAAATACAAACAGATGTTACTGCATAGTGATATAAGTTCACTTTCACAGGGAGAGTTAGAAAGGAAGAGTGAGAGGAAATACTTCCTCTGGGGTTACCTGCATTCATTGGTGGTCTAGATTTTGCTTGGAATGCTATTATCAATTGAACGTTACAGCGTTACTTGGCGTTTGACACGTACTTTGTTTTATGTCTCACTAAGTCATTCCCCAACAATCCGGGGAAGTGGGCGGGGTCAGCGATGCTGTCCCATCCTACCCGTGCGGGAGAGCAGACACTGGGGTTAGATGGCTTGCCCCAGCTCACGCAGCTGGGGAGTGACAAAGCCAGACCTCTGGGACTGCTCTTCCTGTCCTCGTGGAGGAGTTGGCGTAGACTCCACCGTGGGCTTGTTCCCAAACCCTCCCCACCACGGAAGAGGCAATCGCCAGCCTCACCATGAAAAAATGTTTTGGGGGCAGAACTCAGGTTCTGTTCCTCGGACCCAAGACAGACACGTTTCCTTTGTACAGCGCACACCTGTCCCAGGGCGCTGCCCCACCGTGCTGCCCAGCAACTCCTGCCAAAAGTGAAACACTTCGTTCTTGGAGTCTTAAGGAAGTTATCAAGACTTATGTTCTAGTAAAATAATGTTGAATTATTCAAGTTCTGAAAAATAACCCACAATACTGGTTTTAGAAAATCTCCAAGCAACAGTATCACTGGGGTATTTGTTTCTCTGAGGAAATGCCTTTGGTGAGGACAGTGCTCACCTTTTTCTGGTGTGGCTGGTAGATTCAGTATCTCCCTTACTCCAGTCAGTTGCAAAATTCAGTCAATTTTAGCTCCTAAATTATCATCAAATCTGTCCTCTCCCTCTCCACGGAGGTGCAACCCACCAGCACTCACACCTGGACTAAAGCCCTGGCCTGCTAGCTTGCACCTCTGCACTCCCCGTGGGCCCCCTGCACACCAACTTGCTCATTCAGCAACAGAAATCTTTTACAAAAATACAGACCTTACGTCACTTCCCCTTTAAAAATAATCAATGGGAAATTGGTTATTACTCTACCCATTACTCTATCAGGAGGACGGGAATCTTTACCTTGTTTCCCAGGCCCTCCTGCATCTGGCCCTGTCTCATCTCTGAGTCTTCCCTGCTACTTTGCTCCACCCTGCCACACCCACTGCAAAGCTGCCTTAATGGATTTCTTCCAGTGACTTGAACATGATAAGCGTCTTTCTTCAGATCCTTCCCTTTTTAATTCCTGCCCCTCCCCAACACCAACACTTATGTAGCTCTTCCTGTATGCTAGCCATTCTTGAAGCATCTTGCATGTACTAACTCCTTTAATTCTCACAACTCTTACCCCCATTTCATAGGCAAGGCAACTGAGGCACAAAGGGGATAAGTACCTTGCCCAAAGCCACACACCTGCTAAGGGGTGGAGCCTGGATTCCAGCTAGGGAGACTGGCTCTACAGCCTGCGCTCCTCGCTGCTCCGCACGCTGCCTCCCCGTGGGCTGCCCACCCGGCACTCAGCTCTCAGCCCAGCTCTGACATCCTCCAGCAAGCCTTCCATAAGCAGGTTACAGCCCCTGTTCTGCCTTCATGGCCTCCTGCGCTTCTCCACAGCTCTCATCACAGTGTAACTACCGGGGCAGCTACTCCGTGTCAGTTGTGAGCTCCAAGGGAACCAGGATTGTGTCTGACTCGTTCATTGCTATCTTCCCAGCACCGAGCCCAGTGGTGGAGGCATTAAAAATTATGTATCTGTTGCCTTTTTCTGCCATGTGAGGACACAAGGGGGAAATGGCCACCTATGAAATCAGGAAGCAGGTTGTTACCAGATACCAAATCTGTCTGTGTCTTGATCTTGGACTTCTCAGCCTCCAGAAGTGTCTGAGGCATTAACATTTGTTGTTTAAAACAAACAAACAAACAATAAGAACCCTATATATCTGTATAGTGAATGATCCAATCCCCTTTGCCCTCATAAAACCACAGGTCTCCCACGTGGCCTGGCTTCCTCTGCTGGAGGGAAGTGCCACCCCACAGTGTCTTGTAGGGCTGGGGAAGCCAATACCTGCCAGGCTCAGAGAACCAGCTATCTGTAACCAGAGTCAGTTTTTTTCAGTCTGGCCGCAGAAATGATCATTATCAACAGGAACCTGTGGTGAACATTGCTTTGCTTCCTTCTCTGGCGACAGCCACCTCAGAAATCCCGGCCAAAGGCTTGTTAGGTCTTGTACTTAGAGCTAAATTTCACATGCTTCCTTGTTCCAAACTCTAGGAACCAGGTACAGGAAACCCAGACTCCTGGGAAGCAGCATCAGTCGTTTGGCAGGTCATCTCGAGGTCAGAGTGCTAATGACCAGAGGCACGCCCTGCACTGCTCACGCAGTTGGCTCTGGCACCGGCACCAGTACCAGGGCTGCTGGAAGCGGGACCCGCTGAAACAAGTGGGGAGGCAGCGCTGAGCTGCCTCCAGGCTGCCTGCCTGTACCCCAGTCCTCCTTTCCACGTCCCCCTCTCTGACCAACCCTTTCAGGGCTTCATCGTTAGTCCCAGCTGCCGCTGTTGGCCTGCACGGGGCTGTGAGCTTCAGCAGGACAGCCGGGCTGAGTCCAGCTCCCCCAGGGCCAGCACGCCCTGCACTGGGTATGGGCCCAACTGAAATGTGTTTCATAACTGACAGATTTTGGGTCAACATATTCCTACTAATAAGCATTGCTACATCTGAGAGCTATTCTTGAAAGATGTTTTGTGGTTTAGTAAAGGCCATAATTAATATGTTTAGAGTTCTGATAAAATGTGCTTCATAAGAAATGAAACAGAATATCTCTTAATGTTTTTTTTTTTCTTGAAGTTTGTCCCATCACACATAATTCCAGTGAAATATGATCATTTGGGAGATATAAAAATGTTAAGGCAAGGATTGTTACTTATAAACCACTAACAAAGATTTTTGTGAACATTACAGCATGTCTGTTAGTCAGCACGGGGAATTCTATGCTTCAGTAATAGGTAATCCTCAGAATCCCAGAGGTTTATCGCAGTGAAGGTTTACTTATCCCTCATGCTGTGGTCCATCTCGAACTATGCCAAGGGCGTTGGAGATGAAGAGAGGGCCAGGGCTGCCTGGGGCATTTTTAAAGGTCAGGCTCAGAACTGGCTTACGTCACATCTGCTTATGTCCCATGGGGCAGAACCCTGTCACATGGCCCCAGATTGCAAGAGGGCCTGGGCAGCACAGGAGCCCATGGGTACGAGCACTGTGGATCTCGGCCACGTTTATTACCTGCCGGCATCATGATTAATTGCTGTCTGGAGAGCCGCTCTCTACTGACCAAGCGCTTGACCACACCTTATCAATCCTCACAAAAATCTGATGAGGTGGGTGTCATCAGCCTCACTTCACACAGAGGCAGTTGATGCTTGGAGGTGTGAAGACATGAACCTGAAGTTACATTTGTAGGTTGTGCAAGGTGAGCGTTCTAACCAGCTCTGTCTGATCCCGAAGCCTGGCCAGGCTTTCCCGCTCCACGAGCCCGACCTAGAACAGCCTTCCCGCTTCACTGGCGCGGGCATCTGTAGGCTCTCCATACTCACCACTTCGACCGCATGGCTGTGTGTCCTGGAAAGTGGAGCAACAGCCCTTCTTCAAGCAGATTCGATAAGCATCCTGCCCCCGCCCCGAGTGCCCTGGAGTGATGCCGACCTCTGCCCACGCCCCACTCCAGATCCTCTGAAGGTGAAGAGCAGGTCTTGAAACCATTCCTAGTGAAAGACTCCAAATTCAGCCACAGTTTCATAGGAGCATCTCTTTTCCTAGACTTTTCTCTCTCCAGAAACCACCTTCCACAGACAAATGGCTGGGCCTCAGAACTACCAAAACCCTCCACGTCCATCTCTCGGTGGCCTCCATGAGCTGGCCTTGGCCTCTTCCCGAATCTCGGTGCTTCGGACCCCCTGGAATGCCCTGTCGGGCTGCCCAGTGGTGGCAGCAAGGCCTATCACAGTGACCTAGGTCACCACTTCAGTCACCTAATCACCCCTCCAGAACTCCCTGTCCCTACCAGACCCCCTGTGACGCCTGTAGCCCCAAAGACTAACCACCACGTGCACGAGCCACCTCTTGGAAACACTGCAAGTCTTTGAAACCTTCACTGGTCACTGGGGCCCTGTCCATGCCAACGATGACCCACACAACTGTCACCAGTCACAGGAAATTAAAATTTCCTTCAGGAATTTGCAACACACATGCAGGGTGTTAGGATTGGATGTTAGGGGCTCAGGTATTTACCTTTCATTAAAGCATTGCATTTCACAAGGAACAAGCTGTGATTGGATTCGTAGCAGGCCTGTGGCCAGTGGGTCTCACCTTTGGCTGCACCTTAGAATCCCTGGGTCAGGGAGGGGTTACCAGTCCCGATGCCCAGCCCAGAGCAGCACCTCCGAGTCTCTGGGGTGGGGCCCAGGTATTGGGTTTTAAATCTCCAGTGATCCACTCGCGCAGCCAATTTGAGAACCGCCTGCAGTAGACGGACATTTTGCCAACTATCAGCAGGGGTGTGGAGAAGTGAGAGGAAAAAAACAAGATCTTCAGGAATTATTTGTTTGGCTATAGGCCCCAATTTCCTGAGGAATTCAAATGAGCTGAAGTCACCTTTAATTTTTTTTCCCATGACACATTCAGCCAACATAAATGTCATTTAATTATTGAAAAATGTACCCAACGCTGAGCGGTGTAAGCCCAGCCCTGGGGGACTCAGCCTGGGATCACAGGCTTTTCAAAGTTGTGAAAGATGAGTGTCGTTTCTGTCCCAGCCTGCTGCTAACTAGCATATTTTTTTTAAAAGCTGTGATCCTCTTAAGATACGGGCTAAGAGATAACATTTTTATTAAATCAAGATGCCGCATAGATATTCCTGAGTCTAATTATGGAAAAATGCCATTTTAGAAGTTATTTTTGAACAGACAGCCTTCAACCTTTCTAGGTCAGCAGCGGGGGTTGGCTGGGGACGTCTGCCCCACCATTAGGATGGAAGCGCCTGCATGATGCTTCTGTACAAGGGTCTTCAATTCTGCCCTACAAAAACATGCTACAAATGTGTTCTATCTTAGCAAACTTGCAAACAGGGAAAAGACTTGCCTCATTAAATAATTTACTTAAAAGCTTGGTGCAGGGCTATTGTTTGCTTTCAGAAGGTACTGGCTGCTCTCGCCCCCGGCAGTGGGAGGGGGCTGTGCCCCGTGTACCCGGCGGCACCTGCATCCCAGTCTGCCTTCTCTCTACACGTGACAAGAACGCACAGTGTGCTCCGCCGGCTCTCTTCTTGCACACAGGCGCTTCATTTTCTCTCAGGTCATCATGTGCCAGGGGTTAGTGACTTACGAAACGTGCCTGAGGGATGCGGGATGGAGTCCTTGGGACATCAGGTTGGGACTTTTTTGTTGCGACACAAAAAACACCCAGTCCTCACAGTGCTCTAACTCATAGATGATTTATTGCTTTAAGTAACTAAACAAGAAAGAGACAGGCTGTTGTTTTGGTCAAGACACCAGTTGTATCTACTTAAAGCCTTAACGATACTTTCTGGACAATATAAACACGTGGTAGCATACATGGGAATCAACTTGGCCAATAATACACTGATTAAAATAGCACACGACGAGGGCACCCAACTAACTGGGGTGCCCTGAAATGACAGAAAGAACGTGAGTTCACATGATGTGCTGAATACAAAACCTTAAAAAAAATTTGGCATTAATGCTAACACAGAATACTTTCTTGGACATTCTGCAAGGGCAGGTGCACAAACAGAATCACCTTTCATTTCCAGATTACCAGCATCTATGGGAACGCTTTGAGAAAAGCGGGGGGGGGGGGGGCACCTCCCCGCTCTAATGTCATTTTCTTTGCCAAAGCAGCAGGGTCTGGGGGTTCGGGTGAAGAGCAGCTGACAGGACTCCAGGGGCTGTTACATTCACCGGGGGGCTGCAGAGAACAGTGAGGGTGGACCCCGCCCCGGCAGAGTGTGGGAATGAAAACACACAGTCTTGGTTTGTAGCTTGGGAGGCCCATGGACTTGACCCAGATGCTCCCTGGAGGCCCTAGGGGGCGGACACAGGCACTGAATGGTCCAGACCCTCTCACTGAGGAGTGGTGGAGCCAGGGCTGGGCCTTCAGCCCTGAGGTTTAGAAGAAATAACCTGACCTCTTGCATTCTAACACTGGGGCATTACAACACATTTCAAATGGATGTGCAGAAACCAACACTGTCAGGGAGCTGGCCCTTGGCGGGCCTATGTGAGCTCACAAGGAGAGGTCGAGCCAAGCCAGAGGGTAACACAGGACACCAGGGCAAAGCAGCCCCGGCCTGGCTGCCAGCACAGTGCCTCTGGTTGGCCAGCGTATCTGGCTTCAGCGCCAGCTGCTGAGACTCAGTTGTCTTCTGCTGTCTCTGCAGTCATTTCCTCAGCACCTCCCTCCCTGGCATCCTCGGCAGGACCTGAGTGCCCCTCGCAGCCCCCGGCCGGGGCCCCGCAGTGGCCCGCAGGACCGTTCTGCACGGCCCCGCCCTCCACAGAGAGCCGGCCATCAGGACACAGCTGTTCTCCCATGACCTCTTGGGCGGGGGCCTTCACCTCCTCCCCGGCTCCGTCGTCCTGCTGCCTGCTCAGCACACAGTTGCCCACATCTCTGGCCTTGGAAAACTGGTCTTCTAAATTCTTGTCGTTCTCTTCTGCTTGTCGCTTGTCTCTGGCACTGAGTTTCCCTTTGGATTTCCTCATCTGCCTGCTGTGCATGTCTTCTCTGGAGAATCGCCACTGAAACTGAATGTCAGAGAGGATGGGGATAAATAAATGCAGTCTCCATGACCCAGAGCTTCACTGGAACGTCTCACCCACGTCACTTCTCTGGAGCAAGACACACAATTCCCAGCACCCCAGGGGCAGGGCAAATTTCAACCACAGCCCAAACACATCATACCCTCCATGAGAACCAGCCTGATGCTGTCACTGGTGTGGTCCATGGTGTGCGTGTATTTTAGAGGTGGATGGACTTCAGGGTGTTGTGGGGGCCGAGGAGTACTTCTTTCAACTGGCCCCAACTAAAGACCTGGAAAGGGAGGTCCTGAAAGCCTATCATCTGGACAACCAGCACAGGGAGGGGACGTGGGGCCTGCCCCTCCCAAGCACCAGGGCTCCCCGCAGGCTGTGGGTTACCAAGCCCTGGGCCAGGATTCCCTCACCTGAGTGAGAAGGGCACCAACTGTGGGGTGCCCGGGTCCCCCTGTGCTGGCAGGCTGTCTGTCCCAGCTGTGGGGACTGTGGTCTGCTGACAGCCCCCACCACCTCCTGGGGCAATCTACAGCCAAGGGCTGGTCCAGGTGGGGCATGGCAGCCCATCCCTCCTTGTCCCAACTAGGGACAACTCTGAAAGGACATCCTAGCTCCAGAGGTGCCCGGAGGGTTGGCTGAGGCCACCACTGAGACAGTGTCACAGCTCAACTCCCTGGCCTGCTCCTGTGCCCTGCTGTCCCCACAGGTGTGTCCTAAGAGGACCTCCAGAGTCCCAAAAACCTCCACCATCCAAACCTATCTCAGACCCTGCTTCCCAGGGAGCTTGACCTGCCACCAATGTTTCCCCACGTGGCAGGGACATCACAGAGGCCCTGAGAAGAGCCAGGTCGTGCAGTCCGTAGCTGAGCCGCGCAAGATCAGACGTATCAAGGCTGTGGGGTGAGGCCACGTGCATGAAGAGTCCCAACCCCACCACTCACCGGCCTCACTTCCCGCCCTCAGCGTCCTCATCTATACAGTGGGGACGGTAACGCTAACTAGAACCAAGGTTAGAGACTTGATTTTCTGTGAAAGCACGGCCAGTTAAGTGTTTCTCTACAAGTCTAATGATATTTTATGTTGGCTTTGCAGGCCTCGTGGTCTCTCTGCAGCAACCCTCGAACTCTACCGTGGCGGCAGAAAGGCAGTCCCAGGCAACGCGGAAACAGACGAGTGTGACTGTGCTCCAGCAACACTTCATCTACAGAAACAGGCGGCAGGCTGACCTCGGCCCCTGGGCTGCGCTGTGTTGAGCCCTGCCTTACAGGGTATGCATGTGGTTTCGATGATGTGATAATTCGTGTCGTGGGTTTAGCACTGTGCCTGGCACATAATATACCAGATATGTGGCCGTCACCATTATTGACATCAGATGTGAGTTCCATTAGGCCGGGGGAAGCCATCTGGCCTCCTCCGTCCCTGGGGCACGGCACAGAGCAGGCGCTCAGAGCCCGGCTGTGGGATCCATCTCGGGGAGGACGGCAGCGCCCCCCACGCCGGCCACACTGTGTTTCAGGGTGACCCAGTCCTGTTTTTAGTCAAAACACAGCTTAGGGTTTAATGAGGAGGGACGGGGGCATCTGCACGGTATTTCTGGTTGATCTCCAAGAAGAGAAATTAATTTAAGGAAGAAAAAGAGTGGAAAACGTTCGAAGTCCTGCTGTGTCTGTTGACTACTACGTGAACTGTCTCCGAGGAAGAGAGTTTAGCAGCCTGTGTGCCTGGAATACATCTGGGCAAATGAGCTTGAGAAGACATGGAAACACTGAAGGTTGTTAGAAAATACACCTTGGAAGATTCGAAGAAATGGGTCCCTGTCTTTATGAGTGAGGAATGCATTCTGTGGGTTAACGACTCAAAGAACTGCAGCTTTTCCCTTCCACTCCCTAAACATCCGGCATCTCCCCGGTCTTCCTGAGCAAAAGCCCCTCTGACCTCTGTCAGCCTAGTGGGGACCAGTATCCCCAGGATGGCCTCCACCTCCAAGCATGGGGCAGGGTCAGTACACTCTGGGTGCACACCCACAGAGTCTGGTGCCAGACAGCTGTGTGGTGTATGCTTGGGAAGATGGCAGCCATGGGACCTTCAGGGTGTGCCGGGCACAGAGTGGTGAAGGCACAGAGAACACAAGAGAACCCCAGAGGAGTGAGGGGTGGGCAGATGGGGGCCAGAGTCAGGGCCCCCACTGCAGGGAGTGGTCTCACCTGGAAGGAGAGACTCACGAGGCATGGCCGACCCGCAGGTGCGGCTCACTGACTCATGGTACGTACACCCAGGAGTTTAGTTCAAGTTCCCACCATGGTCATTTCTTTCTACTTGAGTCACACCACGCTGGTTTTGCCAAATATGGACTAAAATCTCAGACATTCTGTGATTGAAACAAAAGCCAGGGGAGCCCTGGGTTCCGACAGCTTCCCGCTGGGCTGGGGAGGGGGGCCCAGGATTGCAACCTCGCCATCAGTGGAGAACAATGGATCTCTTAAGGCTGCAGCACGTTGTAAATAACTGAGTGCCTTGCTAGGAAAAACCAAAAATGTGCTATGTAAGTTTTTAAAAATCTGCCATCTTTGCAGAATTTTCCATGGCAAAAATCTATTTCCCCAAGTAACAGATTTGCCTAAACACTCCCCGGGTTCTGAGATTGAACACATCATAGATTTCTTGGGTTGAGCACCGTTGGACAAGGCTGGTGAGTATGAATGTCCCATCAAAGATAAAGAGGAGCAAAATGCACGTCGAGGCTATGATTTCACATTTATCTTGTCCTTCTCCACCCCCCTCCCTCCAAGTCCCCAAAGGAGTTCACCTATGGTGTTGGAAGGGTTTTGCCCAGACACTCCTCTTTGGGGATTCTCTCTCTCATACTATAGCTGACAGACTTCCCTTTGGGGATGGTTTGAGCTGCTTCCACCTAAGACACAGGTTTCCAACAGTGGAACTCCTCTACAGGCAAAGGGGTGCCTCAGACCCCCACCCCAGTGGTGCCCACTTCGGCCTAGACTGAAGCGGGCACTCAGCTCCATAGCCATGAGTGCAGGACGCCGACTTGGGGCTTCAGAGGCCCTGCCGCCGCCTCCGACGCCAGCCCCCTGTGGCTCTTGGGTGACACCAGCCCTCTGTGGCTCTGGGGCATAAGAATCATGGTTCATAACTGCTGCCTGGTCACGGGCAGCAACTGCCACTGTGTTACAACTCCAGCCCAAATGGAAGAGCCTTAAAGGGAAATCCATGTCCCCAAACACAGCTTCTGCATTTTTGCTTGTTTTAAGAAAAACACTGGTTAAGCTTTGCTTACTCTGAGAGGCAGCTGGCTATCAGGGATGATGGAGGAAGTTTTCCTTTTGCTAAAATAAGCGGTGAGATTGCTTTGGCTGTAAAGTCCTAAATGCTAAAGCATCAAAGCACTATATAGCACAGCAGCTGAGCCGCTGGTTCAAATCCTGGTTCTGGTACTTGATAGCTTTCTGTCCCTGGGCAAGTTATTAATCTCTCCAAGTCTCAAGTGCCCCTTCTCTAAAACAGTTGCCTCTGCAGTGCACACCCCAGGGTGAGGACAGTGCTCCCTGCAGTTGGGGGCTGCACGACCAAGCAGCTTCCACCTGTGCCAGATTGTGTCCTCCACACGTGTCACTCACGAACACAAACCCAGACACTGTCTCAGGGGCTGCTCTTGCTGCATAAACAACAGAAGGCCTGTGGTTCCTCCAGACACCCGGCCATATCCAGTTTCCAGAAGAAGACCACACTTTGTTGACCTCCTGATACAATACAACAGAAGGACACAGCCTGTGGAAAGGGCCACTTTCTCCAGGAACCCACGTGGCCTGCTGGCCAGAGGACGATTCAGGAATGTCAGAGCTGAGCTGGATGGGCACTACTGCAGCCAATGTTTAATATCTTTCAGAGTAAAAACAGAAAAATCTGCCAGGCCAAATGCCTCCTAGGATTGCACTGTTTTCTGTGTCCTCAGAGAGATTGGTGGTGCCATCTTGGACCCCCATGCTGGCTGGGTCCCCCAATCCCACTGCAGCCGTCCCCAGGCTGCAGCCAGGCCCCCAGGAGGCTCTGACCCGAGTCTGCCCCTTCCCTCCTCCTCTCCATCACGGGGACACTCTCATGAAGCAGGCAAGTAGCAGCAGCCAAAACTCAGGGTGTGTATAATCTAAAAGCTAAGTGTTCCAAGTTGCAAAGGCCGACCGCCTGTAGAATAGCTGCCTAGGAGGAATGAACACAACCAAGGTGCCTACTATGCATCTCCCACAGAGACAAGGCTTCTCCGAATCCCCGAAGCCATACTCTGAAGAGGCACTGTGAGAGCCGTTTCACGGCGGAGCGTGTAGGTTCGGAGAGCTGACTTGCCTGAAGGCACACAGCTAGGACACAGCAGAGCTAGGATCCAAGCCCAGCTGTCTCTGGCTCCACACTACCCTTCCAGCCTCTCGTTCTTGGTGGGTGAAGGGCCTTGACTCTTGCCTTAGAGAGAAGAGAGGAGCAGAAGCAAAGGGAGAGGCAACCCAGCTTTGGGTGGCTCAGCGCAGGGCGCAAGCGCCTCAGCTCTCCGATTTGGCCGCGTCCGGGCGCGTCTACCGGGCCAGGCGTTGGATTCATTAGGCCCGGTGGTCAGCTAATGGAAATCCAGATTTAACTGCCATTAAAGATACTTTGGTTCGGTTTATTAGAAATAAGTATGTATACCGAAGGCTCCCTGACAGGCCCAATTTTAAAAAATCAATAGTGATAAAACTTGGATGGAGGTCCACAGGTGAGCCGGGAAAGGGCCGACTAAATTAAGACACCGGCTCTCAGACGGGAGCGGGCGTCAGTCAGGATCACCAGGAGGGCTGGCTCCCTCAGCCAAACCACTCACCTCATCTGACGCAGTGGGCCTCGGGGTGGGGGCGGGGGAGGCCGCATTTCCAACGAGCTCCAGCTGAGGCTGACGCTGCTGGTCTAGGGACCACAGTCTAAGAGCCACCAAGCTAGGAAAGGCACCTGGGCCCTTCAGCTGTGTGAGAAACAGCAGGGAAACAAGCACACCCCTTATACCTCAGGCCTCCCCCAGCCTCCAGGCCTCCCCCTGCCGCCAGCCGTGGCATCATCCACGGAAGGGCTTCCTCTGTTTCCCTCCCTTCCATCTCCACACCTGCCCCCTTCACCACCCAGGCTTTTCTCCCTGCTTTAAGCTGGGGACAGTCACGGTCTCTCACAAAGAACAAAAGTTGCTCAGATCCCAGAGCTCAAAAAGATGACATCTCAGAAAGCAAGGAGAGGAGAAGCAGGGAAGTGGCAGCCCCTGGGACACTGACAGGCTCCAAGAGGAGGCCGGTTGCATCTACACTTAAAGGCAGGCGGTCCCGCCTGGAGGACAGGCCGGGTATCTGGGGCAGCACCAGAGGGAGTCGCTGGACACAACCAGCAGCCTGCTGGTCGTGCTGCCGATGCCGGCCTTCCCGAGCCGGGTGTCTGGGCACTTGGGCGTGCTGCCGGGGCCCACACCAAGGGAGATGCCAAATAGCTGTGTTAGGAACAACTGCGGGAACGGAAAACGGCCTTCCCTTTCCAGCAGTGTGTGACCAGAGTTCTGTGTCAGCAGGGACTGACAGATTTAATCCACACATTTTAAAACCTGTCCGTTATCTGGCCCCATGTCAGCTAGGTTAGCTGGAAGGAAGACCTTGAGCGTCGGAGAAACCACCTATCACCTTCGAAGGAGTTTCAGGTTTGCCCTGACAGCCACGCTCACACACCAAGAGGATTCTTCCAAATGCTGGCAAGTCTTCATTAGAGACTTCGGTCCACGTCGCTGATGAGAAGGCAACTAAATATGCTTCCTCCTCGGTGTGTCAGTCTTGGGGCTTCTTTTCTTAACTTTTAATGGTGGGCATAACAGGTATGTCCCAGGCTCAGAATTTTGATTCCTCATTTGCTGATTCAACAAATACTTGTTGAGTGCCACCTAAAAGCTGGGTACTGGGCACACGACAGTCAGAAAAAAGGCCTGTGCTCTCATGGACTGAATCTACCAGGACAGGATAAGTGAATGAGCACAAATAACTAGAGGAGAGCTCTGGCGGAAAGGACTGTGGCTCTTCCCGGGGCGTCACAGGGTCCCGAGGAAATACAATGGAAGAGAGTGTCCTGGGCAGAGGGAACAGCCAAAGCAAAGGTCCTGAGGCAAGAGAGGCATGGAAGGCTAGGCCGACAGAGCCGGAAAGCAAGAATGCGGGGACGGCTCACACAGCGACCTGGGGACCACATTACAGATTTCCACCTTTATCTTTTTTAAAAATAATTGATTCGAGAGAGAGAGAGAGAGAGAGAGAGAGGAAGGAAGGAAGGGAGAGAGAGAGAAACATTGACTTGTTGTTCCACTCACTATGCATTCATTGGTTGATTCCTGTAGGTGCCCTGACCAGGGATCCAACCTGCAACGCTGGTGTATTACGATGATGCTCCAGCCAACTGAGCCACCCGGCCAGGGCTCCATCTTTATCTTAATACAAAGCTTTAGGGCCGTTTTAAGCAGTAGGTGACACGATTCCATTGGCTTTTTCAAAAGCTCACTTTGGCTCTAAGCAGAGACACATTGGAAGGGAGGCCTGTCATCAGGAGACAGAAGTAGCTGAGGCAAGTGAGAGGGAAGAGGAGCAGAGGACTCCGGAGATTCTAGGGCCTCAAGCAGACATGCCTCAAGAACTGACTGATAGGAGGAAGGAGATGGGCAGAGTTAAGGATGGCCCCTAGGTGGGCGGGTGCCTCTGGGTTGGTGGTGGTCCACTTCTCTAGGTAAGGGGAGGTGGGCCAGGTGTAGGGGAGGGGCGAAGTCATGAGTTGCCCTGAGACTGCTGAGCAGTGACTGGGCAGGTGCGCTGGGCCTCAGGGGAGAAGCAAGAGCTGCAGACACAAGAGTCATGGCCCAGAGGTGGTGAGTGAGATTTTCTCACTCTGGGTATGAAAGAGACTTCTAAGGAAGCAGTAAGAGAGTGAGGGGAGAAACAGGGCCAGGTCTGAACCCTGAGGAACGTGGTGGAAACCCAGGAGAGTGCGGATGGAGCCAAGAGAAAAAGGTGCTTCAAGAGGAAGAGGCAGCTGAGAGTGTCAGGGCCGCAGGCAGCTCAGGCACCATCAGGACTGGATGGGGTTGCTGCCTCCATCACGGGGGTGTGCAGACCTTGTGGGAGCAGAATGCCCACCTGAGTCCACTGAGGAGCAAATGACAGGGACAAGGAGACAGAGACAAGGTATCTGCTGCAAAGTCCCCTCTCTGGGACTCCATGAGTGGGTGATCTCTCTAGATCACACCAAGAACACGTGCTCAGCACCAGCCAATCCGAGGAATGAGTAGGGGATACATAAGCACTTTCAAGGAGAAAGCGGCCAGCCCATATTTGTGTAGTTGATTAGGACTGGAAGTTTCCACTGACCAGAAAATAAATGACTCCTGTCCTCTTTGGATTTTCCCCAAGGAAAGTCCTTCTACCTTCTTGCACCAGCTTTTAAGCTCTACCTCAAAAACCTACCCACCCACCCCAGTTTCCGATGGCCATCACATTCCAGGATGCATGGCCTGAAGCAACATCAAGCCGAGGGTCTTTGCTGTGGAATCCGTCAGCACCACAACCCGGACAGCAGCCCAGAAAAGGCAGCACTCCCCTCAACTCCTGCCCCCTTAAAGCCAAAAGAGGGTTTCTTTTGGTGTCTGATGGAGACCGTGCCTGCACTGTTGTCGAATGTCACTCTGTGAACGTGCCGAGTCCCCTGGCGCCTATGGCTAAGTCGCAACTGACAGCAGCCCTGGCTGATCCATCTTCCAGCCGGCGGCTGACTGCTCCTGGTGGTTAATGGCGGATTTTGGCAGTTGCCTTCTGGTTCTCTGCTGCTGTCACCTGTCACATTAGTGCATCAGAGCTTGGAGAGAGACTGTCCTCTGCACTCCACCCCATCTGGCTTCACGGCGCCATTGCTTTGGCGTTCACCCCACCAACGGGTTCCCCCTGGATTTGTTGGCTGGTGAGGGGCTGTTCCAATCTGTTCACTTGTGTGGTGCTCCTGTCCGGGCTCTGTGTCCACAGAACACGAGAAGCCAGGGCTGGGAGCACGGGGTTGGTGCTAAGGGTGAGGAGAGAGCAGGCCCAGCAGGCTCGTGGGAGAGCATGGTCTTGGCCATCAAAGGTAGGCTGAGCTGGCTCCAGGTGACTCCCTCGACTTGCCTGAGCCACTGGTCCATGGGAACAGCACCCACCGGCAACAATGCATGAAGTGTGAAATATCAGAATCACTGGACACAAGGGAAGAGGACCTGGGCTGGACATGACCAAACGTGGGGAGTGTTCTGAGAATGGCCACCACCTCTCAGTGCAACCAAGTTTCCCGGGTGGTTCCTGAAACAACCAGTGAGGGGAAGAGGGCCCAGGCGACCCACAGGGCACTCTGACCTGAGGACTGGCTGCTGCAGGCAGAGGCTGGTCTTGTCTAGACCAGCCACTGTCACTCAGAGGCTTTCGGGTCGGGGCCTGTCAAAAAGGAGCTCTAGCAGGGTCTGTGTGCCAAGATCACCAGACTCCTGACGTCCTGAGGGAGGTGACAGGCAGCCGGGAGCTCCAGCCAGCCGGTAATGAGATGCAGATACGTTTACCGGGTCTAAGCTGCGGCCCCCGCCCCACGCGCTTCCCGTCAGAATGCAGCTGACTTCATGCCCCTATTTCTAGCCCAGCGGGAATATCTGGCAGGCTGGCGCGTGCAGAAGAACCTCTCTCCTCCGCTCTCCTGGCCTGGCCAGCAGCGGGACACTGGCAGACAAGGCCCTCCAGTGCCCTCATCTGTCCTACTCTGGCAGCTTCAGGCCAGGTGCAGTTTGCCAAGGGGCTCAGGTGCCCTTGGGCTCAGAGCTGCTGGCAGTCGGGGCAGGCTGCCCACCCGACTGCCGCAGAAAAAGGCACTTGACGGTGAAGCCCTGCTAAAGAGACAGGAGGAAGGCCATCAAGGTGACTTACCCTCGACTCCTTCTTCTTGATTTTCTGAGGTAGACACGGTCTCTGAAGAAAGACGATCTGCTTGGTGGATACGTTCCCCTCCCTGTAAGACACGCGTTGCTGGGAGTGAGTTAGGTCGGACCTGGGGAGCCCCACACCTCACAGACGCGGCAGCCCCTCACTTCACCAAGGCTGACCACGCACAGGAGGCAGAGCTGCCACCGAACAGTGAGAGGCTGGAATCAAGAAGCCCCCCGCCCGCACCCCACACCCAGCTCTCCCACCCCAGGCCATCCGCCCTTGCGCCTGGGGGGCTAGTGCCTCAGGGGTCCACCAAAAGCGTGGTGGGTGTCCCTGCAAAGTCAGCTTCACAGCTAGAAACTCCCTCCCCTTGGTGTGAAGTAACGGCCAGCATCCTGGCCGAATGATGACAAACTGGCTTCTTTAGTGACTCTCAAAGGGGTGGCAGGCAGGCCTCTCCCCAGTCTGTCTTTGGGAACGAGGCCCTGGGGGGTCCAGTTGGCCGGGATGGGCAGGAAGATGAGGACCTGGGGGAAGAGCTCCGCCCAGCAGCCCCCTTGGGCCCAGCAGGGGGAGGGCTGGCCTCGCACGGGTCCCAGCGACAGCCCGATTCACGCCCCGGAGCAGCAGGGCCACATCACTCCCATGGGCACACAGATGAAGGCGGCCAGCGAGTCAGGCAGTGGCATTACCCAAGCCGCCGAGGGGCTGCTCAGAGGCCCCACTCGTCTTTACAGCCCAGTGTGTGCGCTTTTCTTCCAGGAAGGCAGGCCCCTGTGGAGCCGCCTTTAGGGATGATAAAATACTGTCAAGTAAAGCGGGGGTCATTGTTTCCCACCCCCACCCCGTCCCCAACCTCTGATCACATTCTTAAACCTCTGTTTTGTGAGTCTTCTCTGCGGAGGCAAGGGGTCCCCACACGGGGGTCAGAGGGTAAGGAGGGAGAGGACTAGTATTTCCTGTGGGATTCAGGGGCTGGGCGAGGCCACACACAACGCCTCATCTAGGCCTCCCCCCCCATGGCTTTCATTCCCAGGACTGCGACAGACACCTGTACAGACGGGAGGTGAAAGCTTGTTTAAGGAGCAGGCTCGAGAGCACGCAGCTGAGGTTCAAGCTCGGATGCGCCTGGTTCGGGCCGCTTTCCCACTCCACCATGAGGGGACCTTTAAGGCACAGGGAAAGTGGGGGATTAGGGAGAATCATTTGGCAGGTGTTACTCTCTGAGACAGACGGACAGAGACCTCCCTGCACCCTGGGCTTTGCTCAGAACCAGCTGGGGCTTCACGTTCAAAGACATTCTCATCGTGATTCTTGTCCTCTGGGTTCCGGATCAGGGGTTCTTCCATCTTGGGCTTGCAGAGGGACCCGGGAAAGGCACTGATTGTCACCGCCATCCTCCACCCTCAGCCTGGCCTCTGGGGCGGTGCCGCCCTGCCACCTCCCCAGATCATCAGTCTTGCCCCAGGCTGTTCGTCATCCTGCAGAGATGGGGATGCTGCAGGACTTGGGGTGGGCAGAGCACCGAGGGCCGAGGGAGGGGCACCCCTATGGGTGGGCAGAGAGGCGGCCTGGTGTAGGAGGTGGAACCCTTGATTCTCCGACTGAGGTTCTAGTCCCAGGTTCTGCCACGTAGTGGTGGTTGGCCTCAGGTGTGTGACTGAGCCTCTCTGAGCCTCAGTTTCCTCATCTGTAAAATGGGAATTATATCTATGCTTATAGGATAGTCAGGAGGACTACTTTAGATAGCAAATCTGGAGGGAAGGCCTTTTAGCATGGGACTGACTGGAACTAGCCTGTGGGCTCAAGCAACAGTGGACAGAGCTGAGGGTGGACAAACCACCATGAACATAAAATCATCAGGAGTGCCATCAGCCAGGGCCACGACTCCAGGACTTTACCTCTTCTTTGGGGGGCTGCTGGCTCGCCATAATCTTGGACAAGTCCTTCCACCTCCCTGGCCACACTGTCCTCCACCGTAAAATGAGTTTAATTTTTAAATATACACCTCATAGGATTTTCGAGAACTAAATGAGATCGTATATAGCAAGTGCCTACTTAGCCTGGCACAGGGCACACAGTAGGTGCTGAATTTCTTTTGCAAATGAAGCCCTTCTGACAGCTGTGGGCCTTCTCAGTCCAGATGGCTCGCCCAGCTTTGACAGGCTGGGCTGTAGCCATCCACCGGCCAGGGCTCCCCACGTGGGAAGACGGTGCAGGTGTGAGAGCTCTGGGTGAGGGGGGTTAGGAACCTGAATCCCAGCTCTGCCACGTCCCAGCTGGAGAGTTCATGGAGCCACACCAGCCTCATGGGCTTGTCTCAGGATTAAACAAGCTACGTACATGAAGCGCTTACTGGGAACAGCGCCTAGCACCGGGTAAGTCTTCAATAATCATAAAGATGGTTGCTGTACCTGTTAGTCTTGACGACGGGAGTTGGGAGCACGCAGGTGAGCTGCCAGCCGTAGGCTGCTAGCGAGTTCAGCAGGGGCACGTAGTCCGTCTGCACTTCGACACCCTAAGGGAGAAAGGCCACTGTCAGGGATGCTGCCGCCTCAGGCTGGCACCCAAGTGACTGAGGGGGGGCATTCAACCCGCCCACTTGACAGAGCAGAAAGAAGTGGGGTGTCCCTCAGCTTGGAGGCCCTGGCTCTGACGTGCTTAAATTGTTCAGAGCCAAACTGCCCACCTGGGGCCTCTCCTGGCCCCATCCCCATCAGCATGGCAAGGAATCAGAGCCAAAGGACCGGCCCATTAATTTTGCTTATTCTTGGTTCATGGACACAGCACTGTCGCCTGGCCTTGAAGACAGATTCAGGGCACAGACAACACACTGCTTCGCACGATGTGGGAGCGTGTCGTGGGGAGCAAAGTTACAGTTGACAAATGATCAAATCATTTGCATCCAGCCACGACGGCCAGGCATGCACGTGCACGCGCACACACACGGAGCTTCGCCCGTGTCATGCAGCCTGCTGTAAAGTGGTAAATGAATGCTTGCCCATGTTTTATTTCAAATCGGCATGGGAGGCAGGAGACCGGCCCAACACTTGCCTTTGAATTAAAGACTCAGTCCTGCTCCCTCAGGGAGGAGCCCCAGCGTGAGGCCATGGCACGGGCTCCAGAGCACGCCTGCTCCCTGCATCAGGCCTGATTTCTTCTTCCGGGCTCCTCGCTAACACTGCAAGTGCGGCCCTCCCACCACCTCCCCAGTCCTGTGTTTACACTGGCCTCCCCATCTCTGGCAGGCTGGCTTCTGAACACCCCGAACGTGTGTCCAGATTCCTTGCAACCAAAGGAGCCACACGTGTTCATTCTGCTGGCGTTTGAAGCCATGGTGGGCGCACAGTGAGTTGAGGGCACTGTCCTGGTGCTGGAGGTCGCGGTCCAGCATCGGCAGCGGCACAGACACGCCAGAAACCAAAATACAAAATGGCCCGTCAGCAGGGCCACGAGGCTTCCAAGGTCAGCAGGAGAGGAAGGGAGCAAACCGTGCCCATGGAAGGCTTCCCAGGCTCAGGGCTGGGCCCTGGGCATTCCACGGGAGAGCCCCAGGACATACAAATTAAAGGCCAGCTGGGCTTAGATCACCGAGGAGGGTGGGCTTAATTGTGCAGTGGCGCCTTGCAGAGGGGCCCCCTGTGGTGAGTGGCTGGCCTGCTGGGGGCCTTCGGGGAACAGAACCAGCTCGTCTGGCTGCCCTGGGCTAGAGGAGTGGAAGGAGTGGAAGAGAGATGAGGGAACAACCAGCCCTGCCTCTTCAAATGGGCTCCAGAGATATTTATTTATTTACTTCTCTACAGAGGGAGGGGGAAATAGAGGGGAAGAGACACTGATGTGAGGGAGAAACATTGATCAGTTGCCTCTTGCACATGCCCCGGCTGGGGACCAGCCTGCAAGCTGGGCATGTGCCCTGACTGGGAATCAAACCAACAACCTTTGAGTTTTCGAGATGATGCCCAACCCCCTGAGCCACACTGGTCAGGGCTCAAATGGGTTTTATAGGTCCTGTTACTGAGCACCCATCCCAGCATGGCTACCAAGTCACTTGGACAGCCGGCAATAAATTTATCCTCCGAGAGCCTTGGTTTCTTCGACTGTATCAAGTAAGCCTTGGCCTGTATCAGTGGTGCTCGAAATGTGCTCCCTGAGCCAGCAACATCAGCAACAGCTGGGAATTGCTGTTGCTGATCTGGACCAACCAGACCAGATACTCTGGGGGTGGGACCTGGGAATCTGTTTAAAGAATCCTCCCAGGACTTCTGAGGCAGCTAAGTCTGAGAAGCTCTGCCTTGATAATCAATTAGGTCTCTGCTGATCGGACAGAGTCTGTGACACTGTGGCCAGTGTCCATCAGCTGTCACTCAGATCTTACCGTTCCGTCATTCCACATGTGAGGAGAAAGAGAAGAGGGACTTCTAAAGGATCAGTTCTGTTAAAAGGGAATGGAAGGCAGGAAGAGAGAGGGGTGGGAGAAAAGAAGGGAGGAGAGGGGAAGGAAGGAGAGAAAAGGGAGGGAAGTTAAAGGAGGGGGGAAGCTAAGGGAGTTAAGGGAGGAAAGAAGGCGAGAGCGGCACAGGTGTAACCAATTTACTTAAGGGAGAGGGACAGGAGGGACCTTATTCTAGTCCTGTCCCTTGAAGCACCACTCAGGCCAGGTGGCAGCAAATGGCCCAGCAACCCCTCCTTCTGCCTGGTCCCCTGGATACATGGGGACCTCCCTTCCAGATCTGCTCAGGCCAGTAGCCCTCGTGCTGGGCACCTGCTGTGGCTGCTTTGTCCTGAGAACCCCGCCCCCACCCTGGTGGGGGCCATTTCTGATTTAGAGAGAGAGAGAGAGAGGGAGGAGGGGGGGAAATGTTAAATCCACTCTCTCAAGCTTTGCGAGGTTATGATTACTTGAGCCTATCAAGAATAACCTTCCCACTTTATCAAGCACTGTGACAAACCCGCCACAATCAGACAGTAGCCATGGCAACCAGGACAAGCTTTGGCGTCTCACAAAGCCCTGAATGGCAGAATATAGTCCTTTTATTGGTGACTGTGCCCCAGCCAGGTTTTCTCTGCTGGCACCCAGAGCGACAAGACAGTGGCCACCCTCCACCGCCGCCTGACCTGCTGCTCAGACAGGCCTCGTCAGGGGCGGCTTCTTTTTTGCTCTATTTTATTGCATTTTGTCACTATCTTAAAAAGAAAGACAGCAGGATTTCTCCCAATTTTTCTCCTCTGGGTAGGGGATATCAGCCAGAGGGTGCAGAATCATAAAGACTGAAAGGAAAAGGGAAAACACACAAAACCCACGTTGCTCATGAGAGCTGAGGGTTCAGTCGCAAGTGTAGTATCTGGCTGTCGCATGGAGAGTTGAAAACAAAAATACACATGGCAGGGGGTGAGGTGTTACACTCCGCCAGACCCTCCCACTCCTCCCACTATCAGGGCTGGTCTTGATGTAATTAACGTTCCGTGTGGTTTTCCACAGCGTCTATCAAAGCAGACTCGCATGCGATCAACACAGTAAGGTGGCGTTTCTAAAATAGGACATGAGCCCCATGCAGTCGGCGGAGGACGCTTTCAAGTCCATTAGCTGAGGAAGATGATAGGAAACCTATATGGAGGGAAGGTTCCCTTTGATCTGCTTTTCTGTGACACTCCAGCGAGGACAGAGGAGCACAAACAGCACTCCAAAGCCAGCCTGCTTATCGAATGAAAAGACACTGCTTTCCGGGAGTAGGAGCAAAAATTTTAATTAACTCTCCACTCTCCTGTGTGGATACATAATCTCCCACCACACCTGGAGTGTTAAAAAAAAAATAAAAAAGGAGCGTGTCCTGTGGTTCTCCAACTTGTATAAAAGGAATTCATTTGTGTTTATGGCTCTTTTTTCCCCTTTGTTCTCTATCATTTCTCTGGTGTTTGCAAATGAACAACAACAAAAAAGGCATCCAGTCCAAGCTTCCCTGACGGTCCAAAAACTGTGACAATGGAGTGTGGTTTAGGAAGAAATGAATTTGTCTTTTGGTTATTTTTTGAAAGATGCTCCACACACGGAAATAATGAGGAGTTAACCCATTGGTCCAATGAGAAAGTTTGCATCCTGAATGTCAGTTTGCTCTTCCCTCTTCTCCCATTTCAACTTGTGGTTGCCATCTGGGAGAGAAGCAGCGTTTACAAGAGAAGACTCGAGTCCTTATTTGTGACTGTACATGAGAGGAGGAATTCACTTTCTCGTATCTGACGTGTGTGGGACCAGCTCTGGGACGGTCTCTCTACCTTGAAACGGCGGCTGGGGACTGTTCGCCTCTGTCCCTCACAGCCACCAGGCTGGGCCCCAGGCTCTTACTGGGAGGACACCTGAGGGAATAGCGCTGCAAAAAACACCTGTGCGTCTTTGGTAAATTGCTACCAAAACACTAATGCTCAACACTATTGGCAGGGTACATTTATACAACCGTTTCTTTACTTATCAATTTTAGATATCTTTTGATTTCCTACCATGGGAAATAAAGACTTATCGTTCCCAACACATTTCTTACTTCCTCTTTCTTCATGCCCCAAATGATTAGGAGGTACTTTTAATAAAATCAAAAGTAGGTGTTTATGGTGTTAGGACTTTGCAAATATTGCTCAACTTAAACTGGTTAAGTAATGCACTGTGACCATAACTTCCTTTTTATATAACCTTTTCTTTTTCTTGGAATTGTGACCTCAGGTTTTTTTTTTATTTGCCTAGTTGTACAAGAACCTACCACTAATTTATCCCACATGTTACAACACCTCTATTTTATGCCTATCTATAACTCTCACAGGCCTAAATATATTGGTTCTATTTTTTCCCCACACTGGAAATATCATTTCTGGAGCTTCCTGGAGCCTTGCTCCAAGCTGGTCTGGATGCTTTCTATGACTGAGTTCTCCCTCCATTACTGTCTATGGCTGGTGGGTTTTTTTTTTCTTTCTTTCTTTCTTGGTTCCCTCCTCTTTTTTGCTGGAGCACATCCTGCAGAGGCTCCTTAGGAATGGTGTCCTGGAGGTCATTTGAAGTCTTGCATTCCTAAAACAGTCTTTGTCTTCACCCTTAACTAACAGTTTGGGTACAGACATCTGGGCTGAAATCTATTTTTCCATTAAAATTTTGAAAGTATTGTTCCACTAGCTTCTAGATGGGCAGAATTACTCTTGCAATATTTAATTATTAATACTTGGAATACAACCTGGTGTGTTGCTTTTAGGGTATTTTTCCCCATGAAATTCCAGAATTTCATAATGTGGCTTGGTGTGGGTCTTTTTTACTCGAAGGGCCATACACTTGATAGTTTTGCAATGTGAGGATTCTTGCCCTTCAGTTCTGAAAAGTGTTTTTTCCCCATTGATTATATATATATCTTCCATTTTCTGTCTTCTTTCTTTCTTGATCTCCTATTAGTCAAAATGTAGAGTTGATATTTTATTCCCTTCCCACATATTTTCTTACTCTGTCTTTTTATTTTACCTTCTGGAAGATACACTTCATTTTACAGCCTTTTTAATTATGTCTTTAAATTCCCTGCTGCCCCCAAAGACCCAAAAGCTCTTCCTTGGCTTTTGACTGTTTTTTTTTTTTTAGTAGCACCTTGTTTTTGTTTCATGGCAACATATATTTTATCCCTTTATTTTAAGCGGGTTTTTCTGATCCCTGCAGGATCACTATCATTACCATGTTGCATTCAGCAGAGGTGGGGGCGAGGGATCTGACCACACTATATCAGGGCTTTACACCAAGGCCTTGTTTGCAGCTCCTCAGCTCACTTCCCACCACCCCACGGTGATTTACGCTTTGAAGACCAGAGCTTATTCTCAGGTTTTTCGAGACAGAATGGCTGTAGCTTCCTCCACTTCTCGAAATCAATTAGCATTCCTCCACGCACTTTCCATCTTCCAAACATTTGTTAAAATGTCTCATCTTCTACCTCGTCTCCTTTCGATCTTTTCATTCGTGTGGCTATCTAATCTCTGCCATCTACCTAACAACAGTCAATTTTCATATGTTCTAGGATGTTGCCACAAACCCTGAATTGCCCAATACTGAACCACTGCTTCCAGGGGGAAATACAGGGCCAGGCCTCTGCGAGCCTCTGAACACAACATCTTCATCACCTGATCAGTGCAGACACTTGTTTTGTGTGTGTTTCTGTTCAAAGGCACCGTGTTTAATACCCATTGTTGGTTCATTAACTCTGAACTCCCGGCCGACAGCACTGCTCACCCAGGGCTGACCACAGCTTACCTAACACAAATATGTGCCCTCTCAGGCACATACCTGGACCACTAGCGAGCACTTCAGCCCTATGCCTGCGGACACTTCAAGCAGCAAAATCACCAAAACAGAAGCACAAAAATGTGAAGTGCATGGCAGTAAGAGATCACCAAAGGGGCACTTGTTTATAATATGAGCTGAAACAAAGCAAGCAGCCTGACCCCTTAGCTGGGGATGGGCACAGTGGCGACTCCATGTTCTGCCCCTCCTCACACAGCTGCAGGTGCCTGTGAGGGCATGGGGGGCATTGCTCTGGAGATTACAAATAAATCTGAGAGAGTGGGATTTGCAAACATGGAATCCATGAGTAACGACAATGGACTCTACCATCGCTCTGCCTATCTACCATTCCTATAGTTAGTATCACTGCACTGGGGGTTTTCAAAAGAGAGAAGAAATATATGCCTGTGTCCCATCACCCATACAACTTTATTATCTTAATTTTTAAAGGGCCTACTGGAAGCCCTTTCTAACTTAGAATCCAGAAGCCATAAAGTAAAAAATAAGAAATGCGGTGATACTAAAAACCCTTCCACAAGACAACAAACTATGCAAAGTCAAAAGACAACATGACAAAATGGGGAAAAAGTTTGCAGCTCACGTTATAAACAGCAAAGTATCCCTAAAATGGATAAGGAGAAATATCCAGTAATCCACATGTGGAAATGGACAAGTGCAGGAAGAGATTCATAGAAAAGGAAAGTCAAATGGCCATTAAGCATGTGTCAGGGGGGAAAAGCCAAATCTCACCACAAGAGAAAGGCAACTTCAAACCCCTCACACTGGTGGAACTCCCAAGGTCAGACAAGCACTCGGTGGACGGAAAGCAGGGAAACCAGTGCCCTGCAAACTGACACAGCCACACGGGGAACAGGCGGACAGGATCCCTGAAAGCTGCACCTAATAAAGTCCCCTCCCTTCTCTGTGGTTTCACTTCCTGCAGTTTCAGTTACCAATGCTCAACCTAGGTCTGAAACTATTAAATCGAAAAGTCCAGAAATAAACAATTCACACGTTTTATGCTATGCTCTGCGTCGAAGAGTGTGAGGAAAACTTGCGCTGTCCCACTCCGTCCCTCCCGGACATCAGCTGTCCCCTCTGCCCATCCCATCCTTGCTGTGGGCGCTGCCTACCTGTTATCATGTAGTAGCCACTGAGTCACCAAAGACCCCACACTCACATACCTTTTATTGCAATATATTGTTACAATTGTTCTGTTTTCGTTATTCATTATTGTTAGTCTCTTACTGTACCTCATGTATAAATTATACTTTATTACAAGTATGTGTGCATGGGAAAACACATAGCATATACAGGGCTTGGCTCTATCTGCAGTCCCAGGATCTACCTGGGGATTTGGAATGTATCCCCCACAGATAAGGGACGGCAACTAGACATTTACCCTTTGACCAAACAATCTCACTTCTGGGACTCGATCCTCTGTATATATATATATATATATATATATATATATATATATATATAAAAGGCAAATGTACAAAGCTAGTCACTGGGAAACTGTTGCAACAGCAAACCAGTGAAGAGCACCCAGCTGTCCATCAATGCTGAACTTGTTAGATAAATTATGTTTTACCCACACAATGGCCTGGGGGCCTGAATAACGGCGGATTGTACATGAAGGCGGGCGGGACGGGAGGGCAGTGGGAGGGGATGAGCCCCACTGCACACGTGTCAAGTCTGAGGGACTCCGGGAAGGCTCAGGAGCCCGGCTGGGTGGTGGAATTGAATGATGCCCCTCACTCCCCAAAATATGTCTATGTCCTAACCTCTGGAGCTTGGGAACGCTACCTTCCATGGTAAAAGGGATTTGGCAGATGGGATTACGTTAAGGACCTAGAGATGGGAGATTATCCAGGTGGGCAAAATGTACTGAGGAGGGTAGTCGGAAGAGAGCGGCAGGAAGAGGGTCTGAGGCAGCAGGGGTGAGGGTGGGAGCAGAGGTCAGAGGGGCTGGCTTTGAGCTGGACGGCCTCTACAAACTGAAAAGTCAGGAACCGCCTCCCCTAAAGCCTCCAAAAAGAACGCAGCTCTGCCAACACTCTTAATCTTTTCTTACAACCCATTTTGGATTTCTGGCCTCCAGAACTGTAAGAGAATAAATCTGTGTTGTTTTAAGCCACTGAGTCTGTAATTTGTTACAGCAGCAGTAGAAAACTAATGCACAGCCTAAAGCCAGGAGCAGATTAGGAAGATAAAGACCCGGAGGCGAGAGGTGGCTGAGGAGTGAGCAGAAGCTGAATAAAAACGCTCACCGAATGGGGGGGGGGGGGCGGGAATCAGCTCTGGAGCAGCCCTGGCTGCGAAACGGGTTTAAGAAGGTCCATGTCATCAAATATCCCAAGAGGGCAAGACACAGGACGCCTGAAAAACCATCTCTGGAGGGGACAGTGCGGTCTCGGGAAACCACAGCCAGGACACTTCTGAGCGGTGGCCGGTCGTGAGGATCAGACAGGGTGTGTACACACGGTCTCAGGAAATCTGGGGTTTGTCTCGACTGTGCCCAGGTTCCGCAGAGACCCTGCCACAATGGCACAGCGGGGAGACAACGGTCACGCCCTCCAGTGATGCAAACAAGGGATCCAAAGGTGGGGTGGGAGGAGAAGGCCAAGCTGGAAAGAAGGAACACTCCATGTCTATCTATCAGGCAGAAAGTGGCTGCTGGGACCCCAGCGCAGGCCTGCAGAACACTCAGCAAGTCCTTCGGTATCGCAGAGGGTGTCCAGCCTTTTGGTGTCTCTGGGCCATGTATTAAATACATTGTGACATGTAATCAGAAAAAAAATCTCATCATGTTTTAAGTAAATTTACGATTTTGTGTTGGGCCACAGGCATCCTGGGCTGCACGACACCCCTGCAAGGCAGCACCTACTCGGTGCCACTATTCATTGACGGATCTCCACAGTTAAACACCCTAGCTCTGTGCTGGGCACGTGGGAAACAAGGATGAGTGAGCCCCTTCTCCAGCCTCAGGAGAGAGTAAGCATACAGCTCTCCCACCAGCTGGGAGGCACCGTGAAGTGTGGTGGAAGGAAGGAGAGAGGAAGGAATGACTTGCTTGTCCCTTCTCTCTGGGGACAGGGCAAATCTCTCAGAGGCCAAGGCGGCCTGGGGGCCCTGCCTCCCTGGCCCTCCCCCTCCCCCAGGCCTCCCTCCCTCCCCAAGGACCACTGCCTCCACCATCCCACGGGAGGGGCAAGGATGCCTGGCTGGCTGGAGATGTTGTTTTCCCCTTTGTTTTACACACAATGCCCCAGAAAAACATTTTGCTGATATGTAATTAGGCCAACATAATAGAGTGTAAAGAAAGCAGTCGGTCTCATTTTAGACAACTTTGGCTTTCACGATGTTCAAAGAGAATACGTTAAAAATAAAAGCTTAGTTCTCAGATGTGGAAAAGGGGGCAGATGAAAATACATGCAGCGCAGGGAAGGCTTCTGTTCCAGCACTCTTTGCCCACCCCTGCGGTTAATTCACATCGCTGCCTGATTGTCTCCTCCGCGCGCGAGGGGCAACAAACTCGGCAGCCCTTTGAGAGCCCAACAAAAGCGTTATTATTTGAGATATGCTGTCTGCAAAAATGGCCTCGGCGATTACCTCCCCGTGTCTGGGCCTCTTCACAACATGACGTGGCAGCTACGCCGCTGAACAGGGAGAGTCCAGGCTGGTCCTGTGACCTGCTCTGACCGGCAGAATATAATAGACATGACCTTGTGGGAGTTGAGTTCTGAACCTAGGTCTCCAGGGACCTTGCAGCTTCTACTGGCCCGTGCTATGACAGGACCATCCCAGGCTGGCCTGTTGGATGACTAGAGACAAGTGGCCCCAAGGAGCAGACGTGAGAGACGTCACCTTGCACCAGGTAGCCGCCAGTCAGCCCGTCAATGACTATAGAAGCCTGAGTGAGCCCTGCGGAGGTCAGTCAAGCCTGGGCCGGGTCAGCAGCATCACCCGGCTGACCTGTCGCTAGTAACAATAAAGGCTGTTATTTTACTTCACTCAGCTTTGGAGGTGCTTTAGCCCATAGAAGGAGCTAACCGATATATTGCTATTCTAGGAAGAGCCGAATGCCTAGGCAAATCCCTAGGAGGAAAATCACAGTGAAAGTCACCTTGGTCCGATCTGAGTGAAATAAAACGTAATGGCTACTGCTGAATGGAATTCAGTGTTGCTAATCTTTCTCTGCACGCCGAGCTGGCACACCTAGCCCTCATTTCCTCCATGCCAGCCACTCTGTGACCTCGAATTACATCTGGAGCCCTAAAGTCTAATTTATGATAACCTGCAGCAAGGCCCGGCACTGCCACCAGCCTACCCTGGGAGGGACAGATAAAACCCTGCACTGGGGAAGAACATCCTAGCTCAAGAGGCTGCCCTGGCTTCTCCTACAGTACCACGGACACCAAGCTGGCAGGAAAACCGAACCTGCATATGCAAGATAACACTCTCCTGGAGTCTCAAAAAGTGGGGGTGGGTAATTGGTCCTGGTACGAGCAGTGTCTCTAAAGTCACATACCCGAGAGGCAGAAAGGGGAAAGGAGTTGGTGGGGCCGTGGGACAGAAGATAGCATGCCAAACATGAGACCCGGCTGCGGACATGTGCCTGCCTGGGCACAGTGAGGCCCACCGGAGAGGTGTGTTACAGCACAGGGCTCAGATTCCGCTGGAGGTAATGAGGCAGGGCGTGTGGGGGTTCAGTGAGTGGTGGCTGGGACAGATGCTTCTGCAGTTCTGAGCGCAAACAGTTAAGCAACTCAAAGCTGTTACATCCTGTGGGCTGCTCAGCAGGGACCTCATAGAGAGACAGCGCAAGGCTTGCATCCTCCAGAAGATGACATTTTACACACACGCTGAATGCGTCAGGGGTGAGCGTGTCCTCGCCGGCAGACTTGGAAACAGCTTTGTTTGATAACAATTAAACACGAAACATTTTCTCCATCCAGGGACTTGCCAAGTGCCTCCCACTTGTTTTGATGAGTGAAGAAATTAGGTTTCAGGAGTAAATGGGATTTGCCACCATATTACTTTCTCCTCAGGTAATTGGAGGTGGATGAAGGATCATATTTTTAACCTTCCTTTCTTCTTCCTGTTTTTTTTTTTTTTACCTTATCTCCTACCTAGAAATGAGAGGATTTAAAAGAGCTTTCCCACAGTGTATAATTAAAAGATATTCACTTTGGAGTAGGGGACTGGAAGTTTGTCAGCAAAAGCTCTAGACATTAAAACTACATCCGAGTTAATCACCTTCATCTACAGCAGATTCCCATCACCTTATAAAATGCTAACCCAGAAGATGTCTCTGAATAGAGGTTGGCTCGAAATCTTAACAGAGGAGAAACAGAAGTTAAAGGGTTATTCCACTGTCACCATGCAAGCTAGCAACAGACAGAGCCACCCAAAGCACCGTGTGCTGGGCTGTCCTGGCCTCGGGTTCGTTCGGAAAAGCAAGTGGGTAAGAGCTGCGACTCTGTGGGATGCTCAGCACAACTGGTTTTCTCTCCCGGACATTCTCCACCTGGTAAATTCAAGGTGCCACAGTCCTGTACTGGCATTCGGTCAATAACGCCTTCAGTCAATATCCTCCTCGTTGTGACCCAATTGTCCGCATCTTGTTGCTATGGTTACCACGATTCTAACTCAACCTTCCTCCTGCTCCCCTCTCCCTCAAGCCAAATTACGTTGCACTAATCCCACAGCATGTTCTCTGAGGAGCCTGTTCCTGATCGGTATGTTTCTAATAGGGCTTCTGAGATGCTGGGAACTGCCAAAGGGAATATGCAACCTTCAGGACATGTCAAAGCCCTGTGCTCAGTGCCCTGCCTCACCACGAGTCCCTCCATTCTCGCTGGCTCCCTAGTCCACGACAGTCTAGAGATAAATCCACCAGAGTGTGCAACAGATGCACCCCGGGGGTGTCCATCAGCATCTGGACTGGGACCCACCAAAGGAGGAGCTGATGAAGAGAAAGCCAGAGTCAAGAAAACTGAAAGGGTCTCAGAGAGATCAGCCAGCTCTATCTGGGGTCCTCTAGAAAACTGCCCTCTGTTCCTACCCTATCGCTTCATCATATCAATCCTATTTGGGACTGATTCGTTTACCTATTTATTGCTCTCTCCTTCACTGGAATGCAAGTTCTACAAAGGCAAGGAGTTAATTTTGCCAACGAGTCCCCAGCTTCTAGGGAAGTGTCTGGCACAAAATAAGTGCTCAGTAAATAGTTGTTGAGTGAATAAATGCATACATCCAATCTTGCATTTTGGGGGTAGGTTCTGCCAGCACCATCTTTTATTCCCAGTCTTATCAAAATTACTGCAAATCACATCCAACGTTGATGAGACGTAAGTTTACCAATAAAAATTTGAGTTGATCTATCAGGATACTTTGATAACATTCTTGGGGGCATTCTGTATGTGGAAGTTGAAAATATATTCATGCATGAAAATTAAATGCAGAGAGACATACGTGCTGGTCATCAGCTACTAAAGCTATTTTATGTTTTAGCAAAGGTTACCTGGTAAGTCATTAAACTGGCTGTACCCAAATCCGTCCACTCTCTGCATCTGGGCCTTTGCAGTGTGTTGCAGATCATCCTATCAAAGGGCAGTGTCTACTTCTCCACCTCTTGACTCTGAGCTTGATTTTGTGACTTTCTTTGGTCAATGGGTTATGAAAAATATGACGCAAATCGAGGCATGAAATAAACTAGCACATTGGGGCCCTTGGGAACCCTGTGACTGCCATCCCGTGAAGAAGGCCGGGCTAGCCCACTGAGTGTCAAGATGTGCAAGGCCCTGTCATCCCAGCCGGCAGCCAGCCATGTGAGTGCCGTCACCCTGGATCGCCCAGCCATCAGCTGATGCAGGAGAGAGCCTAGGAGAAATCAGCTAAGCAGCTTTAGGGCAGAAAAACTGCTCAGCTAAAGAAATATAAAGACTGGGATGGTTTGTTATGTAGTAAAAACTGGTATGGGATGGAAGACAAAACATCCAGCTACCATGCAACAGGAGTAAGTCTACCTGCTTCTTCCCAAGTGACCTTGTCTTCAAGGTGGGAAGGTGACTGCGGAGTCTGGTGGTCCAAGTAAGTTTTAAATAGGGCGAAGTCATTGTGATGAACCCCACTCCTCACCTTCCTGCCCAGTGGTCCCTTTCTGACCAGCATCAAGGACTTTCAAGGAGAAATCCAAAGTAAAATTTGTTTCCATGGGATAAAAGTTAGCCAGCTTGAAAATGTGTGAACCTTTACATCAAAAAGTGATAGGAAGTACAATGACCAACCTAAAGACTATTTATGGTTTATAAAAGCAAGAAAATAGAAACCATCTAAAGTCCATCAATAGAAAAAAATAAAATTCATCGTAGAAAACTAATGAAATAAAATATAATTGTTCATATATGGAAATACTCTGCAGCCACTGAAAGGGCTCAAACAGAAACAGTATGAGTAGTATGATCCCATTTTGTGAAACAATATGCAGAAGTAGACAGGACACACCCAAGAAGAATGTACATGAAGATGTTATGTTGTTACATAACTGTTTTCTTAGTGGGGAGAGTAGGATGAGTTTTGCTTCCTTTTCCTCATTTATGTTTTCTAAACTACCTTTACGGGTATCACTTTTTACAGGTATCTTCATTGAGATATAACTGAAGCACCTAAAATTTCCTCCATTTAAAGTATACAATTCAATGGTTGTTAATATATTCACACAGTTGTACAACCATCACCACGGCCTAAATTCAGGATGTTTTCATCATCACCCCAAATTCTTCACGTCCATTAGCAATCATACTTCTCCTTCCCCCGCCACCTCTGGGCAATCGGCAACCTACCTTCTATTTCTACAATTTGCCTAATGTGGACATTTCATATAAATGGAATCATTTAATATGCAGTCTTTTGTGACTGGTTTCTTTTGTTTTAGCATGTTTTCAAGGTTCCTTTATGTTGTAGCAAGTATCAGGAGTTTGTTCCTTTTTGCTGCCAAATAATGTTCCCTTGTATGGGTAGACCACCTCTGTCTGTTTATTGACCACTTGGTGGACATCTAGATTGTCTCTACCTTCTGGTTGTCATGAAGAACGCTGCTATGAAGACTCACGTGCAGGTTTTCATGCAGACATACGATTATACTTCTGGATGTACAGCTGACCCTTGAACAGCAGTGGGCTTTAGGAGAGCCAACCCTTTGAACAGTTGAAATCCAGTATAATTTTTAACTCCCCTAAAACTTAACATTACTGATAACATACATACATAAAATATATTTTGTATGTTGTATGTATTATATACTGTAGCCTTATAAAATAAGCTAGAGAAAGGAAAATGCTATTAAGAAATCATAAGGAAGAGAGAATACACTTACAGTATTTATAGAAACAATCTGTGTGTAAGTGGACCTGTGTAGTTCAAACCCATGTTGCATGCCCGGGAGTGGAACGGCTGGGTCACATTGTAACTATGTTTAACACTTTGAGGAACTGTCCACGCATCACTTTTATAAAAAGAACAGACCTTTTGGCCTCATTAGATTAGCTCTTCAGCAGTCTGAGGTCTAACTTGCCAACTGACAAAAGTAAAGAGACAGCCGTTTCCACCTCAGCTAAACAGGATGTTTAAGAATTCTGCCTCAAGGAGGTCAAGGAGGCCCCTGACTGAAAAGCAATGGTCACCCGTGCACCCCAGACTGTTAAAGCTGGAAGGGACCCCGGCGGCCTTCCAGTCCAGTGGTTCTCGGGTTGGCTGAAACTTTTATAGGCAGATCCCTAAGTTCTACTCCCAGACGTAGCTACTGACACGGAATCTCTAGGGAATGTGTATTTCTAACACATCCCCAGGTGATTCTGAGCCTCAGTGAGGTCTGAGGACCACTGCCCAAAGCAGGAAGACCACCCACATCACTCCTGGGACAGTGGCTGACCATCTGAACCACACTCGTGCCGGGGAGTGGCCAGCCACAAGCTCCAGCACTTCCACTGCTGATTGGCTCCAAAGGAGCTCTCCAAACGGACCAAGGTTTTCCTCCACAATCAAGGAGAACACGAGTCTACCTCCTTTATGAGAAGTCAGCCCTTTAAAGACATGGAACCAGCTTCATGATTGCCCTTGTTTTTCCCTCCTGCAAAACAAACATGCCCTATTGTCTTCAACCACTTCCAGGCATATGTACCCTCTGTCGCTGCCCCTCCAAGCCCGTCTGTCTCTCATCAAACAGGGCGGTTGTGGCAGGCCATCAGATTCCGAGTCAGCTGGCACCGGACTGAAGAACAGAGGGTAAGTGCCTCCTGTGTGCATGTTTAACTTGGCCAGTCATCTCTTATGAGTGGGAGTAACCTGATGTCGCTCCATATTCTCAACCAATGTCCGTAGAAAACTTGTAACACAGAAGAAACTAATTGGGATCAAGGCAACATGAACACTAGGAATAGCGAGTCCTCGCCTCAAGGGGTTTGTACAGCAATTTTAAAAATTAAATGACTCTCAAGTAAGGTGGGACATGTTAAGGGCCAAGAGGAAGGGAGAACAAATTTGGCTTACGGTATCAAAGAGGATCCCACAAAGAGCGGGGCCAGGAGAGGCAGCAATCAATCTGCACGGAGAAGACTGGAGGCGGGGAAGGGGCTCAGCAGAGGCAGACGAGAACCGAAATGGAGGCACAAGTAGCACAGGGCGGCACCCCGAAACCCTGCTTTGTCATAGCCTGGGGCGTGAGAAGCGTTTGCAGGGGAGTGGCAGGCACACTGTTAACCGTATTAAATTCTTTTCCATTAGAACTGCTGTCGAGTCAGGCATTCTCCATTCTGCATGTATTGATTTTTTGGAACTTAAATGCAATTGATTTTTTGATAGTTAAATGTATCCCTATTACGTTTTATTGGGCTGGTTTTGATTCAACATTGATAAACTAATAGCAAATGAAACTGGAAAGGGTTTAAGAAGTCAAGGAAATCTAGTCAAACAAGGAGCTGGATTAGGGAAGAAATTTTCAAGGTCTCCTTTCCTTTTTTTTTTAAGTAGTGGGGCGCTTTGCACAAACCTCAGCTCTATCTAATGTAGACACCCACCATCCACATCCACAGTGGGCAAGTGAAGCTCATCTGAGCTCTGCCTCCGCCTCCTCCTCTTTCTTCCCTGAAACGGGTCCCTGGTGTCAAAAAGGTGGGGACTGCTGCTTTAAAATACCTCTGGGAGCAGCCCCTGACATGCTAGTCCCATTCGGTGCAAAACCATCGGCTGCTGAAGCCAGAGTCAGCAGCCCAGGACCCCCTTCCTAGCTGACACCCTCTCCAGCACCAGCCAGTCACAATCCTTGACAGTGACACGGGTCTGTGACTCAGCCCTGGCCAACAGGACCCAAGGAAAACACAATGATTTATCTCAGTTTGCAACATTATCCTCACATGAAATTTTCTTTAAAGACATTCTATTGTAGGACAGGTTTCCCAGAAGCAGACCCCCAGAGGGAGGTTTAGGTGCAGGTAACGTATGAAGGCAGTGCCCCGGGTGAACAGCTGGGGAGGACACCCGACAAAAGGCAGAAGCAGCCCAGCAAGGACTCAGGTTTAGGCAACATCCCCCGAACAGGCACTCATCCTCACCGCTTGGGAAGCTCTGGAGGGTAGGTTGTGCTCAGAGGTGTCCCCACCTGAGGCAGGGGAGCTGGGCTTCATGCCCCCATGCCTCCTGTGTCAGGGACAAGGCCTACCCTGGGGGCTGCAAATGCCCGGGCACCTCTGCCGCTCCTTGCCTGAGCACAGATCAGGCTCCTGTAGCCCAGGGGCGGGTGTCAGCAGAGACGCTCAGGTGCTGACCACTGGAAGGGAAAGCACATTGGTAAAAAGGGGCCCAAGAGATCTGTTAAAACAGTGGCATTATCCATTACGCGTTCTAATTGTGAAAACAATTAAAAGACGAGCCCTGGCTGGCGTAGCTCAGTGGATTGAGCGCGGGCTGCAAACCGAAGTGTCGCAGGTTGGATTCCCAGTCAGGGCACATGCCTGGGTTGCAGGCCACAGCCCCCAACAACTGCACATTGATGTTTCTCTCTCTCTCTCTCTTTCTCCCTCCCTTCCCTCTCTAAAAATAAATAAATAAAATCTTAAAAAAAAAAGATGTGCTTTCTCTTCTGGTCTGCCTCTGCTCCTGCCACTTCCTACCCACAGGAAGTCTCCTCCCAATCCCCCCACTTCCCGCTGCTGGAGGAGGCCTTAGTCAGCTCCCGTTTTCCCCCAGGGCCCTTCTGGTAGGTCGGGCACCCCCCAGCACCGAACACCTTGCTACTCATTCCACAGGAAGTCTTCCTCCCACCGGGATGCTCCTTGAGGGCAGGGGCCGCAGCAAACACCCCTTGGTGTTCTTGTCCCAGAACAGGAAAGAACAGGTCGCTTTTGCTGACCCTCTGGGGTTTCCCAGTTCCGAGGGTTCTCTGTTTTGTGCCCACTGATCCCTTCCACCTTCATTTACTTTTACTCCTACATTATCTTCCACAGCCGCCCTCCTCGGGGAAACTGGGGGGCTGGTCCTGGCCCATCATCTCTGTCCTGCCACCCCCGAAATCCACACGACACTTCAGGACCCGCAAGCCTAAACAAAAAAGCAGAGGGAAAAATTCTGTCTGTAAAAGGTGAAAGAGAGACAGCCATCCATCCAGGGTTCCTCCGGCCCAGCAGAGGATCCAAGACGCAGACCAGAAATCAGGACCCAATGACCTGACAGTGAATTTTGAGGTCACTGTTTTTAAATACAAACTCCATCATTCTGGAAAAGAGGAACAACTATAGGGGGAACGCAGACTTTCCAAACTTTGAAATTGTTTTGTGGCCAATTTCTCAACAGTTCTTAACAATCTTCCACCAAGTTCTTAACAGCCAAAGGGCACTGGAGATACTTTCTAGGACAAGAAGAAAAAGAATCTCAAAAAAAGGAAAATTCCATCCAAAGAGAACATTTGTATTAATTTTTTGATTAAACTTGTTACATAAAAACAACAGGGTAACAACTAAAAAAAAAACAAAACAAACTTCAGGGCAAAGTTCAATATGGGCCCTGGCAAGAAAGGCTGGCCAGCAAGCGGGCTCCAGGAGAAGTGGGACTCCAGGGAAAAGTAGGAGGCAGCCAAGGGAACGGGTGAGTCTGCAGAGATTAACCAGGTCAGAAGAGTGGCAGGTACCTGACCCACCAGGGACGGCGGCACGGGGGAGGCAAACCCAAAACAGGGGGAGGTAGGGCAAGCCTAGAAGGAGCTTCAGGGTACGCACACACCCACACCTCTTAAAATTATGTTCAAAGCAAGAAATTGTATGAAAAATATATTGAAGATAACAGAAAGCAGAATTACTCAAGTCCTACTTTACTTTCTTTTTCCAGGAAAAAGTAAGTATGGACGTGGACCTAGGCAGTTCAAACCCATTGCTGTCCATCGGTCAGGGGTATTTTTGATCTGTGGCTGGGAATCCGTGTATGTGGAGGGTGGACCTAAGTTATACTCAGACTTTCAACTGTGTGGATGGTCGGCACCCCCAACTCCTGCATTATTCAAAGGTCATTGTATGCCTAAAGCCCGAGAGATGAAAAACTATGGTGAGACATGACTAGTTATCTTAGAAAACTTAATTATTAATTACCTAAGTAAAATGACTCTTTTCTAAATAAAAATGAAAATAATTCCGATAAAGCTACCTCTCACTCTTCCACTCCAAGTCCCACGTAACCACCATTATCAGATCTATGGATTCTCTTCCAGGCTGTTTTCCTGCATTTACATATATCCACAGAAAACACATCGTACTGTTTAGCAACGTTCCTTCCCACCATTACTGGTATCAGACTGTGTATACCTGCATCAGTCAGGGTTCTTCTGAGAAACAGAACCAGTAAGATGGACAGAGATAGAAACGGAGATACAGATACAGATATACCCACGCCTATATGCCTATTATATACACAGTGTGTGACTGAACACCTGAGTACCGCAGCCTAGCCAGACTGACACAGAAACTTAAGCACTACGGTTTCTTTATGCAACCTGTTTTTTTCACTGAACAACATTTCCCGGAGTTCCTTGGTCAGAATATACAGAATGGATGCATCCCTAATAATAAGAATGTGCCATCCCTCATGTAATCATTCCCCTACTGACGGGCATACACATTGTCTCCTTTCTTTCTGTTACTAAAATGCTGTCCTAGTATGCGCCTTCCCGTGAACAGAGTGTTTCTCTATAAGAGATGGACATGAGGTATGGGCTTGCTGAGTCGTGGGTAGAATGAGCATTTATCATTTTTAATAGGGGTTGGCCACCTGCTCTGCAAAGCAAACCTACAATTTTAAACCCATCAAGCCTAAATGAATGACACGTAGAGGAAAGGGTGCTCAGTCACACCATTCAGCACACCAGTACATCACCATCAAAGCTGAGGGGGGACACAAGGACTCTGATCAGCATGGAAGCCCTGAGAGAGCTGCTAGAAGGCCCTGAGGCCTGACAGGCTGCAGACCTCCTCTGCGCTCTGATTCGCTCTGGGCGGGTGAAGGGGTGGAGTTACATCCTGGGAGCGGCTGGGTCTTCAGCCCGGGACTTTCCACAGCGGTGATCAATCACAGGAGAGTCTGTATCGCAGGAAGAAGGCAGAGAACTGCTGTGTTTGGCACTAAAGGCTATGATCTCAGAACCACAATAAATATCTTGGAGAAACTGTGGCAAGGGAAAAAAATGCCAGATGGTTTAAAAAGAACAAATATTGGCTCCCTTGTCAGAGCAGGTGGTGGTGAATTCTAGATACCATAGACATCGAAATTACTCGCCGGCGGATCCAAGTGCCGATTGCTAAAGAGATGGTTTGAAGCCCTTGGCAGTAAGAGACTGCTCCCCATCAGCCTGCAGAAGTTCATGAAGAACCAAGTAAGACCTAATGTGTTGTTGGGCAAGATCACGGCACAGGCTGGGTGGGGGTATGCCCCAGAGTGAGTTTCAATTACAGAAATGTATCTTACCAAGCCTCTCCTGAGTCCTTTAGGGGTAAGAAGGCGACATGTTAGATGGAACAGTAGGGCCACTGTAACCTCTGCAGAGAGGGCTGGGCAGCACTGGGGACTGCAGGAGGGAGTCCCACAGCATGCCAAAGGGCCGTGTCCTCTGCCCAGTCTGCTTCACATAGGACAGGACAGTCGCCGTCCCACACACAGAACCTTCAGAGAAGCTAAAGCTGGGATGCTCCCTCCAAATGTGGGATGATATAATCATGATCAAAAAATGTCTCAGCAGACCCCAGGAATGGGCAGAAACTAATAGGATGGGGTGAGCTGGGCATCAACTCAATGACAGATGGAACACGCAGGTCGAGGCTGGAGAGAGCTGCCCACATAGCACCTCACGTAACGAAATCTCTGGCGGATGCCCCTAAGCCAGTCCAGTCTCCAGTGCACCAGCTGAAGCCAAGCCCAGCCCTGGGGAGACCAAGCCTGCACAGGTAGCAGGTTGCTCTCCGGGACACTCATGCCCTTCTGATCTCAGCCGCTGAGCACATCACGGTGAGTCTTCTGTGTTCCCGGGCCATTTGGGTCAGTTAGATCCACTATGACAATTATGTGTCTTAATTTTAAATTCACCCAACTGACAGCAAGCACAAAAGAGGCTGTTTTTCAGAGAAGTAAGTACAATGCTTTGAAGAGACTTGACAAAGGGCACTTGCTTAAAAACAAGAACTACGGCTGAATTAGATGCGGGACGAGGGGGAACTGGGAAAGAGAGTTGAGAACAGAAGTTCTGCAGCCAGACCCCTTTCCTGACGTGCGCTGTTGGTGACGGTGCACTCTGGGCGTGGCTTCTCCCAGAAAGCTGAAGCAGGGTTCCAACTGGCAGACCCCAGACTCAGTAAGACTGGCAACCGGGTGTGTATTTCCGCAGTTTACAGTAAGAGACAGTGTGTAAGGAATGAATATGATTTTCTTTGGCTCTGTTTAATTGACTTTTCAATTTACCCACCAGCCCACACCAATCGCATCAGCTAGAGCTGAAGTTGCTTTTGCCGCTCTGTCTGCCATCTCAGGCTCCGCTTAGGAAGCACGTTTTGCAAGCAGCACTGGTGAACCTGGAGGCCTCCCAGGGAACGGAGATGGAGAAGGCTCTGGGGCTCCAGGGGCCCCGACGATGTGCGCAAACATCCCTGCCTCTCAGACTCTCGGTGTTTGTCTATTCATCCGTGTGCCATTTCCCTTTCCTTTCAAGGAAGGACCCTTCCTGCTCATGCTCTAGACTGTAACTCAAAGAATGTATTCAAAATGCCCATTATAAATGCCCTATGGGTGGACTTTTATCCTATTCACAACTGCCTTTAATTTTAGGCTGTAGGTTTCCAACAGAGAAAAACGCAATTATTTGCATTTGACTCCACACTTTCCCTAGCCCAACCGCCTCTGTGCTTTCAGAACAAGATCAAGGCAATGGGGAAAGGCTCTTTCTAACTGATGATACCAGATGACCAATGAAAGGAAGCGGTACTTACTACATGTCAAGTACTATGTTCACCACTTTTCCATGGATTATCTCTCTTAATTCTCATCAGCTATGACAGGTCGTTACCAGTGTTCCCATGTACACAGTTGAAAAATGGGATCACAAAGATGGGGCGGTTTACTTTTCATGCACTTAGTGACTCAGCGAGGAGTAAGAGAGCCAGGAGGCACACCCAGGCCAGGCTCCAGAATCGACATTCTCTTCCCAACATATACCACCATGTGCGGAGCTGTGAAGAGCAAGGTGGGTTCTCTTGTGAAAGAGTGCATGTGTGCATGCGTGTGTGTGTGTGTGTGTGTGTGTGTGTACAGAGAGGGAAGCCAGGGCGATGTGGCTGAACTGGAATGGCACCTCTGCATCCAGTGCTGAGAATAGTAACACCGATGGGGGGAAAGGGGCAGGAAAGGGATGAGTCAGTGCCACCTGTGAGACAAGACAGGCAGCTGGTCAGAGATGTTTTGTGGTCACCGCTGAAGAGTTCACGGGGTGGCCTGGGAGGACAGTGGTTGCCAGAAAAGCAGGGTCAACCACAAGTTATGAGGAACCTGCCCAGGGCTTGAACAGGAAAGACCTTTCCCACAGGGCAAAGGGAAAGGAAGAGAGGAAGTAGTTGGGTCTCAAGAGTGGCAGGTGGGAGGGAGGTGGACCAAGGTCCACACACCTGGAGGGGCACGCAGAAGAGGGGCTGAGTGTGGATCACAGCATGGGGTCTGGCAGAGCCTCTCCAAAGAGCTGAGCTGTGGGCAAACCTGCCCTGGACCAGACGCTTCCGGGCTGTGCTGCCAGCTACCCCAGCTGCGTACACGTGGTTCCTCTAAGGCCGGATTCTCAAAGTGGGCAGAACAGGAAACTCTGGAAATCGAGCCTGGGTATCTACCTGCATTTTGAAAAACTCTCTAGGTGATTCTGGTCCAGGCTCAATTTGAGAACATTTGCCTACTCCTGTACTGAACCAATTCAGGAAGTTATCACTGGGTGCCTTGGAGAACAAAGATGAACATCCCCGGGCCAAGAAACTCAGAGTGATGGGAGGAAAGTGGATATTAAAAATGAGTACAGTAGGAGCCCAACAGGCTTACGTGCCAAGAATTATGGCAACTCAGCGGAAGGATCTTTAACCCTGAAGGGGTCTGAAAGGCTTCCAGGAGGAGGTGACGTCTGAGCTGATCCCTGAAGGCTGCCTACACCAGGTGCAAAGAGGAGGGGAAGCCCACAGGGGCACAGTCTGCCCCAAAGAGATCACCTCTCCCTTTTCCCTTGCGAGGCTGATGCTGCTAAAAGGGACAGCTGTCTCCTTCCACTGAAGACTTCAGCGGGGGAGACTGGTGAGCAACACCACCAAAACCATCAATCCACTTGTCATCACTATCAGGAGAATTAAGAAAATCTGTTTCTGCCTAGCTGGCTGCCAGCCACACCTGTACATTATAATTTGAAATGTGATGAATATAAAGGCCCATCCAGCGGATGCTGGTGAAAAATGACAACTGGCTTTCTGGGGGGAAACACTCTAATTTCTAGCGTTTGCCAATTCCTATGGTAGAATTCTTCCACCATGGCGAGCTTCAAGCTATCAATCTGACCGAATTTGTCACTGAATATGGACTTGGGAAGAGGCACACAGAATTGGTTCTGTAAGCCTTTGCACACCCCTGGGCTTATCACAGGTCTTCAACATCCTATTTCATTTCCAAAGATCCCTGGGGAAAAGTGAAAGCATTCCTGAAGTGTGTGTGTGTGTGTGTGTGTGTGTGTGTGTGTTGGCAGGGGTGGGGACACGGGACAACGGATGACAAGACCTAAAACTAGTATCACCGGCTAGATAAACACACAAATATACAAGAGGTCAAGAGGGAAAAGTTCAAACATCTGACAAAGAAATAAAATTGACAAACCTAATGAAAACTCATCTGCAAATCCAAGAAAACTTTCTGAATAAATGTTCATCCTCTCTGATCTAACTTCTTAACCCATAAGATTGACCTCTTCCAATTAAAAAGCAAACGTCCTCATTTGTATCTCTTTCCCACAAACATGACACAGTATTCATTCATTCCAGCTCCTCACCCGGGTCACAGCTGGTTTCAAAGGCTGAGGAAGGCAAATCATGGAGGAGCCCTTTCCCGCGCCCCTTCCCCACAGACACCTGGCGTGAGAGGCACCTGTACTGCTCTTTCAGACACTGGTTCTTAGAACTGACTGTGTGTCAGAGTCCCCGGCGCACTGTGAAAGCACACCCCAGGGTTTCTGAATCAGGAGACCCAGGCGAGGCCCAAGAATCTGCCTTTGGAACAACTTCCCAGGTGGGGCTGACGCTGCTGGGCCTGGGACCACCCTTTGAGAACCACTTTCTTAGATGACCTTTGGACCCCTGCCATCAAGTCATCTTGAGGAAACCACAAGTCCTCCTAATAGCCATTGCAATGGGCAGACAACGCGAGTTTACACACAGCCCTGCAGCCTGCCTATCACTCCCGCGTGTGCATCTGTGCTGGTGCCAGCGCATGTGGCTGGCTGTTGTAACTAACGGTGAAGAGCAAATGGAGAGCTGACGCTGTTTAGGGGGCCCTCAAGAGCCTCAATGTTATTTCATATTTCGCCACCCCCTGGAGGCTTCGCTCTGCCCCAAGCGGTGGTGGGCTGGATGAGCAGCACCGTCCCACCTTCTAGTTGAAGAAGTTTAGGGTCCCAAGAGGGGGCAGGAGCTGCCCTTGTTGGACTGTGCATTTTAGACTGAGCCTCACTTCCTTTGTACCCCATTTCCAGGTGGGGGCCCACTGGGAGGGACTGAGGTCAGAGGGAGTAACAGGTGGGTCCTGATCGCAAACCGGGTCATCCATCACCTGGTTCCTTCTTGTCCTCACTCCACACGAGTGTGCTCCTGGGACTCCTTGCCCGACTGTAGCGGGGCCCTGGATGCGATGTTTTCGGAATCCCTGTTTCTGACTGGTGCAACCTTTCTTTCTACTCTCTTGCTGTCACACTGGCAAGCAGTTATTTCCCATCACTGCTCAGATGCAGGCTTGCCCCCGACAGCCCTGCTCCCCACTTCACTGCTGTGGCTGAAAGGCTGAGTAACTGTGCCCTCGGGGCGCCCCATCCCAGCAACCAGGTGAGGGGCACCCCTTCAGGCCGTGCTTCCCAAGGGCATGAGAGCCAGGTGAGCACGTGCTAGCCGCTATCTGACCCGGTGGGCGCTGTGGCCCCACACCCCTCACAGAACTGCACCCACCTGTGCCTTACTTCAGGCACAGAGCAGGGTTTGGCAGGGGCCCCGAAGAGTGACACCGCCCCAGTGTTCTCCCAGGGCCTGCTGGGAGGGCATTCAGGGATCAGTCCTGTGGGTTCCAAGGCTTCTCCCTTTATGCCCCCTTTGCTGCGGCAGTGGACAAGAGGAGAGCCTGATAAAAAGTCCATGCTTCCATAGCTGGAGAAGTGCCTTTCAAGTATACACCGGAGAGTCTCAGAAATAAATCAGCTCTTCCAATGTCCCAGAAAAACACGGCTTGAGGAACTACCCTGCCCACCGCAATTTGGTGGCCTATTGGGTCGATATTTCTCCAAGACATCCTTCAGCTTTTAATGAGTAACCTTAGGCCAGGGACCTGACCTCTCCATGCCTCAGTTCCTCACCTGTAAAACAGGAGCAACTGCAGTACCTACCTCATAGGCTTACCGTGAGGATTATGTGGGCACGTGTGCGTACACTCTCCCGAGGACGCCTGGCACAGGCAGCCAGGGCCTAGCTCTGCCAACGATGTTGCTCTCAGTACTAGAGAGGCCACAAGTTGTGTGTTTGCCTCGTTTCTGTCACTTAAGAGTTTACAGAATTTGCAAATAAATGAAAGATGAATCTTTTTCCACCAAAGGGTCCCGTGCACACTGTGTGTTTTCCCTACAGAAAGGGAATCGTGGGGCCCATCCCCCAATGTGGTCAAGGAAGAGCAAGGAAGAACGAAAGGGGTCTTCGCAAGGGCTACCCGGGTCAAGCCGCCTTTCAGAGGGAAGCCCCAGCTGAGCAGCAACCACAGAGAGATCCAGCAAGTGAATCAAACAATCACCGTCCGAACAAAAGGAGCACCCCTGCCAATCCCACACTTACTTCCAGGACGGTCCATTGTTCCACAACAATAGCGTCGTAGCCCTGCATGGTTTTGCTATCTTCTGTGGAAACAGCTTCAAAGATGAATACTCCATCTGTCAAGCTGTGTAAGGAATCTGTGGAAAAAAAGAGAAAGGAAGGGAGGAGGGGGGGAATGTTCTGTAAATGGTCTGTGACAGAAGCCTTACAAGCAGGAAAAATTTTCACTGCATTCATTAATAATCCCAATCAGAACATCTTTTCAGCATGTTAATTAAAGAAGGCACACACAGCCATAGAGTCTAGCCCCATCAGAATGAATGAGACTAATTTACCTCTCAGTTCTGAATAATATCCTTGATTTTATGAGCCCAAATTTCATTGTTAGCAATCACCATTTGATTTCACGCATCTACCTTCCTTTTCACGCTCCAACGTCAGAATGTACTGGGGAGAACTTGTGCAGGGCCAAACACAGTCATTTACAGACAGCTTTTAGAAGAAAACTATATTTAGGTGGGAGATATTTTTTTTAAGGGGGGATAGATACAACACACTAGATCTGAGCTTGTCAGACGGATTCTGGATGCGCTGGTTCCTGGAAGTTCACAGGATGCAGGCTGCTGTGCAGATAACACGACAGGCAGCTCTTGTCAAGAGGTGGAATTGGGGGGAAGGGAGAGTTTTCCCAAGTGATTTATCACTGAAAACGTTTCCTTGGGCATTGCTTTAGTCAGGGTACCACGTTCTGAGTTCTGCACAATTCGACAAATGTACCTTCCACATACAGCACGATTCAAGGATGCCTTGGGCAATGACGGTATAAAGAAAATTAGAACAGGGCCCCCAACCCTGCAGAAGACACTAAGGGAGGAGCTTTCTGCTTTTTTTTTCCGTTTGTTAATGACTCCTAATGCCCTAGATTCATTTACATTAGAGATTATGGGAAAGAGGACTGGACTTAGAAGCAGGTGGTTTGGGTCCATGCTTTATCAATAGAAGTGATGTGACCCCTTTTGGGGACTTGGTCTCTCATCTGTGGGATGTGGTGGTGGACAGAGAATCCCCTCTCCCTCCTGACAGTGGCAGAATCATTAGAATAAAGTCAAGACTAAGATGACTGCTGGGGAGACCAGCCAACTAGGGGCTTATGCATGTGACTTGCTTGGCTAATGGGATACTAACAGGTGTGATGCAAGCAGGAGCTTGAAAAGAGC